>NW_004524635.1:7474072-7492573 GCF_000260255.1 Octodon degus
ATCTAGCAGTTAGTTGGAAAAATTCTCACCCTGAGTAACTCTATATATTGACACCTGTGAACTAAACAACTGCACTGAAGATGGCAATTTGTAACAGTAGGTTCATGCTTGGAGTGCCTGTCATTCTGGTCTTCTGAAAATGGGCTGCTTGTCATGACATGCCAGTTGGTGCTGTGCTGTCTCTCAGGTAGATGATTGTTCAAAAAGAAGGGGGTGGTGAATGAAGGCAGAAGACAGGAAAGGGAATGTTGTGGGTCTGTCCTGCTTCAAGGTTGTATATGGTTAGATTTTTGGACTTATGTATAAACATAATAATTATATAATTCTTTATGCCTACTTTTAAAATATTTTCTAATTTTTAAATGTTTTTTCATAATATTCTGTAGGGACTTAAAGTTCAACATATCAATACTTGATGTAAAATACCTATTGCACGTTATGCCTAAGATGTTTGATATTCAGACAGATAATGAGGTTAAGCTTAACAGTCTATGTTGTATGGTGATAACAATAAGCTTGTGTTCTAGAGGGTTAACAACCTAAATTTGCAGACCAAAATTAGAGAAAAAGGAGGGCTGCAAGGAAAGCCAACACTTTGGCCTGAGCCTTCCAAGGTCAATTAAGACTCAGAACATATGAGAACTTGTACTGTAATGTCATGTAACTCAGTAGTGTCCCAAATTTTCTGATCAAGGAGATTATGGGGCCAAAGAGGAATGTGATCGATGACGTAGAGTGTGCCTAAGGAGAGTCACATGGAGAGAAAACATTCTCTCAGGCTTTCAGAGAGCACATTGGCCAAGCAATGGCTGTGACTCATCCACATGGCTGACACTGACAAAGGTTCTACAATCTGAGGTACAGGATCTCAGGAAAAATTCTGAGGGGATTTCACTGAACTTATCAGATTCAAAAGCTACAACTCTTGTTGCATAGGTCTTGCTTTATCTTGCTTTTAACCATCCAGCAGAAAAGTATAAAAATGAAATATAAGAAGTAGAGCCATGCTGTTATGTTGAGCTGTAGGGGACTCAGGTCAACAATTTCTGACATTGCCAGTGAAGCGGAAGACCCAATACTATTATGGACTACTGGACTCTTTTAGAATATTTTGCTGAGTTAAAACACCTATAATATTCAAATAACGGAACTTAACAAAAAAAGGGTATACAGGTGAATGTCTATTTCATATCTGTGTATTCAAAAGGGTTAGGATAGATAAATAGTTGCATTCTCTTAATGAATAGAGGGATTTGTTCTAATAGTGTTTGTAAATAGGATATCATGTCCGCATCTTACAGCAATTAACCACTAGGAGGAATGTATGCAATGTGTTAATTATTGAAACTGTTCTACCAATTTGGTTTGAAACTGTCTCATTGCTATTTGTTTCTCAATAAAATTATGGGGGAAAAACAGGGATTAAACAATATAGAGGAAATAAAGGGTTTTCCTAGCTCCATTTAAGCAAAAAATGAAAATAAAAATGAAAAAATAAAGAAAGAGAAAATAAGCAATAAAAATGGTACAGCATTTCCAAACAAGATGATAGGAAATTAATCATGATTATTGTATTGCATATTGTTCTAATGTCACCCTTTTGCTTGCTGAAAACTCACAGCCTTTAAGTGCAATGCATGGGCTATAGCACGCTCCTCCCCTGCCTTCCTCTGCAGTCTTCCCTTTTGTTCCTTGAGCTTGCATGCTCCCACCTCTGGATCCTTGGACACACTTCTCCCTCCCCAACAGTGCTGCCTCCTGGGGCCTCACTCATTTATAACACATTCATGCATTTGCTCTAATGCGATGCAATTATAGGAGCTTTCCTTGGCATCCCTATTTAAAATGCCTTTCTCCCCATATCTAAAACTTCCTATTACTTTGACTTCTATTATTTTGCCTATAGCACTTAGATGTATGTTTGCCTTAGCTATTATTTATCTTCCCTGTTAAGTAGGTGGTTTCTGTTTTGTTCACTACTGAGTTAGAAGACCAGATACAACCCAGAAAAATAAATGCTCAGTAAATTCTGTTCAATATGTTAAATAGAAGATTGATATTTTTGAAATACTACAAAACTTTTCTTCATGGTAAAATTGTACTATAAGTTTTCAAAGAAACTGACAAGCTTACTTTAAAGTTAACACAGAAATGTAACAGACCTAAAACAAGCAAGTCAAACTTGACAAAGAAGAACAAAGTTGGGCAACTTGTATAACTCAATTTCAACACTTAGTAAGTAGCTGAAAAGCAGAATACAGAGTTTTAGTGGAATAGAAGAAATGCATTCAAGAGGTCCACTGTACACAACAGTGACTATATTATAATAACATCTTGTATTTTGAAAATGCTGTCACGGGGCCAGGGAAATGGCTCAGCAGAATAAGCGCTTGCCTAGCAAGCACAAGGGCCTGAGTTCAATCCCCAGTTCTGCCAAAAAGAAAAAAAGGAAGAAAGAAAGAAAGAAATTGCCACTCACTACAGAAAAGATAATTGTATAAAGTAATTCATTTGTTAATTAGCTCAATTAATATACATATTTTTAAAATATCATATTGAACATGATAAACATAACTTTGTTTTAAATTTAAAAAATAAAACATTTTCTAAAATCTATAATAAGTGATATTGGCTTAAAAACATCAATGGGATAGAATGCAGTATGGAAATATATCCAGATAGATAGATAGGTAGGTAGGTAGATAGATAGATAGATAGATAGATAGATAGATAGATAGATAGATAGACAGACAGACAGACAGACAGACAGACAGACAGACAGACAGACAGACAGATAAACTAATAGTTTCCAATAGACCCTAAAATAACAAAACACTATCAATACTAAATGCTGGCATAAATGTGGAATTCTCACACACTCCTTCTTAAAGTATTAAGTGGTACAGTTTTGGAAATTGGTAGATGCTTTTATAGTTAAACACAGAACCACCTATGACCTACAAGTCTATTCTCAGATATTTACCTAAGAGAAATGAAAATGTATCTACAAAATGACAAGGAAGAAAATTCATAGCAGTCTAAATTATAAACACCCAAATTTGGAAGCAAAATAAGTGTTATGGTTTCTGTTTAGATGTCTCTGCAAAGCCTCATGCAGTCATGGGATGGGCTTCTAGAGTTTTTGATTGACTCATGCTTCAATGCTTAGATTATGGATGTAAGTGCTACACTCACTCTGGGGTGAGTAGCTGTAGCCTGCATACAGTATAAGGGAGGGAGAGAGGCTTGCCCTCTGCTTCGCCTACCTTTTTGCTCTTTCTGTTTTGCTATTTTCCATCACCATGAAATGTTGCCCTCTGCCATGTGCCACTCTGCCTTGGAGTCAGCTGACTATGGACTGAAACCTCCACAAACTGCGAGCTAAAAATCATTTCCTTCCTTAATTCTGGGCATCAGGTATTTTGTTCTAGCAATGAGAGAAAAGAAACTAACAGAGTAAGTGTATATCAAAAGGAGAATAGATAAAATATATCACACTATGTAATACTAACTTGCAATATAAACAAACTATTATACACAGAACATAAATGAATTGCAAGGACATGTCATAAGAAAGAAGCCAGAGGCAAAGGGTACATATATTAGACTTACATTAAGTCTCACAACCGTCAAGAATACTCTAGTAACAGACATCATAACAGTTTTTGTCCTGGTAGGGAAGCACACAGGAAGGAAAATGCGGGGACTTTCACAGAGAATGCAAATGTTTTGGGTGGGGGTAATGCATACGTCAAAAGTCACCAAAGTCAGAACTTAGTGATTTACACATCTTACTGTATGTAATTTTTTTTTGTATTTTAGTAAGGGTCTACAGGGTCTCATTACATAGATCAGACTCGTAGTGATTCGCCTGTGTTCACCCTCCCAAGAGCTGGGATTGCAGGTGTGTGCCACCACGCCCAATCTCAATCGTCATCTCAGCACAACCTGGGAGCTGGGTGCTGGGTATCGAATCCTGGCTGCTGCGTCTGTCTAAACAGGCACTTTAATCCACTGAGCTACTTGGCCGGCCCACTGTATGTAAACTGTGTCAATTGCAAAAGTGAAAGGGGAAGACTGCACAGTGGAGGCAAGAATGCTTCTGTATCCATGGCAAAGCCCTTAAGATGCTACTGGGTTTTTTTTCCTCAAAACATTTCTAAGCTAAATGACAATATTTTCTGATCCTTCTTTCTCTGCATTATTACTTGTTGTATTTTTGCAGCCATGGGGGGAATTCAGTCAACAATTAACTGGATAATAAAAACAAATATGTTCACAAAAATATTGTCCTTTAAAATATATCATTTTCTACATGGCTTGATTTCATCTCTTAGCAGAGGACTGCAGACACATGCCTTTAGTAGTGTGCTCAGCAGTCATGAACAGCATATGGTATAATAAAAATAAAGCAACTCAAATAAATAAATAGCACATCTCTGAAATGTACACTAAGAAAATGAGAATCTGGATACTTACATCTGTTCAATTAAGTGGTCAACTATAAAACTATGTGAGAATGACAGAAAAATATCAAAAAGCTGTGAATAAATTGTGCTAAAACCACATAACAGATTATATTAGAAAACTATAATAAGAATTCTATAGTGAATTGAATTTCTGCAGGGTTGGTAAATTTCAAAATTAATCCTTGCTGGTAAGTGTTATAACAGCTGCTTTGTCTTCCAAAATAGATGGAGTTTCAACGATGTATCTGTGTGCTGTATTTCAACTGTTTGACAATATCAGACTAACACAATAACCTTTTTTTTTAATTCACCAAAGCTAAGAAAATATTTCTAGAACTCTTCAAATGAACATTTACTCAATGTCTTAAGCACAGGATAATTTACTGAGATCAGATGTGTGGGGCTGCATTAGAAAGTTAATTTTGGTAGAAATGTGGAGGATGGCTAAGAGTGGGAGATAAATCCTAGGTAGTCTGAGTGGAACTGGTTCAATCAAGAGTTGAGCAGCTGGTGAAATACAGAGGCGTGAGGGGGAAGTCCAGGCACAGTGAGAGAAACAAACCCCCAGAGAAGTTTCATGATGGCCAAAACGCCACATACAATGTGGTTGATAGGAGAATTTAACAGAAGGCTGGAGACCTTGTCTACCTTGAGACCGTGGTGTCTTCAGTACTGGAATACTAGTACCTAATGGGAGGCACTTGGGATAAGAGAGAATAAAGAAGGTGGCCGAGCTGGTGGGGCTGAGGCAGTGCCCTCTTTCCCAGTAAGGTCCTAATAGGACATGTGTTACATGGATGGGAACCCAAAGCACCCATCTTGGCCTAAGGGAAATGAGAACTAGCACTGGTGCTGCCTGGCAAGTTCACCAGCTCCTCACTGCAGGAAAGGGGGTATAGAGAAGAGTTCATAATCTTCAACTAAGGGTGCTACCAAGAAAGTCCCAATCAGACCTCAGAAGAGAAGCAGGAGCTGAGCCATCATGAGTCATCCACTGGCCTGAAATAAAACACAGCAAGAAGAGAGGCGGGGTGACAGACGCCATAAACATTAAGGAAAAATAGAGATCAGGGGTATAAAACCACAGAAAAGGGTTCATGTCATCTAAGGTTAGCGGAAGTTAGCAAAGGGAGGAAGGTGGCGCAGAGAACGGCTGCCCACTCAACCGACATGGAGTTGCTTCAGCTCCTTTCTGCACCTCCTTGCCACCCTGAGGAGTGGACAATGCCCATCAACTGAGAAATGGATAAAAAATAGGGGGTATTTTTATACAATGGAATATTACTTAGCTTTAAAGAAAGATAAACTTGAGACTGTTTAAGGTAAATGGATGCAACTCGAGACAATACTCATAAGTCAAATAAATCAGATCTGCATGTATAAGCATCATATTGTGTCCCTGGTGTAAGAGCCTGGTAGAGTGAATAAAATCTGAAAGGTACAGTAGATGCTGTGAAAGGGAAAGAAAATGTTCAAAGGGAAGGAAGAACCAGGATGAGGAAAAGGAGGAAAGAAAAAAAGAAGGAAGGGAAAGTGTATATATGTATATCCACAGGACAGCTCGGATAATTGTTCTGCTGATTTCTACTGCTCTATTTCAAGGACTTGTTAATGTGTAATTTTTTTTCTTTTTTTTCTTTTTAGCTTTTTTGACCAATTTTGCATGCTCATATCTGGTAATCTGAAAAACCAATTTGAAGACAACCATATGCAATATAACAATCATTGTTGAATTCCTATTATTTTGTTTAGCATTGTTTCTAATTATTTTACTACTTTTTAATTCTCTTTAAAAATAATGGAATAAACAGTTATTTAAATATCCAAGGGGAAAAAAGAAATTAATCTATGCAGACTGTTTGCACGGATTAAGTTATATGTAAAAAGGGAAAAGTAATTTAAAATGGGAAGGAGAACGGTATAATTGGAACTGACTACATATATCTCTTACTGTCATCAGCAGAAACAGTGCTTCAAAACAAAATATACAATTACAGAAATAAAGTTAACATTTTTGCATGATGGATTTTTACCCCAATTCATGTAAAATGAAAAACCATGAGGCAAAATCAAGACAAGTACAAGGAGAAAATCAGAATGTTGAAAGGTAAGAGGCCAGGGTTCAGAGAACAAGATGAGAAAGTATTCAGACAGGTAAGATGGGGACCAGAGCAGAGGAATGAAGTGAAACCACAAAAGAAAAAAATATATATCAAGAAAGGGAAAGGTGCACCAACAGGACCTAGCTTTTAGTCTGGAAATTCCCATGTTAAGTACTCGGAGAATTCAAGGTTTTAGTTCACCCTAACCACAGGACTTACTGCATTCAAATGCTTCAGTAAGGTATTCAGCCTTCCACTACTCACAAATCTTTTTTTTCCCCCTGACTATTGAAACCATTCCTATAAAAAGACTCATTGGAAGTTGCAAACCTAAGCTTCAGTCCTTGGATAGTCCTGACCTTGCTGCTTGACCACAGACACGCCTCTAACCGCCTGGCTTCCTCGCTGGGTACTGAACTAAATAATGCAAAACGCTATTTCTCAGTTTCATTCTTAGTCTTAAGTGAGCTGTGTATGTATGTCTGGAGCTTTTAAGCCTTATCTGTTATTTCTCATCCATGAATGACTTCCATACTCAGTCATCAAAATCTGATCTTTCCTGTTTACTGTGGGAACTTCCCTAAAATATGTCTGCATATCTCATTGATATTTACTAAAATTCTCTTCTATCCTTAGGAGTCTTCCTGAGAGTGCTTATCCTTTCTGCCTTCCTAAGCATATTGCAAAGTATAATCATGGGACAATCGTAATTTCTAATAATCCTCAGATTATCACGCATGATACCTTATGTTCAGAAGACATCCAGCAGATTCTTGTTCTTTCATTATTAATTAGAGACCGCAAGCATTTTCAATCTTTCTCTCTCTGTATTGCTCCTGGACAGATGCTTATGGATGTGAAAGTAGATTCCAAACTGAAGGAACTTAATAAACTAGTAGAAAAGGAACCCACTGTTCAGCTTTAAAAACAGGTGATAAAGATAAACTTCCTGTTAAACAGCATTGAAGAAGCTGTAATCCCTATAAATCTCACAGTGCAAGCACTTCCACCAGGATCACTCTCAATCTCCCTGGAATGTTCAGCTCAGTGCCACCTGTGCACATAGGTGTACTCTTTATGCATCTTTGTAAATATTACTGTAAAGCTGCATGTACAAAATTCTAAAAATGTGAATGAAATGGAAACGTTTTCCACTGATTATACAGTTTTTTTCCAGCATAGGTTTCTTTACTGCTCATCCTTCTATTCGCTGGTGAAGTCTAAAAGAGTATACATTTTGGACATGGCTATGCTAATTTCTCTGTCTCTGAAGAGATAACTCTGTGTGTTCAACAAATGGCCAACAGCACCAAAACACTCGTCCTGGTTTTGACTATTACAATGCCTCAGTGTTCTCTTTATTCCAACAGCCTTTTAATTATTGACATTTAAGTAAAATTATTCCTTGTCTTACTCTGAGTAATTCTTATTATTCTCACCTTGGTGTTCTTTTTATGGGTCTCTTACTTTAAACTATAAAAATTAAGAAGGCTAACATTCTTCCAAAGGAATGCTTTCCTTCCCTTTCACGGTGGGTAAACCACTGGACACAGCAGTGAATTTTACTAGTGAAGACTTCTCTGACTGTTGGAAATATGTATCTGTACTTGTTTTTAATAGCCTATTAAGAAAATTGCCATTATGAAGAATGAGCGAAAAATGTGAGAATACATAGGAACCTTAAATGTTTTGACAGTTTCTTGTCAACTGTTTGCTTACCAAATAATGTGAAAAATTTCAGTAACTCACAGTGGGTCTCCTCCTTCTTGGTTCTGAGAATTCATTTTTTTAAAATTAATTTTATTGAGAAACAAATAGCAATAAGACAGTTTCAAAACTGATTAGCAGGACAGTTTCAGTAATTAATACATTGCATATTGTTGTCTTCATACTGGTTATTCATAGTACAAGATGTAGACATGATATCTTATCCAAACACTATTAGTACAAATCATAAATCATAGTATGTATGTATTTATTTATTTATTTTTGGAGGAACCAGGGATTAAACTTGGGCCCTTGCACTTGCCAGGCAAATGCTTACTCTACTGAGCTATCCCCCCAGGCCCTGGTTCTGGGAATTCATACATTCACAGAACCCACTAATTTCTCTTCCATTTGACCATCACTTATCATTGGCTTGTGTACCTGCATTATTGATACTAACTGCTCTGAGAGAATATGTTACTATATTTGAAATGAAACAATCATAATTCTGCTTAAGAAAAAAGAGATAACATTTTACATCTATAATTTTTCTGGCAACACTGGCACATATGCTTTAAAAAATAATAATTGATACCCAGTGAGAATGCCAGTTAACTGTATGCTTTCTCTGCTAAAATACAATAACAATTCTTGCTTTCCTCTTTAATAAAATTGCATTGTTATGGTTTGTGTCCAGATTTCATCCCCCAAAGCTTCATGCAGTCATGGAGCGGGCTTCTAGAGTTTATGACTCACTCATGGTCCAGTGCTGAGATTATGGATGCACATGTTACATCCACCCTAGGATGGGCAGCCTGTAGGCTGCATACAATACAAAGGAGGGAAAGAGACTTGCTTTCTGCCTCTCTTCCCTTTTCGCTCTTGTTGCCTTTGCTGTTTTCCACCGCCATGAACTGCTGCCCTCTACCATGTGGCACTCTGCCTCAGAGCCAGCCAAGTATGGTCTGAAACGTCCACAAACTGTGAGCTAAATAAAGCTTTCTTTCCTTAATTCTGGGCATCAAGTATTTTTTCTCAAAAATGAGAGAAAAGAAACTGACACATGAATTTTCCTTTTGATTTACATTTGATTAATCTTTAAAGGAAAGATTATCAGTAGGCTTCAAATAACACATGAGGAAAAGGTAATACTTGAATCTGAAACAGTAATATAAGCCTTGTTTTGCAGTTAAGCATTTCTCTATGGTCCATAAAACACTGAGTGCTCCAGGAGGGCACTGCTTGAGGTTGGCTACAACAGGTGGCCAATAAATGTGTATCAACCTCATGACTAAAACACATACACACTGATGCCAATTCTACTTGGACAAATTAGCAGTAGCCAGCAAGTTGCATCATGAACTACCCTTTTAACATAAGAATATGTCATTTTATATAACTGATGCTACCTTACAATTATATACCACTTTTTAAAGCTGCAAAGATTTTCTAATGCATTAACTTATTTAATCCTAGCATCTTCTGAAATAGGTATATTCCCTCCTAATGTACAGGTTAGGGTTCTACTCTAAGACCCTCGGAACCCCTCTCTTGACTTTCAGAACTGGCCATAACCTGAGAATTACATTTCTATCATTAAATTGTCACTCTAAATACATGTGAGATAATGATGAATGAAATGATATGGTATCTGGGATTTGCTTCAAAATAATCTGGAAATGACAGGAAATGTATGGGGATATAAATGGTATAGGTTTGGTGCCCAATAGCTAATTGTTGAAGGTGGAAGCTGGGTACAGGAAATAGACTTTGCCTTTACTTTTGACATTTTCCATGATACAGAGTTTTAAAGGAAGCTAAGATGTAAAAAATACATATTTAAAGTGATCTTCCTCAAGGTGTTTTGCTAAAGATAAGAAGATTTCCGATGTTAGATTTCAAATTCACAACACCCACCTTCATATTAGCTAAAACCGGAAATTGGTTAAGGGGATTTGCAGAGCAGAATTTAACAAAAGGCTCCATATACATAAGATAGAGAGAAATAGCTAAAGCTCTTGCATTTTTAGTGTACTAAGAACATTATACTAGGGAAGCAAAACGACATACACAGAATGATGTGTTTCTTATTGTTACCTAGCCTTACTTACTTACCTACTGCTACTAAGTCAGGCAGTAAAATAACAAGCAAAGTGAGCTCTAGAGCCCTTGCTCAATGAGAGCTATAACTCTAGGTTATACGCTCCTAAATATCAACCAAGGCCTTAGAAAATTATCATGGAATGTTCTGTGAAATTACAGCTAAGCTCAGCATTTAAGGCAAGGGAGATGAAAGAATATCTCTCCAAAAAATAATTACACTGAATCTTCAACTCCTGGCTTCCAAACCTTCAGACAAATCCACTAAACAATAACATTTTCCTTCTTTTTAGAAAAGAACTCACTGGAGTCGCTGTTATTGAAGAAGCTGGAACTAGCTCTTCTTTGAAGTCAGCATCTTATGCAGCTTTATGAGCTGAAGCAAATTCTTAGGATCTTGGGAAGGAATTTAACTACCAGCCACCTTAGCCAAAAAATGAGAGAGAGAGAGAGAGAGAGAGAGAGAGAGAGAGAGAGAGAGAGAGAGACAGAGACAGAGACAGAGACAGAGACAGAGAGAGAAGAGCTTTATGGACCTATTGCATTGGGACCCACCATCAGAATAGAAGAAAAGAATATTTATTTACTGAGATGAAGGGACCAATAATGAGTCCCTGCTGGGAGTTCCCAGAAGAGTAGTCATGAGTCAAGATTACAATAAGAGGGCTGGTGAGATGGCTCAGTGGTCTAAAGCACCTACTTGGAACAAGCTTAGCAAAGCACAGGGACCGTGGTTTGATCCCCCAGCACCATATGCCAACCAGCCCCGCCCCCTGGTGGGCTGAGCTGGCCACACACACACACACACACACACACACACACACATAAATAATTTTTTTAAAAAAAGATTACAATAAGAGCACTGAAGCAGATAAGTAAGACAACAACAATAGCTTTGCTGGCCTAACCACTTATACACAAGCAAGTTGGTAGTTTTCACATCACTTCTTTAGTCCATGTTCACAAATATGCTTAAATATCCAAATATTCTAAAGGTTATTGGCAAGAAAAACTTAAAACTCCAACTCAAAACCAGCAATGACATCATCACTACAAACAATAGTGAAAGCAACTAAATAAGACTAATAAGAAAATTTTAAGAAATGAATGTTACTTCTCTCTCTGAATTCACTCACATTTTCATCCATGTTCTCACAAGATGCAATCAGATTGCTGAAGAAATGAAATAAAAGCACTCAGCACTATTTATACCAAAACTATAATACAAACTCGAAGAAATGCTAAGAGAGCTTTTAGTATCTCTGATTTTACAATGTACAATAAATTCTGGATTTCTTTTATGGAAGGTCAGTTATATCAAGTTATTTTAGTTTTGAGGTTAGAATATATTTTTCTACCTATAGATTCATTTTCATTCAAACAAGCAGAATTAACTTCAGGAACAACTGCCAGAGTGCATTATGGAGAGATCAAGAGAATTGTACCTACATGAGACAGCAGAGCCAGCTCATGATGACACGTGACAGCATTCCTGTTGGCTTCCGAAAAATATCTCTGTGTGCGCCTCCGTTCCCGGTCCAATTTCTTCTCCAAAGCTAGCTGAGATGTAGATAAGTTGTCTAAATACTTCATCATGACATCTGAAATCATCGAACTGACTTCTACAATATCTGGGCGGGCTTCTGCATCAGGAGTGAGGCACCTAAGAGAAAATAAGCTAATTACATGGGCTGATGAGATAGCTCAGCAGACTAAGCGTCTGCTTAGGCAAATGCTGGGACTGGGGTTCCATGCTGGATCCCACATGCTGTGCTGGCCTCCCCCTAGGTACGCTGAGCTGGCCACCAAGACCTGGCATGGTGGTGCACACCTGTAATCCCCGTGCTGGGGAAGCTGAAAACAGGAGGATCACTAAGAGTCTGTAGCAATACCCTGTACCAAATACATCTTAAGAAATAATTATAAAGTGTGATTTAAAAATAGGGTAAATACTTAAAAATCTTATTACAATAAAAGACACATTGTCATTAATCCTCTAAATACTCCCTCTTGCTTGGAACACACTGATCCTATCATTTTTGCCACTTTCTGAAGCAGTCATGGAAGGCCTCTTTCATGTCTTGTCACATGGCCTTGATGTCCCTCATCAGTCCAAGATGATCACTTTTCATGGCCATTTGGCTTTGGGGACAAGTCAGAAGTCACATAGTGCAAAATCTGGTGAACAGGGTGGATGAGGACACACGTAATGTTTTTACAAGCCTGACCTTCATTGGATGGTGCTCAAGAGTACTATTAACTGTATATTTGATGTGCAAGAGGAACTTCAGAACTGCTTCAAGAATGGCCAGAATGGTAGGACCGGTGTGTTAAAAGTGAGTGGGGGATGCTGAGGAGATGAATGGCAATCTGTCTCTTACTATGTACATTTGAATATTCAAAGTATATTTTGATGACCCACTGTATAACATTGGTCAATGTTGGCATGGAACCAGGAAAGAGAAGGGTCATGGTCAAGCTCCTTTCTGTGTCTACCATGGTATCTGCACCCAAGAACACATAGGAAAAGATGGGCAGCAAGCATAGCTTTCAACCCAGCCTTCTCGTAAGAAATAGGGAAAGCTGTGAGGAGAGGAGGCAAGGTGACCTCCTTGCACTTCAGGTGGCAGAGAGAGGTACTGGCTGAAAACAGCTGCTCCTTAGTTTGCAGGAGAGGAGGACGGAGTTGTCTTCACCTGTGTTGCCTGGTTGCACCCTGGGAGCAATGCCAGAAATTACAAGAAATATAGCAAAAGAGCTACTTAAATAAAGTTATCATTTAAAAAAAAATCTGGAGGCACATGTTCAGTGTATGCCAACCTCAGCTGTGCGTACCTGTCCAAAATTTAACTGTCAATATACGGTGTTAAAAAGTACAAGTGCTGAAGATCATCTTTGATGTAACCAAAAGAGGAAAGTTTGAGGGAGAGATACAGTTTTTGGTTTTTCAAACTGTATTGCAATATTCAGATTTTTTTGTATTAAAAATTAAACTAAGGACCTCGAGTTTTTTTGGTTTTTCAAATTGTATATTGTGATTTTCAGATTTTTTTTCAGGACCTTTGACTTGCCAGAGAGGTGCTTACACTACTGAACTATATCCCTGGCCCTGCATGCTATAATATTAACATGATTTAATTTGCGAGAGTCATACAAAATATAGCCATAAGTATAAAAATGCAGCCCAGTTACATAGAGGTTTAAGAAGTTTAGGGTATCAAAAATAAAATTAGGTCAATTTTTAAGTTAGGTAGAAGTTTATTGGACATACAAAAAAGAGTAGTTCCAAAGCCAGGACACTTTTTTTTTTTTAAATGTATTTGGTACAGGGTCTCACTTTGAAGTTTGAACTCCTAGGGATCCTCCTGTTTTCAGCCTCCCCAGCACTGGGATTACAGGCATGTGCCACCATGTCCAGACTCAGTGACTGGGTCAACAGGCACAAGGGGGTGGAGTCAGCACGGCATGTGGTGCTGAGGATCAAACCCCGGTCACTGTGCTTACTAAAACAGGTGCTTAGTCTGAAGCCAGGACACTTTGAGGTGACAGTGACAAGCTAGAATTATAATATAATTTATGAAACACAAAGAAGATGTATTTGGACCTTTTTAGTGGTTGGCCACTGAACATTCTCATTCTTTTTAGTGCAAATAGAGCAGCTATTTAATTTGAATTTTTCTACAGAATGTTCGTTCAATTTTACTAACTCATGTTGCCAAGGTACAAAGTCTTTGTTTTTGTTTTTTTTTTAATTAATGAGGAATTAGAATTTCAGAAAAATTTGGATGACTTAAATTTTGGGCACAAGGACAGCGGAGATTAGGGTATACTGAAAGTGCGGTTTTTATTTATACTCTTTTAAAAATAGTTATTTTGTTTAAGTAACTATTTTGACATATTGTATGCTAATATTTTCCCTAATTTTCAAAGTCAGAAAGTATCAATCAGTATACTAAAGAGAGTATTATTCATGGCGGCACAGCTAAAGGCGACCAGAAGGCCAGTAGTCTCCACGCCCATAAAACCAAATATCAAAATCATATAAATTCTTCTGGCAACTGCTATAGCATGTTGTCTATTTCAAAACTCAAACTGTCTAATTTCACAGAAGTCATGCTTCTCAATAAAATGTAGCTTGTTTGAATTTCAAGGAAAATACCTTTCTCATCTTGTGTACGATTTAGCATCCATACTACATTAGTGCAGCTTTCAACTACACTGTCTCCCTCGCTACACAATTGCTCTTCATCATCAAAGCTGAAATAAGACTCTACATGATAATCTGCTAGTGATTTGTTTTTATTATCGAGGTTTTTAACCATGAATAAAATACACAAGTCTTAATCAGATTCTAAAATTATCATTTTATGTTCTAACTTTATGTTTTTTCTTTTTATGTTTTAAAGCAATGGACTTGCATTATGATTATGACAGACATTTATACATCTGCTGTATTCATATTTAACAAAGTTCACTCTATGCATTTATTATGTACAAACTAAGCCGAGTGATTGTGGAGATGGGCCATCTACATAACCTGTAGGAACCAAGTGAAAAATGAAAATGAAAGTGGAGAAGGCAATCCCTCCTTCTCACATTAGGGGAGGGGTCTTCTCCCACCTTGATGGTAGATGGGTGGCCCCTAAGAGATCCCAACTTCTGTATACTTGGCATGTACCTGGTGCATGAACTGGAGATGAAGAAGAAGCTACCACTGCACAGCCCATCCAACGTACCAGGTGCTTGCCACCTTTATCAGAAATGACCTCTGCCTTGCCTCCCAAGGTGCAACAGGGTATTTGCTCCACGCTGACCATTTTTCTGGCCTCCTTCCTCATTCCATCTGGGGAAGAAGGTGAAGGTGGTGTATACCTCCCCTCCTGATACAACTCAAGCTCAGGAGAATGGCAACAGTGGTGATGAGAGACAGAGGTTAGCAGGGAGCTCAGGGGACCAGAAGGCTGATAGTTGAAAACTTATGCCAAGAGACAGACAGCTGAAGGGACTTCACATGGCCTGAAACTCCAAGCCCAGCCCATGTGCCTTGCCCCACTGGATTTCATTTCCACAACACAAATTCAAATATAAAATTATTTAAAATGACAAAACCTCAGATACAAAGTCTTAAACCCCAAGAAGAGGGCCATTAGAGCCCAAGGACATAAAATCAGTCATTGTGAAGCCAACATCTATGTGGTAATGACATGTTCATATTTAATTTTCTTGCTTTTGCTCTTAATGACAAAAGAAGCTAAGTTGTTGATTTTTAGCTTCTAGTTAAATGAGGTTCTTCACCTATTCTCAATGAATTAGTAAAATTAGTTAAAAATGGTAGGGCTAGGGAGATAGCTCAGCATACTAAGCACCTGCCTGGCAAGCACAAGGACCTATGTTCAATTTCCAGTACCACATGCCAAGCCAGCCACCAAAACTAGATGTGCTGGCTTGTAATCCTCCCCTGTAATCCCAACAACTGGGGAGGCTGAGACAGAAGGATCACCACGAATCCAAACTGTACAGTGAGATCCTGTGCCTAATAAATAAAAAAAAGATAGGAAAAAATTAAAAACTGGTGAAATTCTTCATTGCCTGGTGCTGGTTATGACTACGATGTGAGCAAACAAATCAACAAAAACCCAAGTATTTAAGCCTTTTATTAATGCAAATACTTTAAACTCTTCAACTGTTGATTTTTAAATTGATTCAAGGTAGCATTCGCAGAAGAATGATCAGCTTTTTTGCCAAAACAGTAATACACATTAGTTTTATAAAGTACATAGTAACATATAGCATTACAGTAAGTGACAACAGAAAGGCCTCTGTCCTCCTGGCATTTGGGTGCCTCCTACTCGCACATGGTTTCTCCCTACTCTGTATTTGCCACCATCCAGAAAGGCACAGGTCCTAGATCCAGTTGTCAGCACTGGAATCTCGGCTCACCATTTTATTAGTTATTGTCATGAGTACATTATTTAGCTTCCAACTATTGATATGCTATCTGTAAAATGGGAAAATAACACAGTCTACTTCATTAAACTTGTATAGTGATTATATGAAATAATTTTGGTAAAGTATCAGCACATTGTAAAAGCTCACTAAATTGAAAACAAGAGTTGACTCTCTTAGTCTCTTCCATTCCCTCCCACATTTATCAAACCAAGTCCTGTGGCTCCTACCTCCTAAGTGTTTCTCAAGTCCATATCCTTCTCCTATAATCCCATACATATTAGTCTATTTCATTATCCCTTGCTTGTGCTGCTGAAAGTCTTCTAAATAATATGCTCATTTCTTAAGAGCTGGCAAGATAGCTCAGTGGACTAAGCACCTGCTTAGGCAAGCACAGAGACTGGGGTTTGATCCCTGGTTCCACATGCCACATCAGCCCTAACCCTGAGTGTGCTGAGCCAGCTACCGAAACCATGCATGGTGGTGCACACCTATAATCCCAGCACTGGGGAGGCTGAAAACAGGAGGATTGCTGTGAATCCCAGCTGCATAGTGAGACCCTGTACCAAACACATAATTTTTTTTAAATGCTCATTTTTTCTTCACCTTTGATTCAAACTGAAGTTGCTCCAAAATATTTGTAAACTTTCCCTCCTTGCCCTCTTCCTCAAAATTCTTCAGTAACTTTCCAGGACCACTAAGGTAAGCATCGAGAATACCACATAAGATTTCACTTGAACTAGCCCTCACCTCCCCATCCATGCTTTCCTGACTCTGGTCCCTAACAACACACCAGATACTCCTTATCTGTACCTCCCCAAACAGCCCAGGGATCTCTTCAGTCCCCCAGTTTTTTGCTTCTTAGTCCATGTGCTAGATTTCTTTTCCTGATAGTTTCATGCCCTTTCCCACACATCACCCCTGATGTGCTTGCCAAAATCCCACACTTTTTTCCATGTCCTCAGCAGGAAGACCTTTTGGATTATATTCAGACAGACTTACTGCTCTCTTACATGCTCTGTATTTAGCTGCTTAAAGCCATTGTAATTATTCTACTGTAACTGTCTGATTCACTACTAAACCAAAAATGTGATGAGGGGAGAAAGATATTTTTCCCTTCACTGTGATTTTCTCCACATGCAAAGTAGATTCTGGGTCCTAAGAGGCGTGCAACCAAGTGAATGATCCAGTGAATGAATGGAAAAATGAGATCAGCTTCATGTTCAAAGCACTTCCTGTCCTTAACCCAAAAACTTTCAACCATAGACCTTTGGGTTTCCCCAAACATCTCCAGCCAGAAGTTCTGGTAGAGTCTCATTGCTAGGAAATAATGCCTTATGTAAGTACGTCAGAGAAATTGTTAAGAATGAGTGAATCCTAATCATAAGTTATCCTGAAGACTGATACAAAATCTTCAGTCTGTATTTTGCTTCAATGATTCTCGACTCAAGGATATATCTTGTTCTAGAAAAAATCTGGGATGTTCCCCTCAGCCTCACTGCACTCTGAAAGCAGATGAGAAAATAAAGATAGTGTGTTCATTTGCATTCATTTCATGTTTCATAAAACAAAGAGTTGAAGATGGGGTGAGAAATGTGAAGATCCGCTTGTCCTCAGAGTGCACTACTAGCAGTAGCCCCTGTAGTCATCATGCCCGCCTCTAAAACAAAGCACCAGACAGCTTATGCAACCAGGCACAGAGAGAGAAACAAAGCAATTGGAATATTTTGTACATAAAAGGAAATGTTCTTCCTTTTAGGAAAGGAAACAGACAATACTCCCAACAGTGTACTGGAAGGCAAAAATACTAATGTTGCTAACTGGGCAGAGCAACAAGATATATTTATTTTCTGTCCCAAATACTTAAGAGCTTGTAAGTTAGCCTCCTAATTTAAAAGCCTCTTGGAAGGAAAAGTTTGAATAACAAAAAGTATTTATATAAATAAACAGGAAAAAGAAAAGATTCTACACAGCAGACTTTCAAACAGTGAGTTCTGCCTGATAAGAATGTAGAAATTAAATACATTAGGATGAAGGAAATAAGTGAAATAAAAATAAAAGAGAATTTAGAAATTAAAATCTAGATGCTGGGGCCGGGGAGATGGCTCAGTGGAATAAGCGCTTCCCTGGCAAGCGCAAGGGTCTGAGTTCAATCCCCAGTTCCACCAAAAAATAAA
>NW_004524635.1:7493882-7501330 GCF_000260255.1 Octodon degus
CTCCAGCAAAGTCCCCATCACTTCCCACTGGACAAGTGGAGCCTCTTCTTCCTCCACGCTCGCTGGCCTCTGCCTCTCTCCACAGAGCAGCCAGTATGCTCTTTACTAAAGAAGACGTTCCCACTTCGCCCAGTTTGCTACCCATCCTTTTGTCCTCTCCTCGGTCCTCAGGATGATGACTCAGCACCCCAGCATGGCCACAGCACGTGCACCTGCCGGCCCTCCTTGCCCTGCACGGCCCTGAGTCCATTTGCTGCATTTTTCTCTCCCACACTTAACACATTATATCTCAGCTTTGCTCCCAGCCCTCAAGTGAACCAGCTTTTCCCTGCAGCAAACCTGCAGAAATGCTACCCTGTGACTGTATCCCCTAGTCTGCTTACTATTTAAGAATTACTCATTGTTCAGATCTCACATTACATGTCTTCTCTTCAGAAAAACACTCCCCAGATTCCCCATCATTCTTTAATCTTTCATGGACCCATTCACTGACCTTGATTCCTTTTATAATTTCCATAGACTTACTTTGTAAATAATATCATTATGTTACTAATATAATTTTCACAGTATCATAATTATTTATTATATTATCAACTTCATAATTCGTACCTAGCTCACTGAGGGATTACTGCATGGTAGGTAGCATCCAAAGTGTTTCAGAAGCATTATCTTCCTTAAGCTCCTGAAGAAGTTACTACTGCTATACACGAATGAAAGATAAGAAAATTGGGCTCAGGAAAGTTAAACTGAGTGGAAGAATTAGAAGCTAACTGATCTCGGGATCTAGTGATGCACCTGTCCTTTGCACTATGTTCTTGTTGTCTGACTCTCTCACTCGCTTAGCTGTCCAGAGGAGCACGCGTACTGAGAGCTGAGGAACCCAGCAGAAGGCAAGGTTCTGTTGCTCAGATGCACAAATTCAAAGCAATGCCTGTGAACCTTTCCCTCTATTCCTCCCTTTCTGTGGCACACACATACCTGCTTAAAAAAAAAAAATTAATTGAGCCATTGTGGTATTTTTCTACTGAAATCTCTGGAGACTGCTTTAATTTTTAAGGCACTTTTCAAGAACACAAATACAGAGAACACAGCACGGAGAGAAGCAGTGTAAGGGTACGTGTCTGGGTGCACGGGCAACAGAGCGCGACCCAACAAACAGGTGGCATGGAGATGCTTTAGGGTGAAGTTTCAACTAGTGTCCCATAAATACAAATACTGATAATCACCAAAATTGCTAAAGTATTTAAAATTTTCCAAGCTCTATGTCATATGGTTTCTAGTGTTCTTTGGAGAACTATCACATCAGCTTAATGAGGCTGGTTTTATTACAATCTCATTTTCTAGACGAGGAAGCAGAGCTGCAGAAATCCTTTGGCCAGCATCTGGCTAGAAGGACTCTGCCCCACCTAGGCCTGTCTCCAGAGCCCAAGGCCTGTGATGCAGGACTGCTCCCAATAAGAAAATTTTCAAGAAACAGTCCTACAAATACATGAGTAGTAACTATTAGTACCAAGCCATGAACTAGGAGGAGAAACCAAAGAGAAAGGGGAATAGCTACAGAAAGATGCCAGGCATGGTCTATAGGAGACAGGACTACATGCAAGGATTGATACCAACATAAGGTTTAAGAGACCCAAGTAGGGGAACGAAAAAGGATTTTATCTGGGGTGACTAAGATTTCTATAATCTTAAGTAATGAGGACTTGGTTTGGCTTGATGGAGCACAAGAAATCATCTTGGGCCCACTTCAGCACCAAAAAAATGGTTCAAAAATACCAATCAGCCACATAAATGAGACTTCTTCATTCACACAATCCTATTTAGTTAAGGTCCATTCTTCTCCAATGAATACTGTTGTGGGCCCTGAACCTATAAAAACCAAGGTGACAACATTCTTGCTTTTGAGTTTATTTTCTGGTGGGAAAGAAAGGGTCAACTGACAAACAATTGTGTGCACATGTGCAGAATACTTTGGCAGTAACAGGGGCAAAGAGTTTTACAAGGCAGGCAAGAGAGCTAGACAGTACTATGGTGGGGCTGTCAGGATGGGCTCCCTGACGGGGGACATTTCAGCACAGACACGGGGGAAGTAGAGTATCATTTATAAACCTGAAAGAAAGTTTTAGGACAAAGGCCAGGAAAGCAAAGGTAGAAGGAGCTGGTAGAGCCTGGGAACTGGAGGGAAAGTGGGAAAGGGGCCAGGCAAGAGAGGGTGGCAGGGACAGCCCTGTGCAGCCAGGGCCAGAGGTCAGAACTGTGCAGGTGTGGGTTGCTGGTTCTCACCATTCTACTACGATGAAGGGGACAGCTTCTGATTTTCTTTGAAATTTTATTATAAAACAAAGTTATTACTAATTTAAAAGGAATAAAAATGTGTCTATAATTTTATCACCTAAAATGGCCTTTTCCCATTTCATTTGTTCTTGTCCTGACTTTTCCATATTGCTGTATACTTTCATAGTTTCTTTCATAATTATAAACAAGTTCACATGCTGGCTGACTAATTTAGGTTCATACCACATTGATTTTACAGGTTGACATGAAGCCTTCAAAATAAATATTTTGTTTATAGATGGGCAGATATTTATTTTTTGAAGGAGGAGAATTAGAGATTGAGACCAGGGCTTTCACAATAAGTTACATGGCCAGCATTTTTTTTGAATCAGGGTCTCACTAAGTTTCCTATGCTGGGCTCAAATTTGTGGCCCTCTTGCCTCAGCCTCCTGAAGCATTAAAAATATTTCTGAATGATTCTTATATGTTGAAAGATATGAGATGAGTTACCTGCTGATGGTACTTGTCACTTTCTCAGAGTAAGTACCTTCTGGCACTGGTTCATACACCGCCTCCACTATCTGCAAAACAAACAGACTACAGTGATGGATGCAAAAGGGTCCCGAGTATCTGAGAGGTAATCCTTACACACGGCATGAAGTTGCTAATGAAGGAATAGAGCTTCACGTGCAAAAATTAATCACAAGTAAAAGCACTGCAAACAAAACAACATCAATTAAATAGTTCTGAAACATCGAATTGGATCCTCTAATACACTAAGGTTAACCTTAGGTTCATAATATAATGATGTATGGGATAATATAGTATGTTACCTTGAGAACAATCTAAAGGGCAATTAAAGAGTTAAAGCATTTTGATACACTTATTTATCTAATTTTCTGTGATAAACATACAATTAGAGGAATATGCCATCCGCATGATATATATTTAGAAGGAGGGAAGCAAACTGATTCTAGTGCCTAATAAAACACTGTCTTCTTTTAATTGGAAGTTGTATACAAATCATGAAGGTTCTGTTAAGAACAGAAGCCACGGCGTCCTTTCGTCCCCTGCTGTCGCTTACTTTTGTAGCCAAGGAGAGCATGTTGGTGCTGTAGAAGGGAGGCCTCAGAGCCGCCATCTGATAGAGGATGCAGCCCGCAGCCCAGACGTCGGCCTTCTCTCCATATGGCTCGCTCTTCAGCACCTCTGGGCTGGAATGAAATCAGGATGTTAGTAGGTGCTGAGGAGAGGAGGAGGCAAGCACAGAGAGAAGACGCAATTTTCAGGCTGCTGTTGGAGATATTAAAAACATATATACTCGAAACTCATAATCATTGTTTCAAATCAACGTAGTAAAAAGTAGCTCTGAAATCTCCCAGCCTCAGATGAACTGAGAAGCAATTGTGTCCAGCACTAAATATCGACAAGCATTATGAATGATGCGTAGTATGTGTCCAGTGATGTACTTATATTTGCAGACAGAAGTCCCTGGGGCAGATGAAAGACTTGTCAGTTCGAGTTCTTTCGACTGCAGGCCTGTGCATTGTCACTTCCACTAAAGCCACTCGCTGGATAGTGTTCACACCTACCCTTGTTTCTGTTTACTGTTTCTGTCGCTAATGGAGTATGAAAGTAACACCACTGGATCAGAACCTTAAGTCTTAAAAGGTACTGCTGCCCCCTTCCATTTCCCTTCTAGAAGATTCTGTCTACTACCAGGAGGAGAGATCCCAAGTGGCCTCTGTCATTACAGCCTGGGACAGACACGGTATATATGAAACAGAGCTATCTCAGACAGCCTATAAAGCTGCAGCCCAGACCCAGTCCTAGCCCAGGTCCGGTGAGTGTGTGGAGAGCTTCCTGCTACCCTGCACTGGCGGGACCAGTCCCAGCCCAGGAGCAGCATTGGCAGGACCCTCTCCCACCCCCTTGGGCCGCCCCCCACCACTCCACCTTACCTGCCCCACCCCTCCCGCCGAGTAGGAATTTCTGCCGAGTTCCAGGAACCCCCAGACCCAATCCTAGCCCAGGTCCGCAGCGGGAAGGAGCTGAGCACAGCAGCCATACCTAAGCCAGACGCAGCTGGATAACTCCAAAATCTGTAGAGCTCCACCTGAACTTCTGTACGTGTGAAGGTTATAACTACAGCAAAGATCTACAACAAAGGGCAGAAGACAGTGCTACACAAAATGACGAGAAGGAACAAAATGCAACCTCAGAACCCAAGCCCACCCGTAACAAGTGCAGAGGACACTAACACAGAACAAATTGGAAATCACACAGCTGAAAGCAATGAATCAACCGCTTCTGAAATAAAACAGCTGCAGAAAGATATAGAAGACCTCAGATTGGAAATGAAAAAAGAAATCCCTGAATTAATAACATCTGCACTAAAGAATCAAATGCAGAAACATATGGAAGAAACCCAGTGCCCACCCAGAACAAACGCAGAGGACACTAGCTCGGCTCAAATGCATGAATCAAGAGCGTCAATAGTAAATAAGCAGCAGCAGAAAGATATAGAAGAAATCAGAGCGCCATTCTTTTCTGAAATTAAAAAAGAACTCTCAGAACTCGTAGCAGATGAAGTAAAGAAGCAGCTACAGAAACATAAGCAGGAAACCGAATCTGAAAAACACACTGCAGTAAAAGAATTTCTAACTGCTTCTAAGGAAGATATTGATAAAAAAAATACAGGAGATTAGAAAAATGACAGACTCCTTGAATGAGCAATACAGGAAAGAAATAGATCGCATGAAGCAGAGTCAAAGAGATATAGAGGAAATGAAACTCAATCACAAGCTTGCAAAACCATTTAAGTGAATGTGAAGACAGAGTCTCAGATCTTGAAGATGCTGGTGTAGCTAGTGAAAAGGTAAGAAAGGATCTCTTAAAAACAACAAGGATGCAGGAAAGAATAATCCATCACCTGCAAGATGATGCAAAGATGAACAATGTGAGACTAATAGGCATCATTGAGAAAGAAGGAGTGAACACAAATGACATTAAAAAAATATGGGCAGAAGTAATAGCAGAAAACTTCACAAATATAAACCTGCAGCCCGAGACCTACAGAACTACAGACCTGAGTCTGAGAATCAGTGTTTACTGTTGAAAGGCAGAGAGATTTCTTGATGATTATAAATGCCGCATTATTACAGAAAAGCTGACAGATAGGGCCTCCCTCCTTTGCTATTCAACTCTAGGTCATAAAGCAAAGGGAAGCTCATATTTAAATGTTACAGGAAATGAAAAATCTCTACCATGTTCTGTTCCAGAATTGCCACACAATTTAAACAACCATTAAGTAGAGTTAATCTGTGAGGGATGGTGGGATTATTTTTTAATATAATTTTATGTGGAAGGGAGATTTCTTTTGAATATTTCAGATTAATATTTTTCTGTATTGCATTTATTAGGTGAAATTCAAGTGAGAACCAACAGCATTCAACACACAAACACACACACACACACACACACACACAGCTCACACGGTCACAACTCAGATCTTTACCTTCCCCCCAGGGCCTATGTATTCAAGGCTTGGTCACTAGCCCCATGTTGATGGGAGACTCTTGGAGGTAGGTGTAGGAGAAGGAAGCTGGGTCACTGTGGGTGCATCCAGCCCCTGCCTTTTTCTCTTTTCTTTCTGACCTCCACGAGATAAGAAGCTTCCAAATGTTTTTGTAAAGAAATAATATGATGCATCTGATTTTGAACACATTGCATTTCAGTTTTCAAGCAATGAATGTGGAATTCCCCAAGGAAGAGTAGGTCTAGGTCTGAAGCTTAGAAGAGTGTTTGGAAATGGTCATAGACATTTGGTGCATTCTAGCCTTTCCAATTTGAGCTTCATTTTTAATTAAAAAAGTATGCCAAAAAAAGAGAGAATGTGCTCCCATCATGACATGCTATCTCATCACTGGCCTCAACAAGTAATAGAGCCAAAGGGCATGGGATTAAAGCCTCTGACACAGGGAGCTAAAACAACACCTTTCCTCTTTTAATTCTGAGTTTCTCAGGTATTTTCTGCAGAAATAAAAAATCTAACATATACAAGTACAGCTAACATAAGTACTTTGATGATATTGATTTATAAAACACAGTTGTGCATAGCTTTCTAAATTAATGGAGTACAGATCAACAGTTAGCTTTGACAACAAGTCAAGGTATAAAGGAACTCAGCTGTGAGAAAGGAGAGACAGAAAATTCATGATGTGTGACATTTAATTGTTATTTTGTGTTTTTATTCTCTGTTATGTAAGTGACCAAAGATCAACAAAAATAGAACTAATCTCAAAGCAAGTGTCCACAGTATTACAACTGTACTGAATTGAATTGAATTAGGCCAAAATGAAAAAAAAGGAACTTATAAATCAGCATCAAAACTATCAGGACAGGTATAAATCAGAATTGCCTGTAAAACATAATCAAGGAGATGCTATTCGGGTTTTTTTTTTTTTTTTTTGAGATGCTATTCTTGTTAGGTGCCAAGAATTATTCCCCATTTAAGATTTGTAGTACATGTGTGCACAGCCAAGTGGGAATACAAGGCCTCACAGTTAAGAATTTTCAAATTTATAGTGTTTTTAAGTTCAATAATGTGACAATGGCAGAATTTGGCCTAAAATTTCCAAGGCTCTGTTGCTTACAAGTGTACAAAAAGTGTACACTGCTGTCTCATCATCAACTGCTTACATTGAGTCTTTTTTTTATTAGTTTTATTGAGAAACAAATAACAATGAGACAGTTTCAAAACAGGTTAGGACAGTTACAATAATTAATACAGTGCAATTCATAACTGCCCTGAAGATAGCAATGTATAATACTAGGGCCACGCTGGAGATGCCTGTCGTTCTGGTCTTCTAAATATGCACTGCTTCCAATGTCATGTCAACTACTGCTATACTGTCTCTCAAGTAAATATTTGTTTTTTTCTTTTCTTAAAAAAAAAGGGTAGTAAGCAAAAAACAAGAGACAAGAAAAAAATGTCACAGGAGTCCTACGTGAAATAAATCAGACTCACATGTATAAACATCATATTGTCTCCCTAGTATGAGAGGCTGGAAGAGTAAATATGATCCAAAATGTACAATAGATATTGGGATATGAAAAGAAACTATTCAAAAGGAAAGAGAAATTGGGATGGGAAAAAAGAAAAAAAGAAAGGT
>NW_004524635.1:7509785-7517176 GCF_000260255.1 Octodon degus
TTTGACACAGTGAACTATTATGACTGATCTGTAAGTTCTTCATTTTTAATTTGAACAGTTTTTATTGTTATATTCAGTTATGTTTGTAAATAATTCATTTTCAATTTGCAATCTATTAAAATAATTTTTAAAAATAACAATAAAATAAATAAAGTTAAAGCAAAAAAAAGAAAGTATCAGACAAATCTATTTTTTTTCAAAGTTTTATTGATAAACAGATAGCAATGAGACAGTTCAGACAAATCTAAATTGAGGGAATTTCTATAAAATACTTAATAATCTTTAAAGCTGCCCATGCCATGAAAAAGCAGGATAGTTTGAGAAAGTGTCAAAGACAACAGAGCCTAAAGATACATGATTATGAAATGTAGTACCGTATCCTTGAAGAGACCCTAGAACAAAGGTTGTTTATGAAACAGTATGCACTTCAGTTAACAAAAGCATTTCAGTACTGGCCCATTAGGTGAGCTAAATATACCAGACACTAATATAAGCTATTCATAATAGGGGCAACCATGCAAGGTGTACAGAACTTGCTCAACAATTTTCATACTTATGTAAATCTAAAACTGTTCTAAACTTAAAAGCTTATTTTAAAAAATGTTACATCTTTATGCTGACCTATCTCACAAGTGGCCCTTCCTCTCTTTCTCTCATTCCCTCTACATCTACACACCCAGCTCCTACTCTTGTTCAGGTAGTGAGGCATAAGAGAAGCCATATATTTGTAGAACTTATAGTCTAAATGGAGAAGAGGTAATAAATAAAACAAACACATACAATCGAAAATTACAGTGTGTGGGGAGACAGTAAATAAGAAGAAACATGGACTTTAGCCACTGGGGTAGATGAGTCATGGGAGACTTCTCTGGAACATGATACCTGAAGCTGAGGTAAGAAGGCAGCATGGAGGTCAGTGCCATGTAGAGAGATGGAGACCTCTTTAACAAGAATGTTAGTGAAAGGGATCAAGCGTCTGCCTTTTCATAGACTGACTCCGAGATATCTTTGTGAGGAGGCATCAAATCAGTAATCCAATGTCTACATCTGGAGTTTACAAGAAACCTGGGCTAGGGATGACACATTTAGAAGTGGCTCAGGCAGTCCTGAGGGTGAGTTTTCTGGCCACTAGAAGAAGCACAGAGAGCTACAAAGGGGGACAGAAGGCTGATCCTTGAGCACTTCTAATATATAGGAATCAGAAGGAGGGAAGGGGGATAAAAAGAAACACGGATCAAAGAAGTGGGAGGGACACGATGTCATGAAGAGGGAGAAGGGAATCTTTCAAAAAAGAGTGATTATGGTGTGATCACACAAAGCCTCATCCACTCATGTACAGGGCTTTAGGAAGGTGACTGGATTCTTGCAGCTATTTCCAGCTTACTGTTAGGAGATAAGGTCCAGTCACAAGGGATGGGTCACTGGAGGTGTGGCCTGGAAGGGTTTATCCCCTCAGTTCCTACCTCCATTCTCTCTGCTTCCTGTCTGTCAGGACATGAGCAACTCTCCTCTGCCCTTCCCTTCTGCCATGACTTCCTTCCTGTGAGCCAGTAGACTATGGACTGAAACATAAGCCAAAAACAACCTCTTCTCCTTTAAGTTGTGGGTATCAAGTATCTTACCCCAGAAATGAGGAAAGTAACTAAGACAGGTGTAGCTTCCAGAAAGTCAGGGCTTTTGCAGTTCATAAATATAGTTCACTGGTGATGGGAATTTACTGCTAAGACTTATATCTAGATGTCCTCTGCAAACTCTCAGGTGCTCACAGGTGGCTGGATCTAGGGAGTGTGAGGATAGAGTAAGGGAGTGAGATAACTAAATTAATGTACTGATTGGGGCTTATCATAATTCTGGGTGTGGAAAATGGGAAGGCCCACTCCAGGTACAGCTGGCCCCAAGCAATAAGCTTGTGGCCTGAATAGAATATAAACAAAAAAGGAGGCTCACTGCTTCCTGCCTGCCCTGCCATTGACTTTTTATTTTCGCCTGCCCACCACCTTGCCTTAGAGCCAGTTGACTATGGACTGAAACTTATACAAACTGTGAACTAAAATAATCCTGTCCATCCTTAAATTTGGATATTGAGTATTTTGTTTCAGCAACAAGAAAAGTAACTGGGACAACCTACAATACACTCATGGGTTACGGAAGATGAGGAAGCCCCAGCTTCTTATAACACTGTTGAATTTTACTTGTGCCTTATGGCCCTAAAAAACAGAAATAGTGAATGAAACAGTCCTTTACTCTCTCCGACTCACCCAACTTCTATGTTTCAGGAAATGCTACTGAAAAGAAATACCCTTCCCTATGTCTAGGTGGCTAAGGTAAGACACAGCCACCTCATTTACCTGTGACAAGGCCATACAGAGACTCTCAAAATTCCTATTCTTTGCCTGAAAAATTATTAATGAAACCCTCACCCCACTATAGTTTAGATCTTGCCTCAGTTACTTTAATCTCATTGCTGGGGAAAAAAAATACCCAATATACAGAATTAAGGAAAGAGAGGTTTATTTAGCTCACAGTTTGTGAGGATTTCAGTCCATAATCACCTGGCTCCAAGGCAGAGTAGCACATGGGAGAGGAAAGCAGTTCATGTTGGTGGAAAACAGCAAGAGCAACAAGGGAGGAACAGCATCAGAGAACAAGCATCATCTCTCCTTGCCTTATACTGCATTCAGGCTATCTGCCCCAGGACACTCATAATCCCAGCATTGGATCATAAATCACAAACTCTAGAAGCCACCCCATGACTGCATGAGACTTTGGGGGGACATTGAGACCTAAACCATGAATCTTAAATACACCCCAAAGGTCATTTTTCAAAGGTTTGAACCTTGGCTTACCCCTACTGGGAGACTGTAGAAACTTTAAGAGGTGAGAACTAGTGTGGGAGACTATGTCTTTGAGACCAAGCCCTTGGAGGAGACTTTGGGACATGGATCTCTTCTCTTTTCTGTGTTTTTGTGTCCTAGCCATGAGGTAAACAGCTGTGTTCTACACATTTTTGCTAGGATGTGTTGCCTTGCCTGGGACTCCACCAGCCCTGGACTCAAATCTCTATAACTGTGGGCCTAAAGAAACTTTTCTCTGTGTAAATTAACTGTGTAGGTTATTTATTACAGTAATGGAAAACTGACTAACTCATTAACACATGCCTTGATAAATCAAAGCAAAATGGTTGTTAACTCAAGTTTGGTGAACATTCCCTCCTTCTCACAGATTCCTGAGCCTTGGCTTTGGCCCACCATCATTATGAGCTTCTCCTGAGAACAGGCTGACCACGAGATGAAACATGTTCTGCCTACTGTCAGATCCCAGCTATTTCCACCCTCATCCTATGTATCCCACTTCCCTACTAAGTTCTTACTAGCCTGTTCCTTCTTCCTTGTGAAGAAAAAGAAAACATTTTTCTGCCTAACCTCTGAGATGCTTGCAGATCTTAGGTGAGTGGTAAAAGCTTTCTCCTTATTGCAACAGTTCTCTTCTTTTTCTTATAATAATCCTTCCACATAAAGTCTCTCTTTATTAAGTCTTGATGTGGCTTTTATTTAACAGTTTGAACAATTCCTTTGAGTATTTGGATACAATAAACTGAAGATATATGGAGTAGCTGGAGAGAATAAAGGGAGCACTTGAGGGGAGTAAGGAGAGGAGGGGAAGAGGATATCAGAATTTGTTAGGTGTATGTACCCAACTCCCCAGGATGAATGTAATCATCAGCTGCAAATGTGTACTAATACAAAAAAAAAACTGAAAAAGAGGCAGATGTTGAATTTGCTTTCCCTACAATGATTTTAAAAATGCTTGAAAACCCTCTTAAGAATCTAACAGAAAAGAACAAAATCTCCCTCCTTTGGGCTTTGGGGTAGGTGGGACCAAGAGGCATTCACAGCCCGCACCCCAGCCTGAGAAGACAGCAGGAAAGGCAGTACCTTCCTGGGATGGCTGGGTTATACAGAGAGGAGCTGGTATCAGAGCAAATGCCAAAGCATGGAATTAGAAGGTTGAGTGGAAGAGAAGCATGAATAGTTGCTTGTAGCTCAAAGTGAAAAAACCCAGGGAAGTATTGGGACTATGAGTGTTTCTACACTTTCTGAGATCATGGACCCAGCTGGGCTCCTGGCTCCAGCCTTCTCTGGTCCAAGCTACCTTCTCCACAGATACCAAAGTGACTGCCCTGAAATACAAAGCTGACATCTGTACCTCTTACATGGAATAGAACACATTCTCTCAATGTCGTTTGGGCACAATTCTTGAGCATCTCACCTATTTAATAATACACTAAGGATAATAAACAATGTGAAAGAGATCTCAGGACTTGCCTCCACTTCATCATAGAAGTACCACACCTCTTTGCTTTCTAAGCATGGTCTCTTGAAACAGCAAGTCCTGTTATCCCTCTTCCCTTTGTCACCTACAATTCCTTCTTTAACTCTACTGCCTACTGGATTCTGTTGCCTTCTTGCAATTCAAATGGCTGCTCTCTGGACATAACTGGATAACTGATTGCCTCACTTGTTTTACATGACTTCCCTATAGTTTTTGATGCCATTGGTCAAGGGTATATACAAGTTCAGGATCTTATAAGAGGATACTATAGACTGGGTGGCTCATAAACAATAGAAAATTGTTTAACACTGTACTAGAGGCTACAGAGTCCGAGATCACATTTCCAACAGATTCCATGTCTGGTGAGCACCCACCTCACAGATAGCTGCCATTTCCACTAGTTCTAATGTCTTAGTTTCTTATCATGGAGGTACAAAATTTGATACCCACTTAAAGAGAAAACATTTGTTCTGGCTCCAAGTTTGTAGAGGTCTCAGTCCATGATCAGCTGGCTCTAGGCAGAGCAGCTTGACAGAAAGGCATGCTAAAGAGAAGTACCTTCATGGTATGGCAGCAGGAAGCAGAGAGAAGTGAGGGAGATATACCCATCAGGACACACACCCCCATTACTGGTCTCCACCAGCAGGCTTTACCTCCCAACATCACCTTTAGCTGTACATTCACCAGCGGGCTAATCTAACGATGAGTACCATGCCCCCACGCATCCACATGCCTCTCCAGAGCTCTACTTCTGCGTTCAAGAGGCTTTGGGAAACATCTAGATGCAAGTCATAATACCTTATGTGGTGGAAAGGAGATCGCTTGAGTCTCTTTTATAAAGGTACCCAATCTCATTCAAAAAATCTCATTCACGACTATCGGACCAAGTTACCTAGCAGGCCACACTTCCTAATACTATCCCACTGTGGGTTGTGATTTCAACATATGAATTACAGGAAGAGACTTGTTGAAACATGGCTATTGTTTTCATTCATCAAATAACTATTGCTAAGCACTCACAAAGTACCAGACACTTCTACCTGCTCAGGATTCACCAACAAAGAAACTCGTGTTCAAGGAGTTGAATTTCTAATAAGATACAAGAGACAAGGAAGACATAATATGTATTGAAAAGACAATAAAATAGTTCAAAAGTAAATTAGTGTTCTAATAAATAATAAATGCTACAGGAAACTAAATTTGGACTAGAGCCAAGGAGTTCTAGGGTAGTGGTGGAGAGGCAGACTGTGTTAGCAGGACAGGACTGTCACTTTCCTTCCTCTCCAATCTCATACAGTAAAGCTTCAGTGACTTTTTTTATATGAGAAATAGGTTTTCCTTTCTTGTCACAACTCACTCTGTCCTTATATAATTTCAGTCACAGCCACAGCTTCAACTAAATTGCATGTTAACAACTCTCAAATCTCATCCATTTCTCCTGGGTCTCAGGCACACACACACAGGGAAGCCACACCTGGGGTTCCCTCACACATCATTGCCTCTCACTTGGGGCTAAAGATGGAACTTGGTGAATGACCTGACTGAGCAGCAAAGTACAGCAGAGAACCAATCCCATGTCAACCATGTTCTTAGTTTCTTAAACTTCAAGGAGTGCTTCTGAGGTATACTAACAGATGGGGTCATGCCTGTAGGACACTGGCCAAACTCCTACAGCAGGACAACAGTTCCTGTGAGATGTGTTCATGACTCCAGGTGGATCTGTCTTTCTTCCACATTACTCCCTAAGGCTATCATCTCCATTCACTTTCCTACCTCCACTTCTGTTGGCATTTGTATTTGAAACTATCATTTCAAGCAATCTTTTGACTGGTAAATGTGTGTGTGTGTGTGTGTGTGTGTGTGTGTGTGTGCATGTGTGTGTGTGTGTGTGCATGCTTCCTAACTTTTTCTTAATCTGAAAAACTCAGAACTGCATATTCTGCATCAGATGTGTCCCTGATGTCTGGCATCCACCACTATCACACAACTTAGTCCCAGTTATGCTTAACCTTCCCAATGCCTGCTCTTTTCACAAAAGATAAAAGCTAGAATACCTTACAGGTAGGAGTTCCTAAAATCTTGCTTATTTTCACCACTAATGAACGGAAAAAATATATCAGGGCTAAGGTCCATTCATTAGTTGAAGGAAGAAGAAAATAAAAGTCCCACAGAAATTGGAAAACTTTCATTGAAAAAGCATCTGCTTGACAATATAATGATGTGGCAATCTGGAAGTGGCATTTGGAGTCATCATAAACGAAAATGTTCTCTTAACAGATGTTATCAAATATTAGAAAAGAATCGAGAAGTCTGAGACATAGTGACAGCTAAATGTTTGGAGACAAGTTTCCTTACCGAAGCAATTCACCCAATAATATTTGCCTCACTAGAAAATATAGAATAAGAATCTCTACATCCCACTGGGACATATTAATTCTGACTCTATTAAAAAGTGCATTTAGTTCTAAGGTATTGGATATCATACTTTCATCTCCCTAGACTGCCCTAAAAAAAGAGAAGAAAAAACTAACTTATCACTGTAAACGGAAAAAGAAATAAAAGCATAAACGCTAAAGACACCTAGACCATCTGTCTGAGAACAGAGATCCCATGTCTATGCAAATGAAGATGCAAAATTCCATCTGAATTCACAGGTCTAAAACTCTGACCTGAAGTGACATCATTAAGTCTGTAGGCCTACAACTACCATTTCTTTATGCTGAAAAGCAAGTACTGCAGAACTCATGATGATTCAATATGATAAAAATAAGATGGATAAAAGGTATGCACATGTGTGCATCTCTGCTTGGAAATATATACAAGTTTCCAGATGCAGGGACTGGGATTCAATCCCAGGTGTGCAGTGCTGGCCCCGCCCCCAGGGCGTGCCGAGACGGCAATTGAGACTGAGCATGGTGGCAGTCTGTAGAGTGAGATCCTGTAGACCTTGTACTAAATACATAATGTGTGTGTGTGTGTGTGTGTATGTGTGTGTGTGTGTGTGTGTGTGTGTGTGTATAAACCTGGAGGCAAGTTTATACATATATATATACATATAT
>NW_004524635.1:7517276-7523256 GCF_000260255.1 Octodon degus
ATATATATATTAGTTGAGATAGTTATACTACTAGAAACTATTAGTCCATTGAAAAGAAAGGTTTTTGCTAATATTGCTTGATCAGTTTCTCAGGCCTGTATCTTGTAATCGAACAAGTACTTTGAAGATAACAATAAACAATGTATTAATCATTGTTATTCTATCATCTTGTTTTGAAATATTACATGATTGATGTTTTTCCCTTAAAATAAAAATAAGGAAAGAAAGGGAGAAAGGAAGGGAAAGAGAAATGTATGATTTTCAGGACCAAATAAATAAAAATACATACCTCTTAACAAGAAATAACATCTTAAATAAGAAAGTACCTTAGATTACCCATAACTTAATTTCTCATATCCTAAGAGCTCAAAAAATTTTATTCTTCCTTCCAAAGCTCAGGAAGTAGATGATGTGAGAGGTGTACCCACACTGCCTCATTTTATTCCCATTTCTTATTCCTTTCTCTCCCAACAGGTGGCCAATAGCTGCACTTCTTCAGAGAATAGACTTCAATTATTTTTTTATTAAAAAGATAATTTTTGAATGTACGGGGAAGTAGCTATAAAAATAGGCTTTCAGTTTGGTGTTTGCATCCTTACAGCTTCTCTTTTTACCCACTTGAGGCCACACAGGCCTCCCTTCCTCCACAGCCATGCTCCTTTGTAATGTGGCTTTGTGGACCAATTTGATTCTGGGCGTGGCCCTGTGACTTGCTTGGACCAATGAAGCATCAGCAAAAATGGTAGAAGAAAAGACCTGAAAAGTACCTGGTAATGAGGCTTGGTCCCACTGCTCTGGAAATCCCTGTGAACACTTCCCAGTGACTACACATAGGCATGTCCCTTGGATGATAAGCAACTGTGGCCAGTCACCTGCACTGACCTGGCCCACAGCCAGCCAACCACCAGATGTGATAGGTGCCTCAACAACCAAGGGACCACACACAGATGTGAGCCCAGTGGACTTCCGATCAGCCATCTTCTCTGGAATCAGCCTGATTCTCCAGCTGTCTCAGTTACTTTGCTCTTTTTTCTGGGACAAAATACCTAACACCCAGTATTTAAAAAGGAAAGGTTTATTTAGCTCACAGTTTGTGGAGGTTTCAGTCCATACTTGGCTGGCTCCAAGGCAGAGTGGCACAGAAGAGGGCAGCAGTTTATGGCAGCAGAAAACAGCAAAATAGTAGGCAGGAGCAGCAGCAGAGAGCAATCCTCTCTCCCTCCCTCATATTGCATTCAGGTTCTTTGCTCCAGGCTGGTGAAACACTTACACGCATAATCCCAGCATTGGACCATGAAACTTTACAAGCCTGTCCCATGACTATATGTGATTTTGGGGGACATCTAGACCCAAACCATGACACCAGCATACAATATACTGAAAGGAAAAAATACAGTTAAGCTAGTACGTTTTGAGGTGATTTATCAAAACAAAACTTGTAGTAAAGTTGGGTTTCACTACCAATTTCTATTAGTTCACTGAAAGAAACAGTTAGTGCTTATATTGTTTGACCAATGTCACATGTCTGGCAATCTGAGCAATTATTTTAAAGATAACAATGTGAACTATAATAACAATTGTTAATTTATTACCATCTTGTTTTGAAATTTTGCATCATTATTGGTTTTTTTCTTTAAAAAAGAAATTAAAGCAAAAAATATTTTAAAAGTTAGCTTTCAGTTAGATTCTCAAAGTTGTACATAGATCCCTGAAAAAGGATTAAGAATTACTTTTCTGGAAGATAATATGCTAAGGAAATGAGAGACAGACAACACACTTGCCAACTATCGAGCTGCTTCTGTGACACAGCCTCAGATGAAGGGTAGAAGAGTCTCCTAAGTACTTCTATCAGCAGTGACTAACAGGAAACAATATCATCATTATCCCAGCATCCCAACACGTGCTCTAACCATGGAAAGCTCATTTCCTGTCCTCCAAAGTCATATTCTGAAACCCAACCCTGGTACTTCAGAACGTAACCATATTATTTAGAGAAAAAGTCTTCAAAGAATTAATTAAGTTCAAATGATGCTGTTAGGGTGGGCTCTGTCTCAATATGACCAGCAAATTGATAACAAGGGGAAGAGATGCCATAAGTGTTAGCACACAGAGAGAGCCGCGAAGAGAGGTGGCAAGGAGTAAACCCCTGCTAGGCACGCACAGAGGCCTCCAAGGAGCCCAGCCCCACCGACGCGCTGACCTGGGACTTCTCCTGTACAGAATTGTGAGAAATAAATTCTTGCTTCAAGCCACCCAGACTGTGATATTTTTTATGGCATCCTAACAAACAAGTACACATCCTACTTTTCAAAAACTTACTCATGTTTTTAACCTGAAAAACAGCCAACCTTTGGAAAATATGGATAAAGTCATATTTAATCACCTACAAATATATCAGATGTTTAGAGTGCATGATTATTGTTTAGAAAACCACTGGAAAGTAATTCCCTGCCTTAAAATAATTTCCAGTGGACTCATTTAAGGTAAACCCAAGCAAACTGGGGAAATAAAGAGTTATGGATGTCAATACTTCATTTAAGAGAATAATTAAACAATAAACAAATATACACAGAGAATTTAAAACAGATTCTCTATTTCTGAGACAAAAATAAAATTCTTAAATAAGTATTGGATTACTTGATCATATGAATATCTTTAGTGACAGAATAGAACATATCATATGTAATACTGGACAAAATAAAGGCTGTTCAGCAAAGATTAAACTATCTACAACTGCATGTGTAAAAATTATAACCACTCTTGCTATACATTCATTAAAAAGTTTGTACAGTATAGCCAAGGGCCGTATAGAGCTAGCTACATAAATTTTTATCATAAATATTTTAATTAATTAAAAAGTAAACTAATAATCAGATGCTTTTGAGAAAGGGACAGAGCAAAATTTGCCTAAACATTATGTCTGTTTTTGCAGGCCCCTATTATGCCTCTTTTTAAAAGGATTAAGTTTTCAAACTGACAGTGAAAACTAGATAGGAGAAAAATGAGAGGAGAAAGGTATTTAATCTAATTAATAAAAAACGACAAACTGTTTAGACCTTTAAATTTCAGTACACCCTCATCAATATAAAAAAAATTCATTTGCTAATTGCCAGTGATTTTTAATTACTCACTAAGGATAATAAATAAGGAAAACGTTGGACCTGGGTGTTTTTCAGAGCTTTCTAAAATATGAACATTTCAATAACTCTTACATAATTTAATAATATGATTTATGTAGCTTTGAGGAAAACTGCCTTTAAATGAAGAGAGCACATGAGATGACATATGTTAAAAGGCTTTTGTATACACACACGTACACCCTTTCTCACAGCTGCAACTTACTGTCATCTTTATTAAAACCTTATCATGCTCATTTCATGGGTACATACACCAAAACTGAGCTCTACAGAGAAGATGAGTATGACCTTTGCACTGGGATAACTTACAAATGTATGAAACTTTCCAGACTGAAGTAATATGAAATCCAAAAGGAAATACACATGAGGACCATAGTCTAGGCAATAAAGCTGTTTCCTCTGAGATAAAGGTTGACAATTCTGATACTTCTTTGGAATTGAACAAGTAAGTAAATAATGGCAGAAGCCAACTTTGTTCTGTTGGAGCACAAAGTTATAGGAATAGGAGTCCTAGAGTAGTTGGAGACAATAGTATGAACCTATGTTAGGTAAATATTGATACAGATGGCTATAGATAGCCCCATGTTAGGATACTATATTTCTCCCTGCTCTGTTAGCTAAGAAGGCCTAGAAATGATACCACGGTAGCAATGATAACATTGAGCACAAACTTGGTTTTTAATACTATTCTGTATTGAAAAAATAATCAAGCTCCTTGAAGAGATGCTTGCTCTTGGACTGAAGCACAAAATATAGAAGATTATTTTTAAAACCTCACGATGATGGGAATCTGTTATGTAGATTTAGCAGTCCAAAAGATTACTTAAAGATCTCTTAAGAGCCAAATGTGGAAAAATTTGTACAAGAAAACAAAGTAGCACATTAATCAGCTTGGGATGCCATAACAAAATACCATAGGTCAAGTGATGTAAACAACAGGATCTTTTTCTTCCTTAGAGTTCTGGAAGACTGGAAGTCCAAGGATAAGGCGCCAACCAACTTGGTCCACCAGTGAGGACAATATTCCTGACTATTCCTGATTAGTCTTCAAATGCAGAGAGTGAATAAGCCCTGTAGTATCACCTCTTACAGAGGCATTAATCTGATCATAAGGCCCTCAAACTCATGTCCTTTTCTAAACAGCTACCTATCAAAGGGCTCACCCATTTCTACTATCACATGGAAGATAATTAAGGCTCCAGCATATGAATTTTTTAGAAGACACTATTTAGCTCATAGCAGCTAGTGCTAGATTATAACCTAAAGTATAGAATAAACATCCATGATTCCATACTGTTATAAGTAAATAACTGAATAAATAAACCAATTAGGGACAATGGACAAAAAACTTCTCAGAATTCCAGACAACCCACTGTTAAGAAAATGGAGCACATCTCCCACTTCTTCAGTCTAGGCACACATAGTCACTTTCTTCCAAGGAATACAGTGAAGCCTTGGAGAAACTCGTTCTGTAAGTGTTCTGAAAGATAAGCAAACATCTCTAATAAAATTTAACTTGGTAAATAAGTGATATCTTTCAGCTCAAATAGTAAATGATTCTGAATGTTACATGACCAGATATGAGTCAGTGGTTCTGCTTGTTTTCATTGCAGGATTGTGGGTAATTGTCTGCCAACAGCAAGAGGTTATGGAGATCTCATTTGCAGAGGAGGAGGAAAAAAAGGCAGAGGAAGCCCTCCCTTCAAATGAGATTAGGGAGCTGTGCAAAATGTGGGAAAGTTTTAAATTTTATAGAAAAGCAGCACCTGAATAAGGCTGTAGCAGTGTGAGTGATGAATCTGCTTAAGGACAATGCAATGTCGTATTTCCACAAAATTCTCAAAAAGAAGCAAAAGCAAGTGTCATTGGTAGGTTCCTTGTTAAAGAAATTGCATGAAAATCAAAAGATTCCACTATGCCAAAAGATAGCAACGAGTCCCTGAGTGACATAAGTCATCCTACACAATAACCCTCCTTTCTCTTATCTCCCTCACACAAAAGATTTTCAAAGTAAGTGCAGGATAATGTGCTTACTTTATATTTTGTACCTTTTACTATTTTGTATTATATTACAATATTGTAATCATTTTATGATTATTTTGGGTAGTGTAGGGAGTCATCTAACCTTCCATTATTTTTTCTTCCACTGAGCCTTCTCCCTGGCTTTCCATTATTTCTTATGGGGAAAGTCCCTTTGATATATTAATGCTTTCAATTACAAGCATGTTTTCAAAACAAATTACACTGACAAACCAAAGTTTTACTATATAGTATATTAAAGAGAAAGAGGCAGGGGAAAATACACTTTCAGAGTAGAGAATTCTGACTCTCTCTCTCTCAAGGCAGGGATTAAAGAGTAAGGTAAACAGTGTATAATATATAACCTTAATAAGATATGATAAGAATGACATTTTACATCTGTAATCTGCCTCCACAAAAAATCACATTAGGGGCTGGGGAGATGGCTCAGTAGAATAAGCACTTTCTTGGCAAATGCAGGGCCTGAGTATAATCCCCAGTTTGGAAAAAAAAAAATCACATTAGTCCTTTCAACACATTAAGAAAGTATCAGACACCTGAATAGACCCAGAGCCCAGGCCCAGGGAGTGAGTGAGATGACCCAGACCGGCGGGATCCTGAATAGACACGGAGCACAGTCCCAGAGAGTGAGTGAGACCACCCATGGCCTGCAGATCCTCATTCAACCCAGAGTGCATGCCCAGCATGGAACCCTTTAGCAAAGTCCCTGCAAAGAGGCTAGAGGCAAGACCCACCCAGCTGATTCAGGAGCAGAACATCTTGCCAGAGAGACACAAAGGGTTCAACTCTAAGGCCTGCAGCAG
>NW_004524635.1:7531951-7537164 GCF_000260255.1 Octodon degus
ATATATGTTTTTGGCTATTTATATTTGCTGGAGATGGATAACCAAGCTGAGAAATAGCTCATAAAACATACAACTACTATGGTAAAATAAAAATTCACAGGAATACTGAGGACGCAGGAAGGAGGGAAACTGCAGAGGGCATAAGTTATGGTGCATTTGGTGGGAGGAGTGGCCAACATAATATTTAAATATTTGGCAAGATAGCTAGAACTTAGCACAAAGAACTCTAGGTAGAATCATGAATGTAAAAAGATATATCTATATGTCATCTTTTTCTCTGAGATCCTATTTTGTATATATGTCTGAAGGTTTTGATAAAATATGGTCTGCTCCTATTACAGCCATAAAAGCTAAAGTGCAACCGGATCGTCCTTATGGAGTTTTCTTAGTTACTTTTCTCTTGTTGCTGAGGCAAAATGCTCAGTACCCCAAGTTAAAGAAGGAAAGGCTGATTTAGCTCACAGTTCATATAGTTAGCCAGCTCCAAGGCAGGGTGGCACATGGCAGAAGAGAAGGTAGACAGGTGAAAGCATATTAGCCCCTTTCTATTTCTTGTGTTTCATTCAGACTACCTGCCCTAGAGCAGGTATAGCACTCACACCCTTAATCCTAACCAGAACTGTCATACTAATCAGTGCACTGATTTAGTAATCACACACTCTTAATCCCAGAATCACACACACTAAATTCAGCCCCTCTGCAAGGCTTTCCTTCCCACAACTGCATGAAGCTTTGCAGGAACACCTAGACACAAGCCATAACAGTTGTGTTCTCTACTATAGAGAAATGAAGAAATTATGCTTGAAAAAGGACAAGCTGAAAATGTGCCCACCATCTCTGTAACAAGAAAATAAGAAGAAAAAAAATCCATGACTTCCGAGCTGAATGGATGTGGGGAGAAGGCTAAGACAATGGGTAGAGTCCCTCCTCCTTCTAGCTTTCTAAGTCGCTGCCTGGAATGGCTAAGTGGTTATCGGGATCATTAGCATAAAACCATCAGGAACAGAGGTGAAGAAAAAGCAAGGTCACTTCAGATTAGATTAATTCAGGTGTGCAAGATCCACAGAAGAGAATATCTGAGTAACATCACTCTGGTGTTAACATTCTCTTGCAGCCTTACTCTCAGAGCATGCACTCTGTGTAGCTTGTCATTGTGGAAATGATCTCAGCTAGTACATGTCTGAGGCCATTAAGCAGGTAGTTACAATGATTTAATAGCTAAACAGCTCTAAGACTGAACATAAACTTCTGAGCTGTAGAATATTCAAACCACATGGGAGGTAGGGGGAGAGAAGGCCCATGTACCCCATACCTCACTGCAGTCACTACCATCCACCTGGGCCCCCCAGGATCTATATGGGAGAGGAAGAGAGTGAAAAAAAAAAACCTCTAAATCCTAGCCAGATCAGGTCCTGGGTTCTCCACAGCACACAGCAGCAGAGGTGAAAACCAAAAGACAGATCTGATAGACGATAACATCAAAAATGAGGAATAAGTTTTACTCCAGGACAAAAATGTTGAGACTGGGTATGGTGGTGCATGCCTGTAATCCCAGCTCTACAGAGGTTAAAAACAGTAGAATCACTATGAACATAAACCTTTTTCAAAGGTTCCTCACTTCTTAGCTGTGTAGTAAGACCCTGTACTGAATACATTTTTAAAAAGATTAAAATGTTACCCCACCACGGAGACTGGGTGAGAGACAGCCTTAGGTGATCTCCTGGGAGATCCTAGCTTGAGCCAAGAAGATCACAGAGTCTGCATTCTATTGTGGGAGGACAGGGTTAGAGGTTGTCATCTCCAGAGAGGGTGGTCCTGAATGAGATGGGAGTTAGTCTAGTGATAATGCTTGAGCTCCTGCACTGCTGCCTACATTCAGCAGGAATTAGTGGCCTGAATTCTTATAGCCAATATTTGTGTTGTCTAAGTGTCTTCACTAAAATTATAGGCCTCTTTGTTCTGATTAAGGAAGTTTATGAGTGGTTCTAGGGTTCCTAGGGATGAATTGGTTCAGCATCCAATTGAAATTTGACACCATTCTTGTCACTGATTTAACTACTATAGCTGAAGTGACACAGCTGTTGTCTATACCTAAACTGCTTAGAAATCATGAGCCATATTGCAACTCACTCTGGAATGACAGGGCAATGGACCAAAGAAGCTGGGAAGGAAGGAAGGAAGGAAGGAAGGAAGGAAGGAAGGAAGGAAGGAAGGAAGGAAGGGAGGGCGAGAGGGAGGGAGGGAGGGAGGGAGCGAGAGAGAGAACAGAGAGACAGAGAAAGAATCAAGGCAATAAAATGCCTCCAAAAATTCCCAACTAGTTTGGGCTGCATTGAGGGGGAGGAAATCATAAGCCACACAGCAGAAAGGTCTGAAAAAGTATCAGTGGAGGTAAATCAGTGTAACAATGTCCTTGCAGAAGTTCAAGATGAAATAACTAATCAGATAATGACACTAATGAAATAAATGTTCTACAAGTTTAGAAAAGACACTAATAAAAATCTAGTGGAACTAAAGAAAAACATGCAAAATATGAATTATCACATAGAGAAGAATAGAAGTCTATATTTAAAAAGTTCCAAACAGAAGGTCAGGAGATCAAAACTATGACTGAAAGTATGGGTAGCAGAAGTGACCACTGTGAAGACAGTGTGTCAGATCTACAGGACAAACTGTGGGTAATGATCAGTGAGGGAGAGATAACTTAAGAACAACAAGAAATATAAAAGATTGATGGAACAGCTTCTATATGACTCAACTAAAGTAAATATAAGAATAATTAGAATTAATAAAAAATCAGAAAGTAGCACCACAGGTATAAAAATCTGTTTAGAGAAGAAATACTAGAAAATTTTATAGACATAGAAAAAAATATTTAGCATACAGTTAGTGATGCATATAGAACCTCAAATAGACATGATCAGAAAATACCATGCCACATAATAATTAAAATCCAACAAAAGATCAGAACCTTAAAGACTACTAAGAAAAGCAATGAATCACATATAAAGGAAAACCCATCAGAATTACACTAGACTTTTCAACACAAACTATAAAGGTAAAGAGAGCATTGAACGGAGTGTTTCAAGATTGAAAGAAAACTTCCAACCCGAACTGAAATATCCTTCAAAATTATCTTTCAAAATGAATTGAGAAATAAGGTATTTCCATTACAAAGAAAACTTAAAAAGTTTATGACCACCAACTCAATACTCAAAAACAAAAACAAACAAAAAGCACCAAACATATCCTAAAAATAGAGAATGAAAATAGCCATGCAAAAAAGTCCAATAACAGTTAATTAAAAAGAAATCCATAGACTGAAAGTCAAAAGAGTGGAAAACAATACTCCACAAAATAGGAAAAATAGCAGGGGTAGCTATTCTATTTGTAGAAAAAGTGTATTTCAAACCAAGACTGATTCAAAAACAAAAAGAAGGTCACTATGTCATTCTAAAGGGAACAACCTAAAAGGAAGAGAAAACAATCATAAATTTATAGGCACAAAACAAATATCAACAGACATGAAAGGCATATAAGCACTAATATAATTGTAATGGGGACCTCAGTCATCCACAGTAACAAATAGATCAACTAGATAACAAAAAAAATCAACAAAGAAACATCAGAACTAAACCAAACTTTTGAGCAAATGAAATTAGTAAATGTCTATAATGTTCCAACCCACAACAGTAAAATACACATTCTTTTCAGCTACACATGGGATGAGTTCCAAAACAGACCATGTACTAGCTCATAGAACATGCTTAAGTAAATGCAAAAGAATTTAAATTATCCCACATATTATCAGAGCATAGTTTAGTGAAATTGGAAATCAATTGCAAAAAAACCAAAAATCTGCAAAAACACATAGAAATTAATTAACACTGTCTTGAATAGCTAAAGGCTCAAAATAAAATTAAACAAGAGATTAGACAGTTTTACAATTAAATGATAATACCAATACAACTTACTGGAACTTATAAGACACAGTTCTATGAGGAGAATGTATGAATTTCCATATCAGAAGAGCAACAAGCTCAAATAAACAGCCTAATGTTAAACCTCATGCTTCTAGAAAAAGAAGAGCAAGTAAAGCTCAAAGCTTGTAGTGGGGAGCAAATTATAAAGATCAGAGCAGAAATTAATGCAATGGAGAGTGAAAAAGAGTATAAGGAATCCATGAATAGAAAACTTGGTTTTTAAAAAGATTAAATAAAATGGACAATCCCTAAGGCAAACTTATCAAATAAAAGGAAAGAAATGACTAACCCATGAAATTAAGAGTGAAATCACAACAAACCTTGGAGAAAACCAGGAGATCATCAATACCTCCTTTGATAACCTGTATTGTAATAAGCTGGAAAACTCAGAAGAAATGGGAAGATTCCTAGATACATATAAGTTACCAAAGTGAAATAAAGAAGATATAAAAATTCTAAATAAGCCAATATCAGTCAATAAAATTGAAGACATAATTAGAAAACAAACAAGGAAAAACCCAGGCCTGGATGGATTCACTGATTAATTCTATAAGATATTTAGAGAAGACCTAATACTACTACTTCTCTTTAATGAAATTGAAAGGAAAGCAATACTCCCAAAATAATTCCTTAAAGGATTCCTGATACCCAAACCAGAGAAAATAACAACAACAAAAATGGGGAAATAGCCCAGTCTCCTTCATGAACAGAGGTTCAAAAATCCCCAGTAAGATATTAGCAAATAGAAAGCAGCAAATTATCAAGATTATATAATATGATCAAGTAGGAGTCATCTAGGGATGCAGGAATGGTTCAACATATAAAAATCAATAAATGTGATATACCATATTAACAGAATCAAAGATATATGTCAAATGATCATCTCGATAGATGCAGCAACAGCATTTTAAAAGTCCAACACCCATTCATGATGAAAATCCTACGGAAAATTAGACATGATGATACTTTACATATAAAATCACAAAACTCCACCAAAAGAATTCTAGATATAATAACCAAATTTAGTGTCATATCTTGACATAAAGTCCACACTCAAAAGTCAATAGCATCCCTATACACAAAAGCACTGAGAAAGAAATTAGGGAATCAAAGCCATCCACAATAGTCTTCAAAAAAAAACCTAGGAATCAATCTAATGAAGGAAGAAAATTATCTTTACGATGAAAACCATGGTAATCTGTAAAAGGAGATAAAGAGGATATCAGAAAA
>NW_004524635.1:7555326-7556238 GCF_000260255.1 Octodon degus
GGATACCCCCAAATCAGTATTTAGAATGCCTATATTAAAAGCAAAGGATCTCAATTAACTAATCTTTTTTAAAACTACAAAAAGGAATAGCAAACTAAATCTAAACTAAGCAAAAGGAAGTAACAAATATAGTGGAGAAATAAATGAAATAATAGTAAACTATTATTTTAATGTAATGAAAACCAAGGTAAATTCTTTTGAATATCTATAAATTGTCAATATTTAGCTAGACCAATCATGAAAAAAATTAAGCAAAGACTTGGAAAAATAGGAGCAGAGGACAACATGTGATAAAATACATCTTCCTAATTCTGAGGTAATATCTACTTAAGGATAAAAGAGGAAAACTTCTATCCTTAAGAGCAAATAATACGGGTTTGGAACAAAACCAAATATTCCATCATGCAGGAAGGGAAAAAGATTTTCTAGTTTTTTCTTCCCTTTTCTTAATACTTTAGAAAATTTGCAATTGTGAATGTTTTCCCTGACTCTTTAAAATGTATTTAAATACTTTAGAAACCTAATTAAGCCTCTTGAAGGTGTTATAACCCAGGACTCTTTTTCTTAAGGACCTGAAACATCAAATAGACCATGCAGCTATCTCTCAGCTTCCACAGGAGGGTGGAAGTCTAACTTCCAAGTTACAAATGTACAACCTATACAGGTATAACAAAAACGTCTTTTCCTTTTAGAAGCAATTAGCAACCCAACTGGCTACCACAATTATTAATCAGGAGGATTTAGGATTGTGCTATACATGCCAAGTGATGCTGACAAGTTTTCTTACTTGAAGATCACTTATCAATTACTTAAAAACAAATACGGCATGGCTTGTAGGTGCTTAGCTCTGTAGAAGGATGAGATTTCTACCTTTGCAATATCTTTAGTGGGTTGCTGTGATGAAAATCCTAT
>NW_004524635.1:7557783-7572301 GCF_000260255.1 Octodon degus
ATATATGCAGTGTATTATTTGTTGAAACTGTACTTCCGATTTGATTTGAAACTGTCTCATTGCTATCTGTTTATCAATAAAACTTTGAAAAAAAAAGAAAAAGAAAGAAAGCAGAGAAATAGACATGAAGAGAAAGAGGACTACCGTCCAAACACTGGAAGCTTTCTACTGTTAAATGGCTACACTAGTGTTCTCTTGATAATGTAACAAATAATCACAAGTTTAGTAGTTTAAAACACACATTGCATATTTCCAGATGTTTCTAAAATCAGCTTGGGCTGTCCTAAGGTCAGTTTTGTAGGACTTTATCCCTTCCTAAGGACCGCAGGGGAGGACCCATCCCCCTCCCTTTTCTCTCTTCAGCCAACGGCCTGTGCGGTGTTTTCCACATCACATAGCTCTGACATGCCTCTGCCTCCTTTTTCCACATGTGAAGATATTTTTCATTTCATTGGGCCCAACAACCTCAAATCTATCTTCTACTTTAATTCTCATTTACATTGTTAAAATAAAACATCTTCACAGATTCTAGCATTATGTGATGTGAACGGGATGTCACTTTTCTGGCTACCATAATGAAATACTCCCTAAACTGTAGTGCCCTGGCTCCTTTGTGGAAACTGACCAGCTGATCCTAAAATTTATATACAAATACATAGGACGCAAACCGAAATAATCCTGAAGAATAACAACAATGGTACAAGGGCTTACTGTTTCCTGAGTGCAAAACTTACTACAAAGCTACCATAATCAACAGTCTATGAAACTGGCATAAAGATATTCATACAGATTTAGTATAAATAAAATAAAAAGGAGAGCCAGTGTCCTTGTTACTCCTCACTCATTGCTGGGACAAAATTCTCAATATCCAAAATTAAGAAAGGAAAGGTGTATTTAGCTCAGTTAGTAGAGGTTATAGTCTATACGTGGCTAGCTCCAAGGCAGAGCAGCACATTGCACAGAGCAGCAAAGAGCAGGGAGAGCGGCAGCTGCTCGGGAAGGTAGCAAACCTCTTTCCCCTCCTTAAATCATAATGCAAATTACTCATCCCAGGGCCAAGGTGTAGCACCCACCACTGCAATCCCAGTTTTGGATCAAGAATCAATCACAAACTCCAGAAGCTGCCCCATGACTAACTGCATGAGGTTTTGGGGAGGCAACTAGACACAAACCATAACAGCCAGAAATAAATCCTTATGTCGACTACTAACTGCCAAGGATGCTAAGAGAACTGAAGAAGCAAAGTATACCTATTTCAATAAATGGTAACCACATGCAAAAGAATGAAGTTGGAATACCAAATACAAAGATCAACTAGAAATGAGGTCATAGACCTAAAATAAGAGGAAATAAACCCAAAGAACTCAGAAGAAAGCATAGGTAAAAGAAAAAACAATAGGTGTAAGTCTTTGTGACTTTTGATTAAGCAACAGCTTCTTGAACACTTAGTACAACCAACCAAAATAATAAATTGGACTTCATAAAAACTAAACATTTTTGTGTTTCAAAGAGCACTATTGAGAAAATAAGATGAGAACTCAGAGTCAGAGAACACATTTACAAATTACATATCTGATAAGGCTTTACTATCCAAAATGAGTAAAAACTCTTACAACTAAGTAATGAGAATAGAAACCAATATAAAAATGAGCCCCAAAGTCATTCAGCTTCACTGGCCATAAGAAAATGAAAATTGAAGACTATTATGGACTACTGCACTATATTGGATTATTTTGCTGAATTCATGCATCTACAAAGCGTGGGATGGCAAGGGAATACCCATCTCTGACAAAACTAAACAAAAAAAGGCAATACAAATAAAGTGCCATTTTGTATCTGCATATACAAAATAGTTAGGATAGATGTACAGCTACTTTCTCAATTCAATGAGAAGAAGATTTGTACTAATAATGTTTGGACAGGACATCCTGTCTGCATCTTGTACTATGAATAGCCACTATGAAGACAACAATATGCAATGTATTAATTATTGAAACTGTTCTATTAATCAGTTTTGAAACTGTCTCATTGCTATTTGTTTCTCAATAAAATTAATTTTAAAAAATTGAAAGTGCAACTATAGCAACCTACCATGTCACAAGCACTAGGACAGTTGTAATCAAAGATAGCTAATAAGGGCTATATGTAAAGTCGTGGAAGACTGGAACCTTCACACTCTGCTGATAGGAATGTAACATGATGCAACCACTTTGGAAGACAGTTTGGCAGTTCCTCAAAAAGTTAAACATAGAATTGCTGTATTCAGAAATCTATTTGCAGGCTACAATCCTATGTATGATCTTCAAGGCAGGCCTCAAGGCAAATACCAACCTTTGCCTGGCAGACTTCAAAGGAAGTGCTACCATCTCCACACCAGATTCAGGGCACAGCCGATATGCCACAGATCCTGGAGGAGATTACAGATAAGAACTTGGTCTGCCCTTCCTAAGTCCCATTGGGCCACACTCAGATGTTTGTCCAAATTACTAGCCCCGGCTCCTCAATTCAGGGGCTTCAGCTCTGGTCCTCTCCAAGTGTCAGTGAAAGCTTCAGGGCTTCTAGGGGGAGGGAGGGCTTTCAGCTACCAATGGACCTTGTGCACCCTGATGCTGATGAATAGTCACACGTGTTGTGAAAGTATGAAACAAACTCAAGAAGGATGTGCACATCCAGAGTAGCTACCTCTGGGGAGTGAGGGAAAGCAAAAAGGGAGAGAGTGTCTATCTAGTCTATAATATTTGGGGGGAGTGTCTTTAGACAAATATAATAAAGCAGAATGTATTGAAACTTGCTGTACAGGAATGTACATGTGTCATTTATTAAATATTTCCTAATACATAAGAACTTAAAATGCTGAAATACTGATTAGTATTATATGGTAGAATCATATGTAGTTTTAATTTTTCTCTTGATTTTTTTCTTTGCATTTTTCAAATTCTTCTCACCAGCATGAACTACTTTTATAATGATAAATAGTACATTGTGCTTGTCAAACAGGTATCACTGTCAGTAACTGTACTCAGAGAGCCACATAAATGTATTTTTATTGAATTGTAACATATAATTTAAAATTGAACCAGTATTAAAGTCTCATCTTGATATTAAAAAGTTCCTCAGGTATTTTTCATATTTCAGTGCTGAGAAATGTTTTTATCCTTCAAATGGAAGCCAAATTTTAAGTTATTAAGGAAGTGCAAACAATGAGAGTTTTAATAGCAACCCTGTTGATTAAAGCCCTTTTGAAAACATGACCTTAGCTGAGGATTGTCTGAACGCGTTCATTCGTTATTACTATAAATTATTGTGCAAGATATATTTAATGATTAGTAGATTTGTTATTTTAAAGAGAAAATACAATAAAAATAATGTGAACATTTTCAAAACAAGATAGTAGGAAAAGTAACAATGTTTAGTATAATGTTAATTATTATCTTCAAAGTAGCTGCTCAGATTCTAAGATACAGGCATGAAAAATTGGTCAAAAGTAATAAGCACAAACCTTTTTTAATTAACTAACAGAAATTAGTAGTATAGCTATCTCAATTATCATAGATAGATAGATAAATAAAGAGAGAGACAGAGAGAGAAGGACAGACAGACAGACAGACAGACAGAGTTACAGAGAGAGAGAGAATCTTTTCTTTAGAGCTGGGAAATTTAATTCATTAGTTTCAAAAGTTTTTAAAAACTATTTCTTCATATTAAATAAAGTGCTCAAGAGGAAAAAAAGAACAAAAGCAAAGGTCCTTTGTCTGAATCAGGAACTGTGCCCTGCGTCCTCACCTGCTCCTTCTCTCACCCTATTCCCCTCCTACTCCCTCATTGTCTTCCTGTCTGAAGGAGACAATGGCACTTCTTCCTTGTCTCCCCTCTTAGCACAGCTCCCTCTGCTGGTTGTGGCATTGGCTCTACCAACCCCTGCTGGCCATGACCCTTCCCTCTTGGCTCAGCTCTTAACGCTCCCCTGAAGCTCTCAAAAACCACTGCCCATCTGAAAATACGAAAGACATTATTCAGTCCTTCAGGTGGAATCATATGAAAGTGACATTTCTCAATAATTTGCTGCTCTACAGCTGTGGACACTGTTGGCCTTAGAAAACCATTATGTTCCTTGGATACTTTCTCACACCTTGCCTAACACTGTTTTCTCCTGGTCTTCCTCCTGTCCACCTCCTGTGCTTCTGCTCCCTCTAAGCCCTACCTCCAGCTGTCTCTCAATCTGCCCCTTCCGTGTTCTGGCCTCCCAAGGCCATCAGCACATGGGCACCTCACCCAGCACTGATGACCCTGTGTCTCCTCACCAGCCAGGAACAAACTCTCTTGAAGCCCCAGAAATGTAACATTTGCTAATTGGGCACCATACCCTTGCTATCTCAAAAGCAGTTCAAACAACATTCTCAAGACTAAATTACTTACGGAATGTCCTGTTCTCTGCAAATCCCACCTCACATCTTCCCTAAATACCTAGCACTGCCGCACATTGAACTGTGTTTGCTAGAAATATATGTTGATGCCCTCTATCAACTAAGGATTTGGCCTTATTTTGCCAAAAAGAAGGACTTTGTAGATGAAATTAGATTAAGATGAGATCATTCCTGACTAGGGCCACAGTGCCTGTACACTCTTGAATAGCGTAGTAGCAGAATAATTCAATCCCAAACTACTCTGTCAAAAAGGGCTTGCATCAAGATAGATGTTCTTTAAACTCAGACACTGACACTGACACTGCAAGGTCAACCATTGTTTTAATGGTCAAAACAAAATTTAATAGTCAAGAAGTAATGAGAAACTTCTTTAAGAAAATGAGAAATTGACCACCAATGAATATCCCCAGTCACTCATTTTGCCCCATATACTATTTTCTGACCTGTTTTGCTATTAAAATATTCATCTTCTTTTTCAATGTTAGAATGTTAGGCAAACCCAAGTTTGAACATTTGCTGCCCAATTTACTGTCTATGTGTTTTAGTTATTAAAGCAAAACTAGCAAGGCTGGTGAGATAGCTCAAAACCTGCTTAGGCAAGCGCAGGGAGCGGGGTTTGATCCCCAACACCACATGCCTCATTGGCCCCTCTCCAGGTGCACTGAACTGGCCAAGACCAAGCATGATGGCATACACCTGTAATCCCAGCACTTGGGAGGCTGAAAACAGGAGGATCACTATGAGTCCAAGCAGCATAGTGAGACCCTGTACCAAATAGATTAAAAAAAAAAAAAAATAGAATGAAGCGAAAATAGCAAACCAAACTTCACTTCTTTCACATCTAACTGTGTTCAACTACTCGTGAGGACATGGAAGGGGCTCTCCTCATGTATATGGAAATGCCACATTTCCTCTCATTGCTCAGAGTAGCTGTTTTCTTTCAGGCTCTCCTGCTATCTTCTGTTACAGAGAACTCTCCAGCTCTATTTTCTCAGGAGTCCAAAGCAATTCAAGCAAATGTTAGCTATGCTCAGATCTTCTCCATGGCAATCAGCAAGTGCTATTCTCTCCCACCACGACCTCTTCTTAAAATTCCCAACAGCTGGATAATGAAATCTAATATAGAGTAAGATTATTTTTTTTTTTTTTTTTGGCCTGGCTCAGGCTGCCTTAAGGGTGGGTCTGGGATCAAACTGCAGTCCCCTATGCCTGACTGGGTTTGCCAGAGGAGGCGCTTAAACAACTGAGCTAATCTGCAAGCCCCCTGAAGTCTCCTACAGAAACACAGGCTCTAAGAGGGAGGAGCTGAGTGGAAGCAGTTTGGCACAAAGCAAAGATAGGAGAATATTACATCAGGAAGCTGTCCTTTTGCAACCATCTCTGACATGGAATGATTCAAAAAATAGGGAATGTATCATCAAAAATGTACTATGGCTCCCCCATACACTGGATTGTCCTTGATTTAACCAAAATATTGTTGGGGTTTACATAGCAAAAAGTTCTGATAATAAACCATAAATAATTTATATTTATAAGGTCTAAGGCAAGGGTACTCATGGGCTTTTATTGAGGAACTAGGAGGGTATGCTAGAAGGTAATTTTGGCACATAGGACTTTATCATTTACTTCTAATTTAATGTTAGGCAATTATAAATGCCCTGTATTGTATGAGCCAGGGAAGAGCTGGAATATCTTAAAAAAGAAGACTGGTTAAATAAATTATGATTTATGCAAAAAATAGAATATTCTATAAATGATTAAAACTAAAGCTAGAGAAAGTATTTATTGATTCAGTGTGTGTGTGTGTGTGTGTGTGTGTGTGTGCGCGCGTGCGCGCATGTGTCAGAAGAGAATTTGAAATTAGGAAATTAACTTGTTTTCTGTGAGTATTTTCCCCTTGGGGCTTACAGCATTATACATTCTTTTTCTTTCTTTCTTTTTTTTTAATATATTTTGGGGAAGGGTCTACAGGGTGTTCAAGGTTTCACCACTAGATCGAACCCTTAGTGATCTGCCTGTTTACAGCCTCCCAAGAGCTGGGATTACAGGCGTGCATCACCACACCCAGTCTCAATTGCCATCTCAGCACACCCTAGGGGTGGGGCTGGCATGGCAGGCCTGGGATTGAACCCCCAGCCCCTGCACCTGCTTGCAGGCACTTTAATCCGCTGAGCTATTTGGCTGGCCCTTTCCCTGTTAACTCGAAATGGTGATGGTGAGAAATGAAAAGGATGAGAACTTGATATAGCTTGGCTTCAAGAATGAACTCAGACTAAACTTCCCTTTGTTCCTCTCATCCTACCACTTTATGGTCTGTATTAAAAGAACCTACATGGGAACCAATTAACTGTAAATACAGTGCGAAATCTGGGCAATTAAACAAGTGGGTCATGTTCACCTAGTGCTTATTCTTCAGTCATCAAATGACATACTCTGAGGCACAAACACAAATTAAATATAGATCCAATAGCCTTGAAATTTCTCATTATACACAAACTGCAGTTTGCTTGTCTCTAATGATTTTTTCTTTTAGGAAAAAAATACTCAGGAATGTTAACAAAAATTATTAGACATCATATCCTTCTTATCTGCTTTCAAGCCAAATATCACCAGCTTTTAAAATTCAAGTTCATAACTAAATAAAAGTAATTATAATGATTTCACTAAGAAGGATAATACAGTGTCCACAATTATAAAAATGTTTTTCACAAAACATAAAGTTATATAAAATGTGTACTCTTAATTCTTATCAATGGACTTGTATAAAAGAAAAAAAAAGCAATTGAGCAACTTTCAAATAAACATGCCATAGTCTTTATACAAAGGAGTAGAGACACTCAAAGAGAAAATATTCCTATAGGTTTCCAATATAGTTATTACTATCACACACATTTATAAATGATCACTAAGCCTCTATCTATCTATCTATCTATCTATCTATCTATCTATCTATCTGTCTATCTTCTCTCTCTCTCTCTCACTCTCGCTCTTTCTCTGTATTTAGTACAGGGTCTATAGGATCTCACTACACAGAGTGGACTCGTAGTGATCCTCCTGTTTTCAGCCTCTCAAGCATAAGGATTACAGGTGCACACCACCACACTCAATGTCAGTTTCCCTCTCAGCATGCCCAGGGGCAGGGCTGACGCAGCATGCCAGGGATCAGACCCCAGTCCCTGCATCTGCCTAAGGAGGCACTTTAGTCTGCTGAGCTATCTGGCTGGTCCTAGGCTTTTCTATCTTACTTGCAAACTCAGTGCAAGCAGTGGAAGCCTAGAACTGCAGGAAGGAAGAAAGTTTCTCTGAATGAGAATGGAATAGATATCTCCTTGATTCCACTGTGAGGAAAACCTAAAATCAGCTGTCTGGTACTTCTTCAAGGCCTTCCCACTAGAAGATGATATCATTCCCACTAGGGATGATGGAGAAAATTTGGGAACTTTCCAGAGAACAAAGAGGATCATGCACACAATTTCCACATATGGACAAAGTCTTGAAGGCTACCATGCAAACAGATCTGCAGTGCGAAGTGGCTCATATCACAAACCCGAAGCAGATGCTGTACCTGTCCTAGTGACATCCTGGGTTTTCACTTTTTCAGAGCACACTGAATTGAATTCCAACTATTTACAGGCTTGTCTGAAGATTTTCTTTAATCCGTTGGCCTTCTCTGCCTGGAGCTTCATAGACTGGAAGTGGAAGTGAATGCAAGATACTTCCAGGAATGGCCTTCAATAAATGCCTGAAAAGACCTGACAAACACTCCACTCTCTCCTTTTGAATGAGATAATTCTGCATTACTTGTTTAAACTGGCTTCCAAGTTCCTCTGCACGCTTGGGCCCTAACTGCCCACAGTGACAACTTGCCCCCCACCCATCCTTTATCTAGTTTTCTTTTCCTGATCATACTCCTCATCACCTTCTAGAGGTGAAAATACGCCCTATGATCACCTCCAGAATAAGCCACTTTTATTTGAATCTTTTCCTTGGGCTCAGATTTTAGGGCAACCCACACTAAGAAACAAGTGAAAGAGACCTAGTAAATAAAGAAAAAAAAAAAGTTTCCTGAAAGCGCAAGAGTAATGAGCCAAGCTGGATCTGCAGAAAACGGATTCTAGGACCTGGACAGAGCCAGAGCTCTTTTTTTTTCCAAGAACTGGCCTTACTCTAAGAGGCTTCCTCTTACGTCACCAAATGTGGTCACCTAGGCCTTTTTCATATAAATTTGATTTTGTTTACTGAGTCCCAGCTCAACACATTGTCAGGAATGAATTCTACTCAAATTACCTTGAATCAGTGAAACATTCAAGGTAAACATTCCCACTGCTACCATTTTTGCAACAGAGGCATGAATGCCACAACTTACCCCTAGGTATGGCCAAAGTAGCAAGTTCTCTCAAACAATGGGACTCACTTAGCTATTTAAGCCATGCGCTTTGAAGAGAAAAAATGTTTTCCTAAAGAATTAGTCTCTTGTTCCCAACCTAATGACAAACTATTTGCTAACTCTGTTATACTATCTGTCATCTTTGTAATCTTTACAACAATTCCATGATGTAGATTATCACACACACACACACACACACACACACACACACACACACACCACTCATGTAGGGAAATTAATGTCCATAGAAATTACCATGTCCAAAGTCAAATAGGAAGCTGTAGAGCTAGAATTCAACCCCGGTCTAGCAGCTGCACTGGCTTCCACTGGCTGCTAAGGGAAGGGACAGCTGTGCTGGCAAGCCACCAACCCTCTTTCCTCTGTGCTGTTTGCTAAGCTTGTAGATGAAGCAGATCTATGAAAATCAGAAGTGAATTCAGAAAAAGGAAGGTTGGTTGAGGCGGCACAGACCTAGTGCTCACTATGAAATAGGCCAGTGTGTAACCCTAGAGCATAAAAGGAATTTAGCTCATGCACATAGTCTTCAAAAGTTGACCCCCCCAAATGTGTGGATCTCAAAAATGCCTTTCTGTGAAAAAGATGGCTTTTTAAATGGTTCAGTGTGACAGATGTGTATCAAGGTTACAAGAGTTCACATTTTCAAATCTTTACTTTGACATTTTACTACAGGCCATAGTATTATCAGTTTGAAAGTTCTGCTATTAATGTGTATTTTTTAAAATCTTCTCTCAAAGGGACATTTGCTCTTCAAAATATTGAACTTGTAACTAATATCCTACTGCAGTGTTTTAAGAATACAATTTCTGGTGCGTTAAAAGGTTTTCTTTTATTGGCATTGTACTATGGTTCCTAGAGTTCTTTTTAAGTCTTACTTTTTTATTAATACATGATAACTACAGAGAGTATTGAGTTTCATTTTGGAATATGTATATGTGCATACAACATAGCTTCTGCTGTTCCCACAGACAGTCCAGTAAGCCCAGATTTGAAAACTAATAATTTAAATTTGAAAATTGATAACACCATAAACTACTAATACTAGATAAATAAGTTATGACATAAATTGATGTAAAGGGATGTGGTTTCTAAGATTACTTGGAGGAACTCATATAAATAAGACAAGTCGATGTAGCCCTGTGGACTAACTAACATGGTGCTCTAATTCCTTGGCCTCTGAGTGGGATCTGGCTTCCTTATTGTTCTGTGATTTTAACCCTCTGATTTTCTCACTCTTCTTCTTCCCGATGCTCACAACATTGCTGTGTTTTCCTTTCCCTTCTGACCCTGTTACCGTATCACGTACCGGATCCACGTCTAAGCACATATTGTCATTAACCACTGAATCTGAACAAAATGTGCCGCTCTTTTAGAGTCTCCAAGTAGCACACAGAATGTGACACAATTACTGTGCAGAAAGCACGTGCCCACGCGCTTCCCTGGCTTTCCCTAGAGTTCCCCAGCACAGCCAGAGCCCTGTCGCCCCCGTGGCTCTCTGTACTGTCCCGAGGGCTTTTCACAGAAACCTGATGCAGCCTCATGACAGCATCACAGGACTTTCTACCTTTCTCCCTTCCACGTTTAGCCCTGGGGTGTTGGGCGGGGGTAACAGGTGCGTGTGGGTGGCCAAAGTAAACTGAGTTCTCCTTGCAGGAAAAGACTAAGTCATGTGCCCCAGAAAGGTAAGTGGTATAATATCTACTTAAGGGGCAAAAAAAAAAAAAAAAAGATGAACATGTCTCTCTTTCCTGTCCTTTCCTTTCCTTTCCTTTCCTTTCCTTTCCTTTCCTTTCCTTTCCTTTCCTTTCCTTTCCTTTCCTCAGTTTCATTTTGCAGATCTCCTGGAGAAAAGCACTTCCAATTGAGACTTTCAACTTGAAAGACGCCCGCTAGCACCACAATGCCCACAGGGCATTTCCAGGCTTCCCACCTCTCAGCACAAACCTCAACCCAGCAAAACTGTTGCTCCTGCTCCTCATTGTATGTACTGAGACTCTTCAGAATTAAACTGGAGAAAGACTTAATCTTTATTATTCAAAAGATGTGCCAATGCCAGAGGCACAGAGAAATAAACCACCTACTGTTGAGGAAATAGAGGCACTGAACATTGATATAGCTGTGTTGCTATATACCTCGGTCCAGGTATGGCGGACCAAGCACTGATGTTCCCTGGAGTATCAGTTACCAATTTACTGCTTTTTACATCCTAATGCCTCCTTCATAAACAAGGGAACCCTTGCTTAAGTGCTCCTCCCCTAAAGTGAGCACAGGGCCAAGTAAGCTTTCTCTGTAGATGGCCCTAGAGAGACCATAAAGGAGAAAAAGTCTTCCTGAAAGTTCTGACATGGGTAAGATATGCCCTATGGTGTGAGACTGACCTGTACAGCCCATCCCAGCCCCAGGTCCAGAACATTCCTGGAACACTGCAGCCTCAGTATATTACCTTAATGCAGGCCTCTAGTCCAGGAGCTAGTGCCCAGCATGCCCCACGCCCTGGAAGGGCCTCTTGTGCAGAGCCTGGACTCACCACTCCTCCCTCACACTGGCGCTCAGGTCTGAAGGTCCTCTGTGTCACTGGTACTGAACCACTGCTATGTGCCCATGCCATGGGCACTGACTGATAGCTCCTCTTCCCACCCTGCAGGCAGCTGCTGCTACTGTCTCAGCAGTGCCAGACCAGCTCCCACCTGGCCCACCCAGGTGACTTTTCTGCTGACTGCTTGGCTACCACACCTGAGCCTTCTTCATTTGTTCTTCCTAGGCAAGCTCCTTCAGCCCTAGGATAACACGTTGAGCTTCTTTCTATTTTATTGTTACTCTTCTGTCATAGGTAAATATTCTTCAAGTCCCTCTACCTGGTCCTCAGTGTCATTTCTATTATCTGATTAGAACCAGCCTGCCACATTTCATTCTAAGACTTGGGGTTAATGTGCCAACACTAAGTATTCAAAATAGACTATTTCTTGGGCCGGGGAGATGGCTCAGTAGAATAAGTGCTTCTCTGGCAAGTGCACGGGTCTGAGTTCAATCCCCAGTTCTGCCAAGGGGGAAAAAAAAAAGACTATCTCAAAATAGACTATTTCTTTGTTTCATGGGTCTTGACTTCGGAAGCTATTAAGGGGATTATGCTACTCTTTGAATGACTTACTGTACTACACTGCGTTGTATTGATGACCATACATTCTGTACATGTTCTTCCCTGAAGAGGTAAAAGTCCATCCCTAGGCCCTTGATCCTGGGCTGGCCTTAACTTACTTTGACCACTCGATGACACCAGGTGGGCAGCAATGCCACCTGCTACAGCCAAGTGACATTCAAGACCAGCCTTGCCCTGACACTTTGTCCTCTTGGAATTCTGCTCTACTACTATAAGGTAAATCAAGGCTACATGGAGGAGATGTGGCGGCTCTCCTAATTTCTACTCAGCATCTTCTGTTCAAATTTAAATGCTGAAACAATGAGGCCAACCATGGATGTGCCAACTGCGCCAGTGACCTAGTCAGCCCAGCAGAACCTGCCTAGCAATCCCTTGGAAGCTGCTTCATTAATCAACTGGGATGGATTGTTAGACCGCATTACTATAGATAAGTAAAATATATGTCTCCTCCCCAAGGAATGTCCCAGTTTTTCAATTATTCAATAAATTAATTTGAGGTAAATTTTGAAGACACTTCTTTTGAGCAGCCCCTCCAGAAAAGCATGCAGTCCCTTTCACACCTCTTTCCAATAGGAATTGGATAGATAGATAGATAGATAGATAGATAGATAGATAGATACCTGAGTGTCAATAATTTAAAAATGACAAACTAGAAAAATAAATAGGAAGAGAGAAGTTCAAATATTTACAGATCTGTGTTTACTTATAAAAAATGAAGGCTATAAAGAGGCAAGAAAAATAAGATGTAAAAACTGAAGATAAATGGCTTTGAATTACTAGTTGATAAAAGCAGCGAGAACCTCCACTGGCAGAATCAATCATCAAAGGGCTTCCTCCCTATATTCTCTCTCACACTGCTGGGGAGTTCAGAACAAATCAGACTGAAAAATCTATGGCGAGCACAGCATGATGTATCTATATTCATACTTGTAATCTTGCCTGAACAGGGCTTAACATTGCCAGGAACACACAAAATGAAAACTAGGAACATCCCGACTATCTCCAGTGTGGTATTTCTTTATCTATAAGCTATGTTGTCAGGTGACTGAAGGACACTATAATGTTGAAATTATATGAAACCACATAGATATTCATGACTTGGAATTTTATTTCTTCTCTTCCAAAAACTCTGTCACTTTCCATTTTGAATTCAGAAGTTACCTCGAGTTTCAAGTTTTCTATTATTCCTGAAAACCCATCTATACATTTTTAAATGTTGAATAAGGAAGAAACCATGGCCGCCTGAAAAAATTTTAAATAAGAAATTTTAGTTGAATAAAAGTAACACTTGACAAGTAATAAATATATTACATTGATGAAGGTGCCTGGAATGTACACGTTTTAACAGAAAAATCACAATTCTCCTCAAGAAAATGCTAATCATAGCATGATATTTTAATTTATAACCTATTAAGTCCACCAACTCTTCACTACTCAGTTAGCAGTAGAGTGGTTAAGAGCTGGAATCACACTGTCTGGGCTTGAATCCAGGCTTGTCCACTTACTAGTTCTATGATGCTGGAGATGATTAATCCCTTAAGATTACTTCTTAGATAGTCACCTTTACCTCCAAGAGGCCTAAGGGCTAAATGACTGTTAGGTGCATTTGCAGTGCCTCACACTTACTACGCTCTCAATAAGTGTGAGATAAAAAGAGCAAAAGCATGTAGTTCGTAACATGAAGCTGGACATGATGTGTTGGGATGTCTCCAACGTATGCTCTCTAATAATTCCTACTCAGCATCTTCTGTTTACATTCATGAGGTTGTGTAACCTAGTCTACTGGACATTTAAGATGTAGTTGAATTCTGTTTGTTCAATTAAGTGCTTAGTCCATTTAAAGTTCCCTCCTACTTAACAGCGGATAACATAATACAACTGTCTATCTGCCTGCCTCTCCCTGTCTCTGTCTCTCTGTTTCTCTCTCTCTCTCTCTCTCTCTCTCTCTCTCTCTCTCTCTCTCTCTCTCTCCCCATAATAGAAGAGATATAATATAAGAACCATAACACAGTGGCATTCCCTGCCCACCTTATTATAGCACCACTATGACAGTTCTGTTCCTGCAGGTCTTTATATTTGGATGCTAAAAGCATCTTCTTTAAATTTCATAATTCTTAACATCTCTGACCTGTTCTGGAAAAATCCTGGTCCCTATTTTAACAAAAAAGCCATCCAAGAATATAGAGATAGGGAAGGGAAAGGAGATATAAATACACACAATGTAACTGATTCTTCTCTGTTGTGACGATGAAGAAACAAGTTTGATTCTTGGCACAATGCAAGAATATAGTCAAATGAGCGCCATCATTTCAAAGTTCAGTCTGACAGCTACTACCTGGTGAGTGCTTACCAGATGCCAGCAAAGTATAGGATAGATATTCCTCCTAGTAATAGCTACTTTAACCTCCTAGTAATCCTAATATATGGGCAATAATATTATCCCCAGATAGCAGACAAAGAAACTGAGGCATGGAGTTCAGTAGTTTATAACCTTCAATAACAGACCTTAACTTTAAATAGACTTTAAGTCAG
>NW_004524635.1:7577166-7590457 GCF_000260255.1 Octodon degus
TTTTTTTTTTTTTTTTTTTTTTTTTTGTGGTACAGGGGATCAAACTCAGGATCTTGCACTTACCAGGCACTTAAGCAGCTGAGCTATATCCCTGGCCCTGCTTGACACATTCTAATCCTATTTCAGAATATTTTTCTGATATTTGCTATTATACAGAGAGCCATATCTGCTTCCTAATTTCAATATGCTGAGATAAATGATGTGGGATTAGCAAAAGACTCTCATTTCATGATAATAACTTGCCAAAGAATTCCCAGACTATTTTAAAAGTCACAAATGTCTTGTCATCACAGATTTACTCAGGAAGCAACTCACGTTGTATACATGTGTCAAAATATATGTCATCATTTATTCACTCATGAAATAAAATTTAGTCAGTAACTATTACTTTCCAGGTACCAGGACAGACAACAAGGTATAAAAATCTTTTCCTTGGACTTTAATGTTAATAGGCATAAAAGATTTTTAAAAAGGAAGTGCCCCTAAGTGGATGTAATAAAACACACCAAGTGTTGTGTTGAATAGTGTTTCTACTAGTTTATTCATCAATTTACTCAACAACTATTGCACAGCAATTATTTGCCAAGGATTGCTCCAATTTAGAGTTATAAAAGTAGTCCCCCCATGAGGAGAAAAGCTTCCTTCAAAAAAAGAGTAATTTTTGTGACGGTTGTTTTAAACATGCATAATGGTCCATAATTCTTTTTGTGTACATTATTTAGGTAGTTGAGGAAAATGTATTAGATAATATGCCTTTCTTAAAATTTTCTTTTCTTTGCAAGTTAAAAATCGAAGTGAAAGTCAGCTCTAGTCAAATACAACGACTGAGGCTCACAGGACAATTATCCTTACCAAGAGTACAAGATCGTTCCAACAACAGATGTGAGCTTACTGTTTTCTTGTTTTTGCTTTGCCAGGCCAAAGTCAGCTACAAGCAAGAGAACAAGACAGCATGTTAGTGTGTTTTTCCAGACTTAGGATTATTCCCCAACTTTTGACATTGCACCCAGTAACTATTATTTCACTTTACAGAGAAAAAGACTCTTATTTCATTAGCCTCTGTTGAAACACCCTCACACCAGGATTCTGTGCCACACTCACTGTTAACTAAGGGCATCCTGTGTGGGCACTGTGCCATTACACTTTATGTTTTGGCATAATGAGGTTTATCATTATTTAAACCTAATATAAGTCTTGCTGACTGCAATAGGATGAAAGCCTTGTGGAACCGTTTTTATGTTTTTATGTTGTCCTTTATAAATCTAAAATAAATAACATTTTAACATAGGGCAATCACCACCACATCTGATCAAAAGAAAAGAGAGGTTAAATTTGAAAAGCCACCATAAAAGTCTGAGAAATTATGTGGCATCTTTATATAAAGTCACATTATCTGCCAAATAAGGCTTTAAATGGTACAGTGGTAAACAGTATAACAGCAAAATTTAAATTATTTAATAATGCAAAAATTGTATGTAATTATATATAACAAACATATGCAGTATAATATTGAAAACATATTCATTTAAAACAATCTATTTTTGTTTTTATTTTTAATTGACACATAATAATTGCCTATGTTTATGGAGTATAGTATGACAGTTCAGTCAACTAACAATTTGTAACATTAAAATCAGAGTAATGAACATTTCTTCTTTATTTTTAACTGGCAAAAAAGCTACAAAAATTGTACATAGTAATGCGGTAGCATACAATGTTCTGACACAAGAATTCATTGCCGGGGCTGGGGAGATGGATCAGTAGAATAAGTGTTTGCCTGGCAAGCGCAAGGGCCTGAGTTCAATCCCCGGTTCCGCCAAAAAAAAAAAAAAAAAAAAAAAAGAATTCATTGCCTAGTGTTTCAATCAGGTTACAGGTCTGCCTCATCAGATATTTATAATTTCTTCATAGTGAAAACCTTCAGAATCCTTTCTTCTAGTTTACTGAGTTATATAGTGTGTTGCTGTTACCCATAATCACCTGACTTTACAATAACACAGAGAGCTGCTGGCTTCTAGCTAACCGTAACTCAGTGCCCATGGGATAACCTTTTTTACCCTCCCTTCCCTACTGTTCTCCTTAGTGTCTGGTAACTACCACTCTACTTTCAACTTCTTCAAGATCAACTTTTGTACAATGTACACATAAGTAAAATCATGTAGTGCTTGTCCTTCTGTGCCTTCTTTATTTCATTTAATACAACAATCTCTCATTCTAGCTATGTTGTCACAAGTGATAGATTTTCATTCCTTTTATGTGAAGAACAGTGTCTTTACAACTCGTCAGCTGATGAAGTTAGATTGATTGCATTTCTTGAGTACTATGAATAAATTCTACAATGAACAAGGACGTGCAGAGAACTCTTTAAAACCTTATTTCATTTCCTTTGGATGTATACCAAGTAGTACGATTGGTAGGTCATATGGTAGTTCTATTTTTAATTTCTGAGGAACTTTAATATTATTTTCTACAATGAATGTATTCATTTACATGCCCACCAACAATGCACAAAGGTTCCCTTTTCTCCACAACTTTGCCATCACTTTAGTCTTTTTGATAACAGCTATTCTTATTGGGTGATATCATAGTTATTTGTATTTCTTCATGATTAATGATGAATATTTTGCTGTATACCAAGTGGCCATTCTATTTAGGACAATCACACATTTTAAGTCGGTTGTGTGGTCTTTTGTTTTTGAGTTCCTTACATATTCTAGATATTAATGACTTCACAGATGTAGTTTTCAAGTGCTGTCTGCCATTCTGTAGGTTGTCTCTTCATTCTAATGACTGTTTTATTTGCTGTGAAGAATCATTTAAGTATAATATAGCCCCATTTTTCTGATTTTGCCTTGGTTCCTTGTGCGCTTAAGGCCTTCCCAAAATATCTCTGCCCAATGCAATGTCTCAAAGCATTTTGTTTAAGTTTTCTTCTAGCAAATGCATATTTGAAGTTCTTATATTTAAGTCTCTAATCCACTTGGAGTTGACTTTGGCATGTAGTGAGAGGGGTTGTGTTTCATTACTCTGCATATAGATATTCAATTTTCCTATCACCACTTATTCAAGTGCTGCTTCTTTTTGCCTGTGTGTGTTCTTAACACCTTCATCAAAAATCAGCTGACGCAAAAACATTTGTATTATTGTTAGGCTCTCTATTCTGTTCCATCGTTCAACGTGTCTTTTTTTTTTTTTGTACCATACTGTTTTAATTACCACAACCCTGTAGTGGATTTTGAAGTCAGTAATACATTACATATATTATGATTTACTCTTTGCAATCTCCCATCTTACAGATGAGGGAACTGAGGCTCAATGAGAAGGAGCAACTTGCCCAATGTCCATAGGAAGTAATCAAAGTCAGATGTTAACTCCATTGCTTGAGTCTAAAGCCCCAAATTCTTATCAAAGCACCATGCTGCTAAGAAAGCAAAAAGAGGCCCAGATATTTTTAAATGACAAATTCAACCAAACACTTGTACAATAAGTGATGCCAATTATGCACACACCCTACTAGAATAAAGGATAGTAAAAACTACTTCCAATCCATCTCATAACATCAACATTACTGATACCAAAACTAGATTATGACCTTCTAAAAAAAAAAACTTTAGAATAATACCCCCCGTGAACATAGACACAAAATGATCAATAGACCACAAGTAAGTCAATTTAGCAATATATAAAAAGGATAGTACATAAAGACTAAGTGGGATTTACAACAGAAATATAAGATTGATTCAATATTTCAAAATTAGTGTCGTTTACCATGTCAAAACACTCAAGAAGAAAACTCATATAATTATACCAAAAGATCTCCAAAAAAAAAAAAGCATTTAAAACACAACATGTATTCCTTTCAGTGAAGTAGAACTAAATGGTAACTTCCTTGACCTGACAGATAACATCTTTAAAAAACCCGACAGATAGCATACTATTTATAGTTTCAATCATCAATGGACTTAAATTCATTATTTTTATATTTTATGGATTTGATATCATATTTCATAAATATTTACAAAGTTTGTACCTTTTGCTTTCTTATAGAATTTTCACAACTTAAGCTTTTCATGGAGGCCTATGATTCATGCTGTCAGTTTTTATATAATGTATATAATGACTTTTTAAAAGTTCAAACATAGAATACTTTTTAATTTCAAAAACAAGTCAAAGGTATCTCTTCTCACCACCCCTATTCAAAACATAATATAAGTTCACTTAAATTTGGGTAAAAATTATTGTGAGCACATAATTTTTAATTTATCACTGACATGTGCATCCTAGTGAGATTATTAGATATTTTAAGGGTATGTTCAATTTGATACTTAGAAATCTGTCATGCTAGTATGTTGTCTCAGCATAAATGTCTGAGGGTTCTCATTGCATCGGGCATGTGATACTGTCTGTTTATTTTTTTAGTTAATCAGACACACAAGTTTATATACAAGTATTTAAAATATACATAAAGGATAGATAACAGGAAGCCTGAAAATCGTTTTTCAAATGGGGAAGGAAGGGAGGAATAAAGGGGTTTTTAAAAAAGTGAAAGAAAAACTAGAAATAGAGCTCTTCAAATAGGAAATGGATGAAGAGTGGGAGAGATCAGAAAGAAACTTTATATGTGCTCACTTTATATTAGGTTGTTTGGTTATTACTGAGTTTGGGACACAAATTCTTTCTCTGATATATAACTTACAAATTATTTTTTAGTCTAAGGCTTGTCTCTTTATTTTCTTAATATTTTTCATAGTACAGAAATTTCAATCATCAATGGACTTAAACTCATTTTTATATTTTATAGATTTGATATTATATTTCATAAATATTTATAGTTTGTACCTTTTGATTTCTTATAGAAGTTTCACAACTTAAGCTTTTCATGTAGGTTTATGATTCATGCTGTCAATTTTTATATAATGTACCATGATAGTGATTGTAGGTATCGATTTGCTGAGATTAAGGAACACCCAGAGAATTGATCCAGCATTCTTCTGGGTGTATCTGTAAGCATAGTTCCAGAGAAGGCTGGTGTGTGACCCAGTGGAGGGCAGAGGGCCGATCTGCCTTCTGGGTGGGACAGGACCGGACCACTCCATCATCAGCAGGTTTCAGTGGCACCAAAATCCAGATCCCCCATCCGTTCGCATCATAGGACAACACAGCAAGAAGGCCTGCCTTCACCTTGATATTAGGCCCTCACCTTGATATTAGGCCACCACCTTGATATTAGACTTCCCAGCTTCCAGAACTGCGAGAAATCATTTTTTATAAGTTACCAGTCTCATTCATTTTGTCATAGCAGAACAAAGAGGATTAAGACAGAAAATTCATACTAGACAAGTAGGGTGGTGCTGGAATAAGTATCTAGAAATGCGGGAATGGCCATGGATGGGTAGAGACTAGAGGAGTTTGAAGTGAGTGCTTAAAAACACACACATACACACACACACACACACACACACACACACACACACACACAACTTGCCAAGAACAAAGGGCAATTCCAGTGCAAAATCAAAAGAAAAATCAAGCTACAGGGATAGTGAAATGTCTAATAGCTTACTTAAGTGATAGTGATCACGAGTCTGGTAGAAAAATAGATGGACAGTAAAAGCCACTTTAATGAAGATTCATACAGAAATGAGGAACAAGATATCAAAATTAGAGTAAAAGTTATTCTTACACAAAGTGTAAAGAATTTGGCTGAATTTTCTCTGTCCTGGGGCTGGCCAGAAGGCAGAATTTAAAAGTGAAAATTAGGATATTTGGTGGAAAAAGTGTATAGCAGCAGAGGATTCAGGACACTGCATGGCTTCTAATAATACATAGAAAAATGCAGTAGGAAAGAAATGATTTAAGTGTAGAATTTACAATTTAAAAGGGAGCAAAAAGGAAAGTAAGAAAATACTCAACCTATCTATATAAAAAATTAAAAAACATGTTTGAGGAACAATACTGAATGTGTAGCCAAGTGACCTTGTACTAATCAGTATGAACAGGAGGAAGCCTGATCACACTCATCAGGCCTATGGGAGAATGACCCTGGAGGCCGTGAGTGCAGAGATCCTCAAGGCAAGCTAAGAGCTGGATGTTAATGTTTCCAGAGAGATAATCAAAGGGCCTCAACATTCTCTGCCATCAAGTCTCTGCTCCCCTCCTTCTGGTGCAACACTTCTTGGTCACCCCAGATGTGCTTCAACCCAGCACAGACTATTCTAGAAGGTACAAGTTAAGAAACTTTGGTAGTGTCCATGTGATGTTCATAGAATGTAAAATCTATGACTTATTTCAAATGATGTAAGAGAGCCTACAAGCTTAGACAGGGACTTAACATAGGGCAGGTACATCACAGAAAGACCTCACTAGGGTAACACCTAGTGGATCCATGGATGTGGGGTGAACTTAAGCCCACAGAACTGTAAAGCTACCAATATGCATACCAGCTTGGAAGAACAGCAGGCAGGAGACTCCAAGCAATGACAGCTTGCTGCATGGGCTGAGCCCAGCCAACCCACTGCAAGGAGACTCTTGCCCCTCCTCAAATTCCCAGCAGGTGACCCTAGAGTAAATGAAGATAATTCTCCAGGTTTAACATAGGTACTCTAGGTGTAATATTGTTTGTCCTGCGGGTTTTTGGAGTTAGTAAGATTAGTTAACCTTTTCTTGTTCCTATTTCTCACTTTAGGAATGGAAATATGTAAGCTATATCTGTCCATGATTTTTTGAGGGACTCACATCTAGTGGGACATTTGCCTCAAATGAATCATGCCACATCCGATTTAAACAACACTCCAGATTTTGGTGAGCTTGTGTTTGACCTGGTGAGAATGAATGATTGCATTTTACACATGAAAAAATATCTGAATTTAGGGGAGCTGGGAGGAGAATGCTATCATTTGAATATGTTCCCTAAATAGTACACACAAGAAACTAAATCCCCAATGCAACAGTGCTAGAAAGTGCTGCCTAATGGGAGATGCATGGATCTTACGGATGGATCAATACCATTATTACAAAAGTGAGTTCCTTAGATAATAACCACATTGTGTCTCTTTAATCTCTGTATCTGTCACATAGACCCTCCACCCCTTCTGCTTTCCACCATAGGAAATACAGCAAGAAGGCTCTCACATGTCAGTGCCTTGATCTTATACTTCCCAGCATTCAGAACCACAATGAGTCAATCAATTAGTGCTCAGTGTAAATTATCAAGTCTATAGTATTGTTACCACAACACAAACAAAGACAGGCATAAAATACGGGTTGACTTTTCTGGGTATGTTCTCCCAAAAAGTTAAGGACATGCTACTGCAGTGATTCATGCATGGGTATGATTCACACATACCCATGTTTATAGTATCACAACTTGTAGTAGCTAAGCTACAGAAAAGATGAATGGACAAATGGAAATGGATGCATCTTTGGACCTTAATGTGAGGTGAAATAAATCAGACACAGACGGTCCAATATTGCGTGATGTATCTGGTATGAAAAAGTATGAATAATTTAAAAAATAAAATAAAAGGTAGACAAAAGGAAACATGGTGGTAGACCTGCAGATGGGAAGGGGATCTGAAGATGGAGGGAGAGGGAAGGGATGGGAAATAAAAGGACTAAGATGTCACATGTATGTGTACCAATTCCTCACAATGAATGAATTCTTTTTATGTCACAACCATGTATTAATTTTTAAAATAGACTAAGAGAACAAGAAATAAAAAGCTGGGGGGAGGTTCTTATTTTTTCATATAGATTTTTAGTTGTTCCAGCAAAATTTGTTACAACTAGCCCCTCCTTGACCTGAACACCTGATTTACATATTTATATGGCTAGCCAATGTCCTTACTTCATGTTTCCTACACATTTCAAAATTAACATATCTCCAGAAGGATTCTTAAACCCACCCTAAACAACTCCTTGGTTTCCCACCAGGAAGTAGCATCATCAATGACGTAGGTACTTCTCACAGTTCCTGTGCCATTTGCAAGGTGACTGCCTCTCAGCTCCAAATCCACCCTCCATTTCCCTGCTCTATGACATCAGAATTGGAACCAGAAAATATTTCCTTTTTGCCAGCCGGCATGGAGGGAAACGTCATCAGTGGAGGATTCCAAGGAGAAATGTGAAAAGAAGGCCTTTCTGCTCCTCTCTTTCCTGAATGCCACATACTCACGTGCAGTGCCTGCTGACAGGTGCTGCCTTCTCCTCCAAGCAGCTTCCTGCCAGGCTCTGTTGGTGCTGCACCCTGTTGCCTGGAAAGACTCACAGGCCCCTCAGCAGACAACAGAAGTTTGGGGCTGATTTTGCAACACTCCACAGGTAGATTCCCAGGAGTTTCCCCAGCATTCTAGCCAGACAGCTGGTCTTACAGATATCCAGCCAAATTTCCACTGACACATCCAAGCTAGACTTTATCGGAGAGTTCCTAGTATCTCAAAGAGAAACCTTCTGTATAACAGCTCTATCCCACAGCATCTCCATGCCATTTTGGGTATAGTAGGCCATATTTCCTTCTCCTACAAAGTCTGCATCATCTCCTCCACTGAAGTGGTAGTTTTGAAAACATGCCTACTAATGACTTAAATCCTCCTTTCAATGGGTGATGTTAATTTTCCTTCTTTTGAGTATAGACTGTATTTGGTAACTTATAGATAATACAGTACACAAAAATTATGAGACATTAGCTTATTAAGTGATCCTGGTTTCTGTTTCTGGTGTGCTCTCTCTTTCTCACTTGACTGTCAGAACTCAGCCACCCTGTGGAAAAACTCCAGGCCATTTGACTGTAGCAACCACATAGGGAAGAGCAGAGAATGAGAAGCCAGATTGAAAAGAAAGAAGCACTCCCTCAGCTGAGATACAAGTCACTGCCGGCTGTTGGAGTGAACCTTATCCATAAAGCAAAATTCTCTAAAGTTTACATTGTTTTTAAAATACCTAAAGAAGATATCTGTGGCAATTAAGGTGAGGTGTCAACTTATGGGTGCTGGGCTCCACTCCAGCACTGGTGGAAAACACTTCTAGGTGTGTCTGGTTGGGACATGGAGGTGCGGTCTTGAGATTTATGTCTGATCTCTTCTTCCTACCTCCATGGCATCTTCCTCTTCTTTGTCAGCTCAGAACCTTGAACTATGCATCTTGCTCCTTCACACTCCTTTACCATGGTCCTGCCTTGGATCCAACCCCCCTTGGACTGAACACCTCTGAAAACATGAGCCAAATTAAACCTTCCCTCCTTTAAACTGTGAGTGTTGGGTAATTGTGCTCTAGCAATGGGGGAGCTAGCCAATATAGAAAACTGTTACCAGAGAATTGCTGCTATTGTTGTATCTGACAATGGGGTTCAGAGGGCTTTGTAACTGGTTTTCAGGAAGACTTTGGAAAGATCTGAAACCACTGGATAAAGACACTTCTTAATGCTATACACAAAGCTTGATGAAACATTCTGATTGGAGCTGAAAAGACCGGAATGCTAATAAGAGTGTGGACAGTAAAGACAAGGCTAAGGAGAACCAAGGACTATACTGACAGTTGGATTAGAAGTCATGGACATTACACTCTGGTAGAAATTTGCCTATATTTTGTCTATGTCCCAAAACTTGGCAAGAGGGTGAGATTAAGAGCAGTAGATTAAGTGATCCGGCAGGTGAAAATTCAAAACAGCTCGATATTCAAGCTGTGATAAGGGTACTCATGGCTGCTTTTAGTCATACTGGTAGTGAGAATTAGGGAAAAATGCAAAGCATAAGAATTTGAAAAATTTAAACTCCCCCTCAAAAAAACCATGTGCAACATAGGAGCCAAAGGAGGTGTGGATCCTGAAAGATTATACCATCATTAAAAGAAAACAAATTTTGGTACAAAGACAAGAAGACAGATGCCTTGAAGACATTTCAGAAATTAGCAAAACCTCATCCATCATAAGCTCAAGGGTTCAAAAGTGTCAACCTTTACTCTTAAAAGAATTTCTAGAACCCTTGCTCAAGAAGGGGATCGTTAGGAACAGATTCCTTGGGATTCATTTCACTATGCTGGGCCATCCAAGCTCTCAAAGGCTGCCACAACTATGGTCCAAGAAAGCCTGGCTTCCGTTCCCACTGACAGAAGATTAGGCAATAAATACAAGGCAGGAGGCATCACATTCTCAGACTTGGAATTATACACCACAGCTAATGTGACAAACTACACATAGTACTGGCAAACACACACACACACACACACACACACACACACACACACACACACACACACTAAACCAGACCTGAGCATCAGTGGAACAGATTAGAAAGAGATTCAACTACAAACACACTCAGCCACCTTATCTTTGACACAGGGGAGAAACATGGTCATTGAAAGAAAGACAGCTTCTTTAAAAAATGGTGCTGGAAAATTGATTTCCCACATGCTAAAGAATAAAACTAGACCTATGCACTAAACTATAGTCAAAATGGATCAAAGATATAAATATTAAAACAGCAACACGAAATCTACTAGAAGACAAAGTTGGCAGAAATCTTGCACACATGGGATAGGCAGAAGGTTGAGGAACAAAATACAAACTATAAGGGAAATAATTCAAATAATCAACAACTGGGGTCTCATCTTATTAAAAAAAATTGGCACATCAAAAGAAATCACCAACAGAATGAAAAGAAAACCCTCACAGGGGATAAAAAATTTAGCCAACTATCCCTCAGACAAAAGGTGTCTGTCTAGAACAGACAAAGAATTGCAAAACACTAGGCTCCCTAAATTCAAAGATCCAATCCAAAAGTGGGTATCTGAGATGAATACACACTTCTCAAACGAATAAATACAAACATATGAAAACATGCTCAATGACATAGGTTGTTCGAGAAATGCACATTAAAACAACACTGAGATTTCACCTCACCCCCAAAATCAACCAATAATAAATGATTGTGGGGCTATGGGACAAAAATAATCCTCTACTACTGTGGAAGGATTATAGACTTCCATAAGTGGAAATATAGACTGGTGGAAATCAGTGTAGAGATTTCTCAGAAGACGAGGATTACAGGTCCCATTTGACCCAGCTATTCCCTTTCTGGGTATTTTTCCAGAAGAATTTAAAACATCATACCATGGCAATATGTGTGCACCCATGTGTACAGCAGTGCAATTTGTAATAACCCAAATGCCATCAATTGAGAAATGAATAAAACACAATGTGGTATTTTTACAGAATGGATTACTACTCAGCTATAAAGAATGATAAACTAAAGGCTTTTATAGGTAAATGAATGCAACTAAAGACCATACTTGTAAGTGAAATAAATCAGACTCTCATGCATAAGCATCATACTGTCTACCTGAGGTAAAAAACTGAAACAGTAAATAAGAAGCAAAAGGTACAATAGATATTGTAAGAGGGGAAGAAATTGCTCAAAAGCAAAGAGCAACTGGGATGGGGAAAAGGAGAAAAGAAGGAAGGGAAAAAATATTTATATATACAAGATAGCTGAGATAATTATGCTACTAATTTATATTAGTTCATTAAAAAGAATGGTTTGTGCTTGTATTATTCATTTTTTCATGCCTATATCTTGTAATCTGAGCAAGCACTTTGAATACAAATTCACAATATATTAACCACTGTTAATCTATTATTGTTTTCAAATTCTGCATCATTGGCTCTTTTTTCTCTTTAAAATAAAATTTAAAAATAAACAAGCATTATGGATCTATCTTTGGGAAAAGAAAAATCATTCTTATCTTTTATATTTCTTCCTACAAAGCTTGTACATTTATTACACAAACACACATGCAAGCACTCAAAGGCTGCTACAGCTATGGCCCATAAAAGCCTGGCTGTCACCCCCACTGCCAGTAGGCAGTGGTAACATCCATGTGATACAGCTTTACCAACACACAGACTACAGGAGTTGCTTCCACCAAGGTTGCAGAGGCAGGCCAGAGAGTCTCGGCAGGGAACCCCTCAGAGGGGCAAGTGTAAAGCTCTGGGAATGAAGACACCGGTGCAGTGGAGACTCCAGTTCTCACAGATATCACGAACACAGAATAGCTGACAAGGGAAGCTCTGGGCTATGAGTGTAGCCTTCCGAGAGAGAGGCTGTGTGGGCTGTGACAAGCAGGGCCATGGGGGTGGGACTGCACAAGTCTTCTGGAATTTACACCTCGCTACAATCTGCCCCAGATGCTGCATGTGGAGCTGTAGGACCCAATGTTTATCCTGCTGAGTATTTGGTCTTGCTTTGGTCCTATTATTTTCCATCCTATATTCATCTATTTGCAATGAAAATGTTACCCTGTACTACTGTACTTTGGAATATGCAATTATTTTCATTCTTACAGAGGCTCACACCTAAGAGTTTATTAAGAGTCTCAGAAAATACTTGGATTTGGACTTTTGAAAAATGCTAGAATTGTTAAATTCCTTTGGGAAAGATTTGAAAGAATTGTTACATTTCCAGTTGCATGCAAGATAGTTGTACAAAGTCTGATCAAAATATGTGAATGTTTAAATTTTTAATTATAGCTAAAGACACATTAAGTCACTAACTCCCCCTTAAAATGCTCCCACTTGCTTGAAAAACACATCCCATAATTCTTGCCATTTGTTGCTGGAGTTCTGGAAGTCCTTTTTCACTTGAGTGTCTTTATGAGTGTGAATTTAAAAAAAAAAGTATGGTGAACACTGTTGCCAAGCGCATCCAATGGAAAAGCAGGCCTGTGAAAACATTAGTAGTGTGTCCTCCTCCATCTTTCCAGATCACCCCATCACCTTGAGATTTCTTCTGTCCCCAAAGTCAAAGTGACCATGTAAACACTGAGTCAAAGTAAATATTTTGAATTAATTTGAGGCATCAGGAAAGCCATGGCAGGCTGGCCAAATAGCTCAGCAGATTAAAATGCTTGCAAGCAGGCACAGGGGCCGGGGGTTTGATCCCCAGGCCTGCCATGCTGGCCTCACCCCTGGGGCGTGCTGAGACAGCAACTGAGACTGGGTGTGGTGGCACGCGCCCATAATCCCATTTCTTGAGAAGCTATAAGCAAACGGATCACTACGAGTCTGATCTAGTACTGAGACCCTGAACTCCCTTCCCCTAAAATACAAAAAAAAAAAAAAAAAAAGCCATGGCAACACATCTAAGGACACTTGTGATAGAGAAGTCCTGAAGTGCTTCAGAAAAAAGAAACAATGATGGGATACATACACTGAGGTAAAGGGGAATATTTGGAGAAGGAATGATGTCAATGTGTCATTTATGGTAATAAATTTAATTTAAGCAATCACTATATTTTTCAA
>NW_004524635.1:7590557-7591263 GCF_000260255.1 Octodon degus
TATCCCCAGGTAGCAGACAAAGAAACTGAGGCATGGAGTTCAGTAGTTTATAACCTTCAATAACAGACCTTAACTTTAAATAGACTTTAAGTCAGCCAGTCTGATTCTAGAACTTGTGATTTTGACAATGGCCTAATGACCTACCTCTCAATGCTATGTTCTTACTCCACATATGCCCTTATCTTTAAAAGCTGCCCTTCTGGGCTGGTGAGATGGCTCAGTGGTCTAAAGCACCTACTTAGAACAAGCTCAGCAAAGCACAGGGACCACGGTTCAATCTCCCAGCACCACATGCCAGCCAGCCCTGCCCCCTGGTGGGCTGAGCTGGCCACACACACACACACAAATAAATAAATAAAATTAAAAAAAAAAAAAAGCTGCTCTTCTGCAATTTCTCTGAGGGTCAATTTATCAGTCGCAGGAAAATACTTGTTTCATTAAATTAAAATCAGTTCATTAAAAATATCTGATAATATCCTACTTAGTCCCATTATTATGGAAGATAGAAAAATAAAATAAATAATAAATGAATGGAAAAAATCAGAGCTTATCATTAAGGTATGTACTGTACCAAATTAAAGCATTCACTTAAGGCTTCATTGAAGCAAAGGAAAAAAGTTTCAAGATACATCAGCACTTTACAGTCCACTAAAACTACAAACTGAACTGAGTGCAGCAGCACAGCCTGTAAGCCAAGCTCCTCTGG
>NW_004524635.1:7597039-7599298 GCF_000260255.1 Octodon degus
TACACTGAGGTAAAGGGGAATATTTGGAGAAGGAATGATGTCAATGTGTCATTTATGGTAATAAATTTAATTTAAGCAATCACTATATTTTTCAATCATATCTTTCATTGTTAGGAGGAATTGTCTGGCTACTGTCTTTATTTGGAGATTAAGGGTGTTTTAAGGAGATGCATTTAAAGTTCACAAGAGGTGAGAAGTGAGCGTAAAGGTGGCATGTTCACTTGATTAGCTTTGGGATCCAACCCAGAGTTTGGAGTACACATTAGATGTTCCAGGCGAGGCACAGAGGCACAGCGTTGGGGGCTTCATCTGGTCCCTCCCCTTCCTCCCTGGCACTGCTCCCTGCTGTTTCCTGGATGCTCTGAGCTCAGCATGCTGCTGCACCACACCCTCCCACCGCACTTCTGCTTTGCAGCTAAGGGACCACAGGCTACATCTCCTAAAACCACGAGCCGAAAGAAACCTCCTTTCTTTAAAGTAGTAGACACTGGGTATTATGTCCCAACATGAAAGCTGACTAAGATAATACCACTACTTACAAGGTTAAAATTCTACAGAAACCTTTGATAAATATGAAGGAAAAGGGCCTACAAGACCACAGGTGACCTGGATTTTCAGTACCTTCCTAGTATGTATTATTGAAAATTTGTCCTTTTCTTAAACATTCTTCTATTTCACTTATTAATTCTTGGGGGGCAAACGTTTACTCTGTACTAAAGATGGAAACCCAGGGCTTGCACATGTTAGGTAAGTATTTTACTCTTGAGCCAAATCCCTAGCCCTTTTTGTAAAAATTTTGAGACAAGATCTCTCTAAATTCCCTAGCCTGGGCTCAAACTTTCTGTCCTCCTGCCTTACCTTCCCTAATAGCTGGGATCACAGCAGCTGCTATAGTACCTGGCTACATTTATTTAATTCTTAGTGTTTGGCATTATCAAAAATTACTTTATTTAACATTTATTTATATGTCTACTGTTATTCATAACTAGTGTACAAGATCCATGATGAGTCTATACTGCTTATCACTCTAAATTGATACATATTTCTTAAAACATGTATATGATTGAGCACATGATTATATCTATCTATCCACTTGTTCATCTTCACTTTCCATTCTGTGTGCCCCTAGCCAATAGGACATATTCAAGGACAAAGTTGCATGAAGTGTTGTTAACATCTATTCACAAAGCTGGATGCCATGGTTCAGCCTTCTTTTTCTCCATTATATCCTGGAGAAAATTAATTATAATTTGAAATAAATCAATCACTACCATAGAAGAAATGGCCCAGTACTTCACTGTTTTTACAGCACTTACTATAATTGTAGTCCATATAAAACCTAACCAATACAAACTAATATTATGAGTTTTAGTTCTAACATTTAAAATTCATATTATTTTACAATAATTCCATTTATTTCAAAAGGCAAAAACTAAGAAGCATTACAATTATTTTACCATCTCCAGTGATGACTGAAACATGGACAGCTGTCTGCCAAAACACAGATGTTTGGGAAATATCCTTAGAGAGAGCAAAAACTAATGCAGTTTGGCCACTTAGAAGATTTTGGTAATCACAGAAATGCTTCTATGACTATGTCCTCATTTTGATCATATTTGGAGAAGAAAAGTTTTTATTTCATAAACTGTGACATTAAAGCTGTCATGTTCTGTATGGGAATTCATAGATGACAGCAGGAAGCACTTTACATGTAGCATGTTATGAAAAATAGGGTTAAAAAGCAGTTTTATTTTGATAGAACAAACAATAGAGGAAATATTAAAAAAAAAAAAACTAGCATGTGTATACTACAACCTGCAGCTGTCCTCCTTCCAGGGGAAGGACTGCCCAGCACCTGGTAGAGGCCCTCGATTCTTGTTCTGTCATTTACTATCTCCATGACACTGGATAGAGCACTCAGCCACTCTGATTTTTCCAAAATGGCCTACAAAACTAGAAAAAGGGCTGCTCCTACAACAACATGACAACAGATGAGAAGCCCTTTGAATTACTGTACACATGTAAGGCGTTCTCATCCTTGTCCCCGGGAACTCAGCTGTTCCTAAGCTTTCTGCCCATTATTTGTGTGTCAGCAACTCCCAGATTCACAGCCAAGCCGAAGTCCTAGACTGCGTCTGGGGCTTCTCACACAGTCCAACAAAGTGCCTGTCACCGCCCTCTCCAGACTCAGCTCCTCGTTCACAGTCCTCTGGGATATCACATTACCGCAGATGACATCTCATCTCCCCCACCTCCTCA
>NW_004524635.1:7599398-7602094 GCF_000260255.1 Octodon degus
AAAAAAAAAAAAAGAAAAAAGAAAAAAAAAAAGAACTAGCACGTGTATACTACAACCTGCAGCTGTCCTCCTTCCAGGGGAAGGACTGCCCAGCACCTGGTAGAGGCCCTCGATTCTTGTTCTGTCATTTATGATCTCCGTGACACTGGATAGAGCACTCGGCCACTCTGATTTTTCCAAAATGGCCTACAAAACTAGAGAAAGGGCTGCTCCTACAACAACATGACAACAGATGAGAAGCCCTTTGAATTTCTGTACACATGTAAGGCGTTCTCATCCTTGTCCCCGGGGAACTCAGCTGTTCCTAAGCTTTCTGCCCATTATTTGTGCGTCAGCAACTCCCAGATTCACAGCCAAGCCGAAGTCCCAGACTGCGTCTGGGGCTTCTCGCGCAGTCCAACAAAGCGCCTGTCACCGCCCTCTCCAGACTCAGCTCCTCGTTCACAGTCCTCTGGGATATCACATTACCGCAGATGACATCTCATCTCCCCCACCTCCTCAGCTTGAAATCTCCGCCTTCTTCTTTGCCTCCTGGTCAGCCATTTCCACACTAGCTCTTGACACTGATGCTTTCTTGATTTCTAGTGTAAAGGTGCCAGGAGCCCAGGTTCTCCCTCCTCCTCCTGCAGTCATCACAGTACATCATAGAAGATTTTCCCTTCTAATCCATCCCACAGAATACTTGATAATGGAACAAGCCCCCCCAACCCGTCTTCACTACAGCATGTCAGTACCATACTGGGGGTCTCCTGCTTGCTCTTTCTATAAACTTTCCAACTGTCTCATATAGCCTTATAATTGTCCATTTACTCATCAATTCACTCGGTCCAACATTAAAGATCTATGTCCCCTTTTCTGGGCTAAGCACTCCAGACAGTAAGCAAGTCTAAAATCATCTACACTGTCATAGACCTTAAGAACTAGTACATTTAGAGTTTGATATGATCTTTAAAGGACAGGCGTATGCATGATATTATGAGCGAGGAATGCAGGGGAAATAGCTGATCACAAAAAATTTGTCTGACAAAAAGGAGACTAAATGAATATCTGAAGGTAGACTGAAGTTAAGTAGGATATGAGGAAAAAGTGGAGATGAGACAGTCAAGGAAAGGAACCTACACATGCAAAGACCCCGTGCTCAAATAGATGGCATCCACTGAGGAAGAGTGAGAGCACCCGGGTAGGAGGCTAGAGTCAGGGGCGTGCTCAGACCACACCAGGCCCTGCAGCCACACTCAGAAGACAGCTTTCCCTCAAAATCCCCCAACTTAAAATGCCTTGCACAGCACTCAACTCTGAGCATTGGTTCTTTCAACATGCCTTTCTCTCTACCTGAAATATACAGACACTTGGTTAGGAGATGACTCTGGGAGCAGATATGGTTCATTCCTGGCATTGTCACAAGTGATTAAAACACTGCTTCTAACTTCCCTATGCCATTCATTATCTATAAAGATGAAAATAGCTTCAAAATATTGGATGAGCTAAAACACACACATGCACATATCCATCCATCCCATAATGAATGCTCAAAGAAATGTAGTAATATGTGCTTGTTTTTTTCCTTCAAAGAACATCTAAAACTTTCAGCATTTAAAAATACTGTGAGTAAAATGGAAACAAGGAATGACTTTGACAATTTCAAGAAGAAATCATCTGAGAGCCCTGCAACATCAGGCAGTAACAGAGGGGTCTCCCAAAGCACAGACACACACTAGGCATGAGCAAAGAGCTCAGCTTGCAACCCCATCTCATTTACAGCTCTGCTCTTTCTACTGTCTATTTACTATATATCCAAAGCAACAAGAGGTCCAATAAAACCCTCTATTAGAAGGCTCCAAGGGAGACAGTTTTCCAGAAAGGTGCTCAGGTTTTCCTCAGCAGCGTCTCCTGCTTTGATAGACACATTTTCTAGTCTGCCCCCATACTCCTTCCTGACGTCCCCTCAAATGAAGCTCAGTGATTATTAACATCATTACCTATAATTCAATAAATGGGATGCTAATGAAGTCTTGGATGGAGTTTCGCAAGTGAGGGGAAGGAGCTGGAGGATCACTGGACCTCTCACCTCGCCACTTTCCACTATTCCAAAGCTTCCTTCCCAGGGAAGCCAGTCACCTGAATGAAGCAGAGAGAAGATATTTTCTCCTCTCAACCACATTGTGGTTTTTTAATTTCACTAACAGGGAGCTTCAACACAAAAAAGGGAATACTTTCAGAACTCTAGGCAACTGTCTGTGCAACACAGATGTCAGCTCACAAACATCTAACAGTGGTGAGATCCTGGGAACACCAAAGTCCTAACTAAATGAAGACTCTTCTAAAATCTTTTTTCAGTGTGGGGCTTCTTAACACTGATGATTACTAAGAACAACAGCACTTTACATAAGGAATTCATATAAAGTAGATGCACTAAGGATCAGTCAGGGACACTCTCACATTATATTCATACCATCCTCACCCTGCCTCCCTCCTTTCTTCCCTCCATTTCTCCCTTCATTCTTCCCTCTGGACACCACAACTGCAGGTCTTTTGGCTTCTGGATCCAAGTCTTGCTCCCACAGCCCACCAGCTTTCCCTGGTTCTGAAGATTCCCCACAAAAGGCACAAGAATCTTTCAAATATCTTGAAAATTAGAACCAATTGGATTTCCTTCAACACTTCCCTCTTATTTTACAAGACCAAATAACAATAGA
>NW_004524635.1:7602649-7606932 GCF_000260255.1 Octodon degus
GCAGACTTTAAGCTCTCTATCAGAAGTGCAATACTAATTTACTTTTCCTGTATGATTGATTATAAGATTCTCAGCAGCAAGTTAGCCAAATAACAAAGTCCTATAATCCTCTGAAAAACAATCAATACCTTAAGAATCCTTACAGTACAAGATAGGTCAAATGTGACTTGATTTCTCAACTTCAGTGGCATTGAGAAAGTAAATTCCTTCCTTTAGGTCACTGTTGGCTGAGGTGACAGTGGGAACTGCTGGTGCCTTTACTTGTGTCCACACCCAGTCTTACATACCTGTGCCAATTCTCAACTCCTTTCTCTTGAAGCATCCTTTTCAGGTAATATTTCAGGCACCTCTCTATCATTATTCTTTATTTTAAATGAACTTTGAGTATTTCCACCTGGATGCATATTTTTAAAAATTCATTATTCCTTGTTCACTGTTCTGCCTGGCATCGGTTACTTTCCTGTTGCCAGCACAACATCCAACACCCACAACTTGAAGGAAAAGAGGTTTATTCAGGAATCTAGTTTCTGAAGTCACAGGCTTTGCATGGTCAGCTGACTGTGTTAGGAAACGAAGGGCTAGGGGAAGGGGCCTAAGTGGAGGAAGGTGCTCAAGCCATGGCCACCAGGAAGCAAAGCGAGAAGAAGGAGTCAGGGTATGACAGATACCTTCCTGCAGTGACTGCATCTTTTGATCAAACCCAACCTTATAACAGGAAGTCAACTAAATCGCCCCATGATTCCATCATCTTCCCAAAGTGCTGCCTATCTAGGGCCTCCTTCTTGATCTAAACCACAGCATTACCCATTTATCAAATACAGAGACACAAAGTCAAGGATATTGATTTCCCTTATATCAAGGAAGAGATGGTAACAGACCAAGGCTTTCAATACCACATCCTATGTGCTATGTGAGAGGTAAACCAGTGTTGTACTATGAAGCCCAGAAGCCAAGGAAATCAGATGTGGACATCAAAAATACCACCTAAAGAAATGGTATTTGACTGGAGTGACAGAAGAGATGAAAGCCATTCCATTCAAGGGGCACAAGGCTGGAAGCTGCAGGGGCAAATCACCACAGCCTAGTCTGCTCTGGTCATGAGTTGGCTGGAGCATAGGGCAAGGTGGAGACCATGACAAAAGGCCTTGGGTGGTCTGAGGAAAATAGACTTTATCCTATATGTTACGGGAAGCTCCTTGAAGGATTGGAATCAAGAAACATTCTCATATTTTAACTGTTCATTGTGCGCCACATGTCCAAACCTTATTATCTCAAAGTTCTCTGCCAACGGCATCACAATTGTCACTCTCTCCCACAAGGTATGTGAGTTCTAATACCTCACATATTATTAACTGGCCATCTGGTCTTTTTAATTCTTGTTTCCAAATGACTTCTTTATTTACTCCCTGCTCTGTCTGCTTTTCTGCTGCAATAGAAAAAACCTACCTTGTGTCTTTCCTGGACAGTTGTAAGAGCCTTAAATGGCAGATACCATGGGCAGGTTCTCCACCAGCGATCCAACCGCCCCTTCTCCATTTCTTGTCTCCTGCCATAGGGCCTAGAAGTCTCACACACACAACTAGGAAAACCCATAATCAGTTTTGGCCAATACTATGTAAGATGTCTAACGGGAACCTTTGAAAGACTCTTTAATGATAAAATCTGAAAGGATAACCACTTAAGGATGAAATGTGTCTGTTTGTTTGTGTCCTAGCAGCCATCCTTGTACCTATCTCTCAATTTGGTAATGGTGTTTGCAGCTTGCTCAGCATCTTATAAATATGAGAGGGCAAATTTATGGCTAAGAAGCTCATCTTCATAGGACACTAGCAAGGAAATGAAACAAAGTGCCTAAACCGTGGCCACCTTCCTTGGGCTACTAAACTCACCCTGGATCTGCTTGCCTCCTGGCCCTTCGTAATGGGACAACTAAGTATTCTCATGGCTTAAGCCACTGTTAACCTGGCTTTTTGTACCTACACACAACTATACTGAATTATCTCCTAAACTATCTGTCTCTAGTCTTCCCCCAGTATGCATCCTCACCTTTATTTTAATTATTCTACTTGCTAAGCCTGATCATACAATTTTGAGACCAATCTTCAAAAATAAGACAGTAGCCGAAAGACAGTGTCCAAGTTCTGCACCTATCCTCTCGCTGTATCTCAGTGGCACCCAGGTGTGCTATACTCCTCTCACTAATCTCTTGCATTAGCTGTGCCCTTGCCTCAACTTCTTGTAGCTTCTTTACTTAACTCCTCACCCAAAGGTCCCTAAGGCAGGGTTAATCACATCTTCCCTTTTGCTTGACAACTATGATAGACCATGTTAACTGCTCACCCAGCTCACATGGCAGAGGAAAGCACCTTCAAATTGCTAAATCTGCCTTTCTTTGACTAATAAATCTGAGCAGGATCAACATGTGGCACTCTATGGCAGAAAAGTGCAGAGCCAAGGGGTAGCTAGCTGCGACCTCTCCTTCCTGCACCTGCACCATGGGAGCAGGTGCACAGGTGGCTTAAGCCCACCTGGTCTGTGGTCTGTGCACACCGCTCCCTCACTGACGCATGATGTACATGCTGCTCTAAAACTTGCCGTTTTAAGTCAGGGTGGACAAACATTTCCTGCAAAAAGGCCACACCGTAAACATGTCAGGCCTTTTGAGCCAATACAGTTTTTGTCTTTTTCCTTTTTTCAAACAATCCTTTAAGATGGAATAAGTGCTTGCCTGGCAAGTGAAGAGGCCTGAGTTCAATCCCTGGTATTGCTGAAGTAATAATAATAATTAAAAAAATAAAAACATACAAACTATTCTTAGTTCACAAGACACACAAGGACAGGCACAAGTCCCTGGTTTCATGCCAAGGCTCCTGAGACCTTCGGGACATTCGTCAGTGCAGTGTAACATGGCCTATCCTAACAAAGACAGTGGGATTCAGGCCTTATCGCCCCATGATGCAGCCATGATCTTCATGCAGGGTGAGGCGGTGTCTGGCAAGCTTACTGCAGGATGTGGCAGCTCGTGCAGGCACTGCTGAGCAAGTAACTGAATGTTTCCCCATCAGACAATACTCAGGGCTCCGAAGCCTTGGCCTTCGCTTCTCCCACTCCTGCACTCTCTGGTATACCCTGACAGCCTTTCATGCCTGTTACTGAGAATCAAGTGTGTCTTTGTTGCTGTGACCATTGGAGGCAGCAAGCTATCATTTGAGACATGAACGCACACACAGCCTATTTGTTCTCAGGATGAATATATGACCTCTTGGGTCATGTACTAAAGCTCACGTCTACAACTATTACCTATAATTGAGTGAATTTGGGGCTTTCCTCTTCTTTCTCATTTTGGGGGAGCAAAGCTAGTAAGAGATATTAAAATTACAGTAAAATGTGGGTATTTGGGAAGGTCAAGAAATGCAAAATGCCGAGTTAAGGGTAAGTTTGTTTCCACCCAGGTCTCCCCAGAAATACTCTATAATGTGACAGCACTACCTGGATGTCGCTTGACTGGTGACCTACCCAGGGTGCTCCTGAGCCAGGGTCTGTTCCTTTGTGTGGCCTCAAAAGTTGCAAATAAATGCAGAAGCAATACCTGAATATGTGTCAAGGTATGCATTATTCAGAGGTACAGTCTTTCAAGTGGAAATATACTAGACATTAAAAATAGGTTATATTCAAAAATCCATGCATCCTAAATGTTATCACTTTCTGTTGTTATCCTTCATGACACAAACTCCAGCCAACATTTCAAATTAGCTGCAATCTTAAAACCTTTAAATCACCTACATGGTGAAAAACAAGGATGAGAAGGCAATTTTAGTTTTCCGAAAGCTTTCGTTTCTTGTCACGTTTTCAGTGCACTTTACCCCAAGCACCTCAGACAGCATCTGTTGATTCTATGCTTCTTTCCTGGGTGTTAATAAACTCAGCACAAGAAAGAGAAAACGAAAACACAACAAGGCTGCCCCTTCGTGGTGACACGACACACAGCAGTCGGCTGAGTCCACTGGCTCCCAGAACTGCAGTTGTACCTCTACCTCCCAGAATGTGGGGATTTTGTACCCTGAGGTTCAAATTAATGCTAAATGATTTCAGTTGAACCCTGAACCTTCTTAGAAACAAGGGTCTAATCACAACCTTTTTATCAATAGCAGTAGACACTGAAAAAATATTTCTACACTTTTTTATTTAAAGTAGCTTTAAATAAAGAGACATCAAAATTCCATGAATTATCTTTTTAATGAAAAAGTCACTGTCTACTCATTGGAAATAATGGTGGCGCCACA
>NW_004524635.1:7607413-7609076 GCF_000260255.1 Octodon degus
TTTGATTCTCAAAAACATGCTAAAATTGAAACCTTCTCAGAAGTGCTCTGACCCAGAGGAACAATGGAAATGGGCTTGGTAACAAGCAAGGACACTATATTTCATGACTGAGGGAGAAGGCATGACAGACTCTGGAGAGTGAAAGTACCCACCCCTGAGTCTGGCACCCAACCCCTGCAGAACCCATGGCACACAACAGGAAAGAAGCAAGCCGAAACCTCAGAACCCAGATGTGATGGATTGCCAACTGGTGCCCAACTTGTAACACTCAGCTGAACCAAATTGGCATGGAGCTGGGTGTGGGAGGCCCATCTGAGGACTGTTGCCAGTAGCAGAAGAGACAGAACTGAAGAAGCTATTGAGAGGCTGTTAGGGAAGCTGTTTTGGAGAAGCTGTTGGAGCTGCTGGTTCTCTTGGGCTATTTTCCAGGAGGACCTCGCCATGCTAGCTTTCCTGACGAACTTGGCTGTTCTGATCGGAGGAGGAGCTCAGCACCTCACTGTTGTTGAGGATGGCTACAGTTCACTTTGGGAGAGCTCTGGTTCTCACTTTGAACATCACTTCCTCAGTCTTCTGGAAAAGCCTGTTGAGTTGGCTTCCTGATAGGAACTCAGCTTTCCTCATCGCTGGAGGAGCTCAGAACCTCACTGTTGCTGAAGATGGCTGTGGTACTTTTCAAGGGTGCACAGGCTCTTCTTTTGAGCATGCCTTCTGGCTCTAGTTCAGATCCCTCAGCCTGCTAGCACAGATCCTTCATCCTGCCGACACAGACTTTCTAGCTTCCACTACTGACCTTGGGCCTTCCCAGTGCAGATCCCTGAAGTGGGCCTACATGAGACATTGCTGTGAGTGCTAGACCTCCAGTTGGACACATAGGAGGCACTGATATGAGCTCTAGGTCTTCAGCTGGACTCATGTAGGGTATCAGGGTGCAGGCCCTCAGATGTGTTTTTTGGTCTTCATCATATGGACAGATTTCCTGCACTCTGTATATGATTCTTTGTGTGGTTCATTATAAAATAATCCTATACAATATGTGTCCTATATTGTATTGTTCTCCTTGCAAAACCCCAGGCTATGACAACAGAATTGAGATGTGGTCCACAGGCCCCTTCACACACCCACACAGCCAGGAAACTGTGTACCCTCTGCCACCTAAGAAAATATTTATTTTTCCAAAGAATTTACCCAGTAAAGTACCAAGCAGTGTAAGCCTGAATTCATGGGAATTCAGTGGATGTCTAAATAGAATATGGCTCCTTAGGCCTCTTTTGTGGACAAGGGTACCAGAATGACAGCACAGAATTGTACTCTCCTTTGCATTCTCAAGAAGTATTCTCAAGAATACTAGACATCCTCTTGGGGATCTTCAAAGGAAAAACCTCCATTACGCTAGAATGAAGTCTACCCAACGGCAGTTCACAGGAACTCACAGGGCTTCCAGCAGCATTTCTCATTTCTTTCTTATAGTTATTAGACTAGACCAAGACCACCAGACAGACAGGGAAAGCTTTCCGTAGGAAAGGCATCAAAGAAAACAGGGGGGATCCTGAACAGACCCAGAGCGCAGGCTCAGTGTGTGAGTGAGACAACCCACAGCCACCGGATCCTGAACAGACAAGGAGCGCAGGCCGGGAGAGTGAATGAGACCACCTGGGCCCGC
>NW_004524635.1:7629193-7631229 GCF_000260255.1 Octodon degus
ATGCAGTGTATTATTTGTTGAAAAAAAATAAAATAAAAAAAAATAAAGTCTCTGAGCTGAAGAAGACTCCTAGGTACAAATACATTAAATAAAAAGACCCATGTGAAACAGTAGATGCAATGGATATACTGAAGGTTTCTGGAGGGATAAAACAGCTCACCTAGCAAGCATGAATACAAGTAGATACACACTGGATTTTCTAACACCAAAACTTGTTAATACGCTATTGAAAAAATGCCTTAAAACTTAGAAAAATAATTTAGAAGGACTTGTCTGAAAATGAGAATCCAGTATGAGGGTATCATAAATATTTTGAGGTTAACCACAGCAATTAGACAAGAGAAATAAATAAAAGGAAAAGGATAGGAAAAGATGAAGTTACATTATCATTATTCACGGATGACATGATACATGATACATACAAAACCCGAAAAACTACACTGAAATACTTCTAGATTAAAAACAAAATTCAGTAGCATAGCTGGATACAAAGTCAACACTCAGAAATCAGTATCATTCCTGTACATAAACAACGATCTCACTGAGAGAGAAATTACAGAAACATTTTTTATAGTAGCATCCAAAAAAAAAAAAAGAAATATTTAGGAATTGATCTAACAAAATAAGTAAAACATCTATACAGTGAAAATTATAGTACTCTGAAAAGAGATTGAAGAGGAGATAAAAAAAATTGAAAAATATTCCTTGTTCTTGGGTAGGAAGAGCTACCATTGTGAAAATGGCCATATTCCCAACAATTTTAGATTTAAAGCAACCCCAATCAAAACTATCACCAGCATACATCACAGACCTAGAGAAAATATTCCTAAAATTCATTTGGAAACAGAAGAGACCTAGAATAGCAAAAGCAATCCTGGGAAACAATGGAAACATAGGACGTACATAATCCCAGGTTTGAAATTATACTAAACAGCTACTGTGGTAAAATCAGCATTGTACTGGCAGGAAGAAAAAGAACCTGGCATCAATGGAGCACATTAGAGGATGCAAACAAAATACAAACACACGCAGCCACCTTATTTTTGATGAAGGGTCAAACATATTTACTGGAAGAAAGATAGCCTCTTTAACAAATGGTGCTGGAAAAAAACTGGCTTTCCCCATGCTGAAAACTACCACTACACCCATGTCTATCACCATGCACTAAATTATAGTCAAAATGGATCAAAGATTTAAATATTAAAACAGAAACACTAAATCTAATGGAAGAGAAAGTAGGCAGAAATCTTGAAGACATAAGGGTAGGTAGAGAGTTCATGAAAAATCAAACTGCATGGGAAATACTTCAAATAACAACTGGAATCTCATTTTATTAAAAAGTTTTTGCATATCAAAAGAAATCACCAACCGAGTAAAAAGAAAACAGAGTGGGAAAAATGATTAATCAACTGTCCTTCAGACAAAGCACGTCTATCTAGAACATATAAAAACAATGAAAATCTCAGACCTCCAAAATTCAAACACCCAATCCAAAAATGCACACCTGAGATGAATATGCTCTTCTCAGATGAAGAAATGCATATAACAAGAATATATGAAAAACTGTTTAACATCATTCATTATTCAAGAAATGTAAATTAAAACAACACTGAGATTCCATTTCACCACAGAAAGAGATGGAATCTCTTAATCTCAAAGAGACTATCATCAAGAAATCACCAATAACAAATGATGGAGGGGCTGTGGGGGCAAAAGGAATCCTTCTCCACTGTTGGTAGGTGTGTAGAGTGGTACAGCCACTGTGAAAATTAGTGTGGAGATTCCTCCGAACACTAGGATTAGAGGTCCCATTTGACCCACATATTCCCCTTCAGGTTATTTTCCCAGAAGAATTAATACATCTTACCACAGAGATATGCATGCACCCATGTTTATAGCAACACAATTTGTAACAGCTAAATCTTGGCAACAACCCAAATGCCCAATAACTGATAAAAGAATATGGTATTTCTTTTATACAATGGAAAACTATTCAGCTATAAAGGACAAACTCAAGGCTTTTATAGGTAAATGGA
>NW_004524635.1:7631469-7647873 GCF_000260255.1 Octodon degus
TTGGCCAGGGAGATAACTCAGTGGCATAAGTACCTGTCTGACAAGTGTAAGGTCCTAAATTCAATCCCTGGTACAAAAAAAAAAAAAAAAAGCTACTACTACTAAATTATTTTAATTTATCAAAGAGAACAGTTTGTGCTTATAATGTTTGATCAAACTTACATGCCTATATCTTCTAATCCGAGTAACTACTTTCAAGGTAACATTATGCAATCTATCAGCCATTGTTAATTTCCTATTATCTTGCTTTGAAATTCTGTATCATTGCTGTTATTGTTCCTTTTCTTTTAAAAACTTATGGTATAATGCCTCAAAAAAAATGAATCTCAAAGCAATTGTTCTCAGGAAAGCATTGTAAGATACACTTTAGTAAAATGATTTTTTTAAAAAAGGAGAAAAACATAGGAAATAAGAAACAGACTCCAATCAGAAAAGGGACACATGAAAATTCCAGAACAACATCTGTACACTGTGTTCGCAGGATGGTAGACAGAAAGCAACAGGAAATAAAAGAAAATGTCCCAATGGAAAATAACACACATAAAAAACTGAAAAGAATTCAGACTGTGTCTTGGTGTTCGTGAAGACATACAGTCCTAGTAAATGTACACACTGGACATTTACCTTCACAAAAACTAGATTCTTCTAAAAGTAGAGAAGCAAGTTTTAGATGCCGTCGTGTATCTCTCCCATCAATAAACTCTGAGGATAGGGTTCTCCAAAAACAGTGCCTTCGGCGATCCACAGCAAGGGGTGAAGATTAACGTCTTCATCTTTATTTTCAATTCACTCTTTTATATTTTATTTCTAGAGACTTTGCTGTGTACCACAGACTCTTTGTGTAGTAATATATGTATAGAATTTGCACAGGAGCCAACATATATTGGTATATGTTCTCACAAAAGAAAAAAAATAATTACTGCATAGATGTCACCATGGGAACTATTTGGCGACCACAGACTTAGGCAGGGTCTTCCTCCTTGTACTTCATGAGCTATCAATAGTCCATGAGAGTAACACTCATGTTCACAGGTGGAAAAGTCAGGTGAAAGTTAATAAATCCTTCTAAGCTTAAAAATTAACTTTAAGTTGTGACTGACAACTAGGCAAATATGAGGGTAAAAATAAACCTACCAATTTATAAAATTGCATCCAACCTTAGACCTATTTGTTATAAGTAAAAATATTATGATACAAATATACATTGAAATATACAAATGGCCAAATATTTTATAGCTTTCAATATGGTCATAAGACAGACTGATGATAAGGTTTAGATCAGCGTGTTCACATGGCGGTCATAAAAAGCTTTTGTTGAAGAAGTAATTCTCTAAAGAAAGAAAAAGACCTAGAAACCACTGATTTATTCTCTCGAAGTACTTTATTTCCTCCTAAAAGGAAAATACAATGCAGTCATTTAGAAATATAATAGTCACTAACCAAAATGGTAGCCACAACTCACACATGGATAAGTAACTAAAATTGAATAAAATTCAAAATTTGTTCCATCGACCACAACAGTGACCCTCTAAGTACTCAACAGGTAGCTGTGACAAGTGGCTCTACATTGGACAGCAGGATTAAAAATGTTCCATCTATGTCCAAAGCTCCAGTGGATACCACTATGCTAGAAGAACAATGTACTCTAGAATTATTCTCAGAAAGTCCTTAAATACTGCTGTACTTGCTTTGTAACTGTTCTTTGTCCTTTTTCCTCAACATACTATTCTACTTTAGAATAATATTCAAGAATTCTTTAAAAAATTAAGATTTTTATACTTACTAATGGTCACTTTGTCCTTGTCCCCCAACATAATGTTGTTTGGTGTCAGGTCTCTATGCACAATCCTCTTTTCCTTGTGTAAGTATCGAAGAGCTAAGCACAACTTGAAACAAGAATGAGAAACCAATTTTACTTCCCCCAATATGCATATCACCAACAATAACCGCTATATACTCCTAAGAAGCCAGGTCACAACGTTACTATATTATGAAAAGTTTTTGAAAGAAAAGATATACCTGTATAAATATTTTCCACAGTCTTTCCTCAGTGAAATGGTGCTGTTTTTCCTTCAAAGAACTGAAATGCTCTCCAAGCGGTGCTCCTTCTATAAGTTCCATGACTATATACAACCTATCATCTAGAGAAAAAATGTAAAATAGATGGAGGAAATTCAAATTACACGCAGAATCTTGGAAAACAAGCTTACACATTAGAAGCTGAGCTTCTGAATGGGCGTACAGAGCACAACACTAAAGAAAGTATATCACACATGATCTGGATACACTGTGTACACATGCCAGTTGCTTAGAATGAATGTAGGTATTGTGTACCTCAAGTGCATGCCAATGTAGACGAATTCCAGATCAACAAAGAAGGGCCTCTCTGTAGCAGTGGATGGGGTGGGGGTGCGGAGGTGTCAGAGCAACAGAAGCCCAGCAACAATCTGTCCACGCTACAGACCACGCCCTACTATACGCTCCCACTGGTGCTATTTTCATTTTCTATGCACATCAGTGCGTGGGACAGCTGGAAAGTACCAGGGAGAAGAAACAAGCAGATCCGAGTCATGGGAGCTAGAGAACACATAAACATGCCTTTCCTACGCACAGCCTGAAACGTACCCTTAGACCAAATCAGACATTCAAAAAAAAATTTTTTTTTTTATTTTTTGGTGTCTCATAGATTTACTCTGCAGAAACATGTACAAAATCACGCCATGGCTTTGCTAAGACACAGCTGAAAGTGCCAGCCATAATTTTTGTTGTTCCTTCGAGAACAAAGACAGCAGGTCTTCTCTTGGTTTGATCTTACAGACACCGAGAATCTCATTAACTCTTTGTGCTTTGTGTCTCCACTTTGGATGCCAAGAAAAAAAGTGAATTCCACTTTCTCCAGTAGAACCAGAATGAGTCTGCTGACAATTAGGTGTATGAAGTGCCTTTTATGCTTTGGGGTATATACAAAATGTATACATACACAACAATAATAAAAGTGGGATTCTGTGTTCTGCCACGTGCGTCTGCTTCCATTACAGCCATATTTTGCTCTACACAGAAGCACATCATTCTGAATGCTGGCTGTATGTTAGTGTACAAGAAGGATAAATAACAATTTAATCATTCTTCTGTACAGAGATATTATATTGTTTCAAATGCTTCATTATTCTGAGAAATATTTGGTGTATTTTTAAGCTTATCTCTAGCATTACTTTTTAAAATGTTTCTGACCTTCCATTCACTTTTATTGCGCCTGTCTGACCTAAGGGGAGAGGATTCACTGCAGGAATTTCCGCAGTGAGCTCTTCTGAGTCATATGCAGAAGGGAAGATGTGTAGGACAGTAACAAACTCCAGAGCACATAAATGTTTCCATAAATGACAGTGGCTCTGATAAAGAAGCAATTAGTAATTTCCAATAAGTATTGCCTATTATCATTCAAATCTTTTTTCGAATGGACATTTACTTTGAAATTTCATATACGTTTGATTACTAAGTTTCATTGATATATTATTTCCATCAACAGTCCTGGATTTACTTGTTGTTTGTTTGTTGTTTTTCTTTTGTTTTGTTTGTTTTGTAATATACATATAGATTAGTGGTGTGGAGATTGTCCTCATGTTGGACTCAATATTCCATCCTATTTGAGAGCCTGCCAGTGGGCAGAAAGAAACCAAGGCTCTATCGCCACCTGGTGGCGTTCATGTGAACTTCAAGCAAAAGAAATCAATTTACTTTGGGAGTGGGAAAATGTCTGATTCAATACACACTGCTTTAATTTTTCATAAAGAAACTATTACCCTTCATTTTTATCTCCTGAAACTATTAAGTGATTTTTGATATATTACAAATAACAAGAACAATTATTTTGATTTGATGATGAAGTGCCTTCCCTACAGGTATCTAAGTCATCCACAACTATCTTCAGGTAATTGTGTCATGATTTGATTGGTCAAGAAAATGATGTTGGGGCTGGGGAGATAGCTCAGTAGAATAAGAGCTTGCCTGGTAAGCACAAGGTCCTGAGTTCAATCCCCGGTACCCCCCACAAAAAAAAAAAAAAAAAGATACTTTTAAACATCTATTATTATGTTAATAACAAAAATCAAAGAAAAGAGTTGAGTTGAGTTGAGTTTGTGACATTCTAATGTGAAAATATGTAAGTTCCGAGACACTTCCATTTAATTAGAAATCCCACCACAAAGAAGTCATACTCACTTTCCAGAAATGTTTTGTAATAGCGGACGATGTTAGGATGATAAAGCTACAAAAAATAAAGCACAAACATTATCTGCTCCAAAGTACAAAGTCATTTCATAGACTTTCATTTCATAGATTATTATATTTAAAAAACTGAGCATTTCAACATAGCATCTGAGATTTTTATAAGTTTTTTAAAAATCTGTTGCTTACAAAATTCAGCTGAAAGTACCAATCACCTATATGGTTTGATGAAACAAAATTAAAAACCGCTTCACTACAAAAGTGAAACAGAATTATAGAACTAAATAGAACCTAAAAATTCACTTAGTGCGTTCTAATACCATAAAGACAGCATAAAGGAAAAAAAAAACAACACAATGAAGCCATTTGTGTCAGTATACATTTCTATAGATACCCATTGCTTTTTCTTACCTCTTTCCACATCTATCTATATATGTATAGTTTGTGTCTACAATATGCCAATGTTCTACACAACGGTTCATATGAAACTGAAATCATCTAAAAGCTAAGTGAGACAGAATCATAGTACTCATTGACAAGATTTCCCCTGGCCACACTCACCCGGAGCCCTCTGACTGTCCTTCCCCAGGAGCCCTCGTGCTTGGCCTGCAGGATTTCAGCAAGAACCCTGCAAGGCCATTTATCAGGAATCTCACATCTCGCTCCCGATACCTAAGTCCCTTTCAGTAACTTGCCAACCACTGGCGCCCCCTGCCTCTACTGCCTCCCTATAAACTCCTCATTCCTTGTGGAGCTTATCACCAGAGTCCAGCTCTCTCCTGCCATCCTCTGACCTCTCACAGTGGTAGCTAGAGTTTTCTTTGTCATTTTTTAAAAGTACGTGATGCAGTTTCCCTTTGCTGTGACTTTGCTGAAGGATGTGATGGAAGTTCTGCTTTTCTTTTTAAGTGAAAGGACATCATTTTCTACAAGAATACTAACATTCTTGCAGCTATTTATCACTTGAGTTTCTAATCAAACTGAATTTTGTCTTACCGCAGAAAAATGGCCATTGCTTTTATAAATGGCTTGTGTCCCTTCCTGGTCCTTCTGCATGATGCTTTGAGGGGCAGGCTGCTAGCCACCCCCCTCATCTCTAGCAATGGAGCTGTCAGGACATGGCTTCCAGGGCAGAGGGCACCCGTCCTGGTCCTGCCTGCTGTGGGCGTGGGCCTGTCACATGCTGAGTCTGAGGGAAGCGCTTGGGTTCTTGACGTGGAGCCCCCAATGCCAGCAGTGGCTCTTGGGCTTTTCTTCTCCCTACCATGCACGTGGACGTGTCTGTGGCAGCTTCGCAGACACAGGCGACGACTGGGAGGGGCAGAGCCCCCAGATGGCTGGGCGGAGCCGAGAACACCACCTGCTTGCTGAGTGCCCTTTGGCACCATCACATGAAGTGGAGATAGCTAATGCACTGTGCGCCTTCGCTTCTGGCCTTGTCTTCTTGGCCCCGTGTTAGGCTTATCCTCACAACTGTGCTGTCCTCACTTCCGCTGCTTCTTTCTCCCGATACCTCCTGCTTTGAGGGCCCAGAAGGTCTACCCTTTGCACCTGCTGACCTTCTAGTGAGACCAACTGTGTGCAGTTCTGAGTGGCCGCAAAGTCTAAAGTCACAATACGTTGGAAACACTTCCAAATATTTACTTTAGAAATACTCTCTTCATAGTATTAGTTTCTTTCAAAAGTAATTTCTTTTTTGGTCATTATTTACCTATCAAAATAACCTTAGAGAAAAAAAAAAATACATGATTTTTTTTCTTTCAGAAATCTCCATTGCTTAAATGCATTGTGGTACCATGGATTGATACAGAAAAAAGACATTAATGGAAAATTGATAAAATCAAATACAGGCTAGAGCACCGCTAAAAATAATGTACCAATGTTAATTCTTAGCTTCACAAATGCATTATGGTTATATAAAAATTATATTATGGGAAATGTGTAGAATATATAGTTGTTCTCTGTATCAGCTCTATAACTTCCTTGTAAACACAAAATTATTTCAAAATATTAAGAACTTGTTTTTAAAAAATAAAATAAAGCCTTCCAAATAGTCCCTCCTGGACACTTTCTCTTCTGAGGAAATATGGTAAAACACATGATCTACCTCGTTGCCTAGCAAACAGCCACAACCAGAACCATATTCTGGGCCTAGCTCATTGCCAAGAGTTAGATCTAGATTTGGATCCAAATGAAAACAATGGAGCAGCAAAGGTCAAAACCCATGTACTACCTTGTGCTATAATGAAACAACTCCTTGAAAATGCTGGTTTATCCTAAATATGAGCAAACACTAGCTCTTAAAAAAAAAAACAAAAAACCTAACTTGGCCAGGAGCAGTGGTGCATTTGTGTAATTCCAGCAATCTGATAGGCATGTCGAGTTCAAGCCAACCTTGGTGAATTAGTGAAATCTTATCTCAAACTAAAAAATAAAAGGATTGGGCTTGCAGCTCTGCAGAGGCCTTGGGTTCAATTCCAGTACTGAAAAAGCATCTAACCTACTGCATTAGTATATAAAACTTAACTGTACAGCAAGCTATTGACGACACAATCACTGTGCTTCACAAGTTGAAGTAGAACTATAGACCTCGATGACTAATCTGCATATTTATGGTACTCTTTCTGTCATGCATAGATACCACGTGCATGTGACTAACAGAATAACAGAGAACACAGAACAGAGGGGCTGACCACCCTCCCTGGGAGTTACAGCAACAGTGCTGGGAATAAACGCACAAGTAAGAAAGGCTGCAAAAGAAGCCAATGCATTCTGGGGTCTCAAAAAAATCCCCTTCTGCTTCTGATGTGTTCCTTCTTCCTTCCCAAATAAACCTCCAGCAGGATGGCTCATTGAGCTATGTCAGTATATTCTTTCATGACAGTAAATATTAACCCATCTTGAAAACTCAGTGTTTGACTGAATAAACCACCACTGAAAAATATCAGCAGCTTGGTTCCACTTGGTGAAAGTCAGGGAACTTGTAGCCATGCTCCTAGGTAGGTAACTAGGTAATGAATACTCATCAGGAGCAGAAAGGGCTGCACTCCACTCCGAGGGAAGAGAAGACTGCTCATGGGTGCTACAGCCAGTGCCCAAAGCCCAACTGTTTTTGTTTCCATGCTCTCAATATAAATTCCACAAAGGATTTCTATGGTTCAACCTCAAACAAGAGGGAAAAAGCAGGTGAAAACACTACACCTCGGTGTGCAGTGTTTCCCACAGAGCCAGCCCATGCATAGCATGGATAAGACTAGCACAAGAGCTCTGTGTCAACAACAGTTATTCAATAAAATATCTTCAGAAACAAGAAAAGCATTTACCTGCTCTTTAATTATTGTTAACTCAGAAACAATATTCTTCACGCTGCTGTCTCGATCTTTTTTATCCTTTCCAAATACTGGGTTATGCAAATTAACTTCTTTCATTGCTAGAAGATTCTGACCACTACGTTTTCTAACCTAAAAATAAGGAAGAAAAACAAAAAGACTCAGTGGAATGCAAGTGGATTTACTTTAACCTCAGCTTAGAAAATTAGTATCTTCTGTGCAGTCTGCCATAAGGAGTAGGCTTTCACTATGTAAATACAGCACCACTGGCACAAGTTTAGAGAATGTATCACCTACCAGTTCATGCTGTTTAGACTATTTTTCTGAGAAATGATGTCTTTTCTCTTAAAATATCACTACCCAATTGCTAGAGCTGATAGCTAAGATATTAATGTAGCTATCTCTGCCTGTTGTATAAAACATTCTAATTTGTTGTTATTGTTGTTTGTATTTTAGGGAAGGGTCAACAGGGTATTCAGGGTCTCACTACTAGATTGGACTCATAGTGATCTGCCTGTTTACTGCCTCCCAAGAGCTGGGATTACAGGTGTGCGCCACCATGCCCAGTCTCAATTGCCATCTCAGCGCGCCCCTGGGCTGGGGCCAGCCCAGCAGGCTCAGGGATAGAACCCCCAGCTCTGCTGAGCTACTTGGCTGGCCCTAACATTCTAATTTTTAATGTCTTTATTCCATCACAGGAACTGCATTAGTGAACTTGAATGTGAGTGTGAAAGTGTGACTGCCGCCTCATTTGAGGATCTCTGGATCGCCGCTCCCCAAAGGCAAGAGCACCTTGTACACGCAGCCGAAAGCTCCACTCCCCAGATGATCCAGAATTGCATAGTCGCCTATATATTTCGAAGGAGCCTTGTTCTGATTAATGCTTTCGATATTTTCAGCAATTTGTTTCAGTTCATCCTCCTAATGAACAAATAAAAATAAAATGAGCTGCCGGGACTGACTCTACCCTGGCCCGCTAGCAGCCTGCCTAAATATTTCAATGTGGGACTCACCACTAACAAATTCAACTTTGATACCAATTCCTCATAAGCGCTGATATCACGAACATAATGTCCTATGTCGATGAAGATTTCAAACAAGTCCGTGGGGAAAAGTCTACAGAGAAAAATACACATTCATTTAGAACCCGGAAACTATTGGTTATTCTTCCTTTTTCCCTAAATTCAAATATTACAAGGAAATAGATACGCAATATAAAATGTGCCGTGCTGTCGGAGCAAACGATGCCACGCTACCTCCAGACTTGCCCGCCAAAAGCTTCTAGGGAGTTGGAGCTTGTGCTCTTGGCTCGTCCAGACAACCGGGCAGGGCACACGCACGTGCCACGGTAGGTACCTGGCAGCATGATGGCACCCTAGTCACGTTCCCCAGCACAACTTTCTAACCCTGGGCGGGCCCCCACGCCTTCAAACAAGCTCCAAGCTTCTTGGGGAATCCTGACAAGTATTTTGCGTTTCTGTTGATAAGAGAAACTGGCAAGATAACCTTGGAATTTCTAAGTGGACAAAAAAATGAGTACAGTCCATGTTTTTGATGCCATCCATTTAGGATGTGCATGGCTTTAAGGAAAATGTACTAAAACCGTGATAGTCGCAGGCAGCCAAGAGGAGTTGTACTCCTGGTGCTCTTTCACCGTCACTGTTGTTCATTTTCAGTCCTGCCAAAGGAGCTCACTTAGATCTGTGCCTGGAACCTGAACACACACAGCTGGCGCGCTGACCGTTCTCCTGTTGGCGAGAACATTGTCCAGCCCATTGCTCTCTTAAACCGGGTGGTCCTTTGCTTTTCTCCCAGCTCCTAAGTGCATACCTTTTAAAGAGCGGTCTGTTTCTTTCCATACTGAAGAGAAACCTCAGGGCTCGGAAAGCGTAACACTAGGAAATAAAAGGAAATGTGACTCTTCAAGGGTGGCCCAACAAATCAACACATTCTCTGGACAGAATTCTCGGGAAATAGACATTCAAGTTTCTTCATTCTGAGGGGCTGGCCTAACATGGAGCCCAGGCTTATACGTAATGGAAAACAAAACCACCCACACCTGGGGCAGGTCTTATAATCAGAATGGTGATGGGGAAGGCTGGGGAGCCCGGCCTTGTTTTCTCAGTACTTGCCATTAAATCCCTTCTAGAAAGTATGAAATGGGAACAGAGACAAGAAGCAAAACTCCTATGCTGGGAAAACCAAATAGCCAAAGAGTTCCAGAGCTTGAGTTTTATGATGTTTCTACCCTGCTATGTATACCTCAGTATTTATATGGTTTCCGTGAGAAAATAAACATTAGAAATGATGACATATAAAAATAGCCACAGGCACAGTGGACTCAAGCCTGACAAATTGGCCTCTTGAGTAAAGAGTCTGAAGCGTTCCCCAAATAGAACAATCGACAGTAACTCCCTAGAACACTCAGAAAGAGACCTGGGAGGCTTTCACTAAGAAAAATAAACAGCTGATATTTTACAAGGCTCAGAAAAAAGAGCCCCCAGCTTGCAAGTGCACCACTGGCAAGACTGGGACCTGCCCCCTCTCACCTGGCCCATTCTGCAGATGGGCCATCTAAATAGCAGGACACACACAAAACAACTCAGAGAGAGCTGTGTGTCCGGCAGAGGGCAGAATGGTGACATACAGGAGGGGACAGTGTGGATGGTGAGGAAGTGGACCTGTGCACTGTGCACAACTTAGATCAATGGGATTTTTTTTTTTTTTCACAGTATTGGAGATTGAACCCCAGGCCTGCAGAGCTTCATCGTCAATGCTTTTGTTGTGGGACAGCATCTTTCTACAGCATCCTCTACAGTAGAGGCCCAGCCTGGCCTCTACTCCTCAACAGTAGGCATTGGGGCTGGGGGCGGGCGGTCACCACACCCAGCCTCTGAAAACTCCTACTGGAATTTTCAGAAACCTCTGCTGAACAGAACACATATGCAGGATGGACACATCTGTGTGGCAGACAAGAGAAATCAAGCCTTACATTCTCCGTCCTTGGTAGTATTTCAGCAACCTTGCCTGCTCCCGTACAAACACTAATCAATGTCTCTGCCAGGTTTGGCCATCATTGTGGATGAGATAGATATGAGCTCTTCTAAAACAATATTTTTTGCTTTTTAACTGATACACAGGCATTAAAATGATACATATTTGGGGTACTGTGTGATGTCTGTATATACAACGTCCCACGTTATTGTTGAAATCAAGTTACACAGAGCCATCTTTTCAAACATCTGTCATTAAGGTTGTCTGTACTTTCTTTTCTAAATGAGTTGAAAATGACCCAAAACTACTGCAAAGGCTTGTTTTGAATATGATTTTGCCATCAGAGTGTTTTTGGAGATGCCACAGTTCACAAAACACAGGACTCTACATAAATGTACCCTCAGGGGGCCAGGGAGATGGCTCAGTGGAATAAGCGCTTCCCTGGCAAGTGCAAGGGCCTGAGTTCAATCCCCAGTTCTGCAAAAAAAAAAAAAAAACATAAATATACCCTCAGAGGCCATGTCTCCTGGGGCACTCTGTCCCCCAAGCCCTTCAGGAGCCCCTGCCGTCCCCTTTTCCTGCCCTGCCCTTCCATGCTGCAGTGCAGGCTACTAGCACCCACACCTGGTATCTCCTCATTCCCTGAGCAAGTCCATTCTTATCCCTCAAGATCCATTTCACAGGCTTTCCTTTTCAAAAAAAAAAAAATTTAAAGATGACAAATAATTTTCCTCTGTTGCTATACTCTCATATTTGAGAAATGCATATTTTAAAAAAGAACAGTATATCCAGGCATGGTGTCACATGCCTATAATCCCAGCTACTTGAGAGGCTGAGGCAGGAGGACCACAAAGGTGAGGTCATTTTGGGCAACTGAGTGAGACCCTGATTCAACATTTTTGAGGGGCTCAACATTTTTGATGGGCTCGTTTTATGTAGCTCAATGGTGGAGCGCTTGCCTTGCATGTGTGAGGACCTAGGTTCAACTGCCAGCAACACAAAAAAATTAGATACAATGAAAAGTAAAACTAGAACTTGCTGGTGAGCAAGGAAACACCTAAATAAATACACTTCTTTCTACCACACAGAGAAACCACTATTACGCCTCTAATAGCATCCTACTATCACTGGTTTCCACACTGGCCTCTGTCACCAGGTATTTGTCCCTTACCACCAGCATGAAGACCAACATTAGTCTTAAAGATGCTATCACAGGTTATTTTCCGTAAGAGTACTTACGTATCAAAGCTTCGATAACTTGATACTGAAGGATAAGAGACATGCTTATTACCTGTAGTAGATGGGTTTTTGCTGCATTCTTTTGTTTATTTGGTAAAATTAATTTTGCTATTGTATATACACCGTTTTCCTGAAAGATTAAAGGAATAAAAAAATAAACTTATCAGTATCCAGAGATGACACCATGGAGATGCCCAAACATAATGAAGCAACTAACAATTGCAGAAAAAAAAAAAAATTCTGCAATTGTGGAACTTTAAGTAAATCTTACAGGAAACACTAAAAAAATAATGCAGTGTTGTATTTGATAAAGACCAGAAACACTGCCTTCAATCTTCAACTGTTTGAAAAGAACCAAGTTATAATTAATAAAATATTGAAATTTAAATTTAACGTTTCTATTTTAGAAGCAAAGAGTAAGGGACTAAAAAAGGATAGAATAAAGGATCCAAATATCTTTACATTTTGAATTTCAAAGACCTAACAATGAGAGACAATTTCCCTTACTATAGTATTTATTATTAAAGTATCGTGATCAAGCATTGTAAGTAAATTTTTTAAAAGAAGTCAACAAAACTATAACAGGTTAAAAAGAAAATAAAGGGCCCGGGGAGATGGTTCAGTGGAATAAGTGCTTCCCTGGCAAGCATAAGGGTCTGAGTTCAATCCCCGGTTCCACCAATAAATAAATAAAATTTACAGGAAACATCTTATGAAGGGGCCGGGGAGATGGCTCAGTGGAATAAGCACTTCCCTAGCAAGTGCAAGGGTCTGAGTTCAATCCCCATTCCACAAAAATAAATAAAATAAAATAAAATAAAATTTATCTGTAAAACTACAGTTAACATCTTTCTAGATTTGTCTCATAACAAAGATATACATGGAGGAATGAATAAAAGTGTTAACTTATAGCTACCTCTCTATTATCTGTTAAATATAAAATTTACTGATCTCAACTATGCGTGGGCACTTAGATTAACAGAGCAAAGAAACTGACTTGCCTTAGTGCATTTAATTTTTAGTGTCTCTGTGAATTATTTGATAATTTTACTGTTGTGTACATGATAAAACCACAACTTGGAGAGGTTACAGCATTTTTTCAGAAGCCCAGCTAGCAGGTAAGGATGTCAGGAGTTGAAGGCCAGTCTAGCCAACCCTAATGCCTCCCCTCTGCCACCTTTCCTTGGCAATCTGAGCCCTTACAAACTTTAATACATTTGCATAATCTGAAGGAAATACTGTATTGACTCCCACTAAAAAAGTGTTCTATGTACAGTTTGATATGTAGGAGATAACTTTTGTAATAAAAAATCATATCAGGGTTGTGCACATAGATACATAGGCTTGTATGTGTGTTTACTTATTTGTTTATATCTATATGTGTATACATGTAACTATATACATAGTAGCCTAATATGCAATGAAAAGTCTTAAGGACATCTTCCCATGAGTTCTGACCCTCCCCTCATTCTCTTAGTCTTGTAATAATACCACTATTCCTACTTCACTAGCCTGGCCTAAGTCTTGTTTACACAACAGACCATTCCTGACAAGGAAGCTTTCAGCTCCTGAAGAGTAATGAGCCTTGTGCAAACAGGAAAAGGACCAATGACTGGACTAAGACACATGCTTCCACAAGAGTTAAGTTCCCGGCTTCCTCATTCTCTGCTACCCCAGGTGGCCCTCACAAACTCCTTATTCTGCAAGAGAACAGCTGCCTTGGCATTTAGGAGCCCTCCACCCCTCGTGAGTCTTTATCTCAAAGCTGTTCTTGCTATGATGTTTTCTTTCTCGCTCTCCTTTATTTCTTCTATAATCAAAGAGCTATACTTGTGAAATCAGTTTCTTGGCAATAAATGTTTTTGTTTAGTGTGTCTCTATCCATTGCTAACTGAATAACATCACATATTCTTAAAGTGACTTCTCCTCAATTCATAGTTATTCTCTGTGCCCAGAATTAAACCAATTCAGAATAACAACAACAAAAAGAGATAAAGAGAAAAACTGAAGAGGACTGCACACAATGCAAGAAACAAACATCCACGTAGATGAACCACAAGTCACAAGTGAGCTAAAGAAGGAAGGACATGAATACAAGTTAGAGCTCTGTAAGTTATGTAAGAAATGTTAAAATGTTGAAAAGCCCCATGAGAACATCCCAGAACCTGCGTTCTACGGCGCGAACCGCAACTGAAGGCTGGTTGATCACAACAGGAGGAGACGGCCCCACCCGGACCTGGGCTGCTCACCTGGACCACCTGGTGGGCGTTGGCGTCATTGAGCACCAGCTCCGTGAGGGCAGCACAGCAGGCTGGAAAGAGAGCAGCAAGCCCAGCGGGCGTCAGTCAGCACTGTGAACACAGCCAGCCCCCACGCTCACCTCGGGGCTGGCCAGCGCCTGCCTCTACAGGGAACGCTACTGCCACAGTCACTCCTCAAGAAAACGGCACAGCTCTGGGACGGGGGAAGCTGGCTTTTCATGGCCTCTAGTTCACTCCTCCAGTATTTCACATGCATGGTGAAATACCTGATATTGAGCACCTACTGTATACAAGAAGGCAGGGTTTGTATTTGTCTGGTTCATGTACTTCTCAGTGGTCAACCTGTGCCGGGCACCTAGCAGATACCCAATAAATATATCAACAGTGCTAGATAAATTCATGAGGGCTTTAAATTTGTTATCAGAATTAATTCTTATAATCAGGAATGTACTATGGCTGGCTACCAGCCCTGCTGATAAGAACGCAGGATGAAAGAGGTTAAATAGGCTCAGACATAACTCATAAGTAGAAAGGGCCAGGAGTCCAGTTTCAGCGGGCTGGACATTAAATCCCAACTCCCATAACATACCCTTCCTGCCTCTTTGCAGCCACTGTGACATTGTGCTCTGAGAACTTTGTCCTCTCAGGTTGCCACCAGCGCAAAGGATGCCACAGGGTGCCAGGTCCTTGACACTGATCCAGCACCCTGCCAGAGACTTTACCTAAGCCCTTATTTCTTTCCCACGACAACCACAGAGTGCTAATATCTCGTCTCCATTTTACAAGAGCAAAACTAACGCATGGAGAGGTCGAGAACAGCGCCCAGAGCCCCAGGGCTCTCTAAGCGAGCGTCGTAAAAACTCTTACGCTTTTAATTTTCACTTGTTTTCCTTCTTGCATTTAAGTATAAAATAAGCGTGCAAGCCCTCCTTAAGTGTGAGCTTGATGGTATTACATATCTACACACCCAGAAGCCACCCCTACCCAGAGGAGGACACAGGCTGTTCCTAGCCCAACTTTTTCACCTCCCTACGCGTTAACCATCTTGTAATCCCATAAGTAGGCAACCACTCTTCTGATGTTCATCGCCTTTGACTTGATCCACTCTTTGGAGACACAGAATAATAATAATAATAATAATAATAATAATAATAATAATAGCAACTTTGAGATCCAACTGGATTAGATTTCTGGGAGAAGTTTCACACATGAAAACCCAGTCTGAGCCCATGATTCAGACAGAAGTCTTTCAGAGAGAGCAGAAAAGATAAATGAAAGGTGAGATCTTAGTTTTCTGTCTCCATATGTCTATGAGAAAACATCTTGCCCATTTTCCAGAAGGAAGTAGAAAAGTAGGGGGCACAGAGAAAGCCTGCCTTCTCCTGCCCCGCCTCTGCTCCTACCTCCCTCTGCCCCACGTCCCCTTCCCCTCTCAGGGTCTCCCTAGCTCACTTCGGGCACACACTCTCCCCTTCTCCTCCCATCCTGCAGGCTGTGGCAGGATGCCTGCAGGGCCAGCAGCTCTGAGCCTGCCCTGGAGCCCCGCTTGTCCCGAAGGCCAGGTGCTCCTGCATCTTCCAAGAAATATCTCTACGCATGCGTGGCTGCACTGGCTTTGGTGTGAAAATCCCACACAGAACAGGATCTACCTCTGTCATCTCCTTGGAGGAGAGTTTCGCAAGATCTAGAAAATTATAGGTAGCATGATTCAGGCCACAGAGCAAGCTGCATTCCCAAATCCAGCTTTACCAGTAATAAACCTAATAGTCTCTTTATTTCTAACTTTTCCATTTGTTCCTCATTAAGTTAGGAGCACAGAAGGATGAGGAAAGTTTTTGTATCATTAACCTAGCAATCCAACACCATTACCAAGATGCTTCTGGCATCCACCTGATTTAACTGTACAGGTTTATAATCTTATAAGCCATGTATAACTCTATAATCATAATTTTATAACAATACAATATAGTGATACAAGATAACAAAATATGCTATATCAAATAATAAAATATGGCAATCATATTACAATACAATACATGGCATAAATACCGGCTTGAAGAGAGAAGGTGTTTTCTTGTATTTCACGAGGGCTGAGGTCTTCTGACAAATGAAGCTGCTGGATTCGGCCTGCCGCGTTCGCACTAGACAGGCTTCCGATGGAGGAGCGGTCAGAAACAAAATTTCTATCTCTGAAATGTTAATGCACAAGCACAAGTCAGTCTTCCTTTATGGTCAGTTCTTTTTACGTCATGGTGTCAAGTTTTTGCCTCTGCAGGTCACTATCCTTATGCTACACATTCCCCCCTCCCTCTCCCTCCCTCGCTCCTTCCCTCAGTCCCTCCCTCCCTCCCTCCCTC
>NW_004524635.1:7648648-7663725 GCF_000260255.1 Octodon degus
ATCCTGCTATAATCAACTCATTTGCATATATCTCAGTCAGTCATTCTACTTTCCACAAAATTCCTCCTTTATTTTAGGAAAATTCTCTTACTCTCTACCTCAGGAATCTCTGGTAGCCACAAGTCGCAGCCCCATTTCTTTAATGTCCTCATTGTTTCCATTCCCTTGTCCTTTGCCTTCACAGTACATGTGACTCTCTCCAGCTTGCCCTCCACTGTGCTACATTACTTTCTTCTGCCCCTAGTTAATGTGTTAGCTCTGCGGGTGTTCTCTACCCTGTCTTCTTTCTGTTCTCTCATGATCTTAATGTCTTTGTTAAAAGTAAGACATTTGTTTTTCTATTTTGGTGCACTGTCTTCCACAATAGATTTTTATGTGGCCTTCACTTGCCTTGTTCCCTTTTACTTTATATAGTTACTGTGTTGTTGTTTTTTTCTCATTCATTTGTGTTTGGGGAGCAGGTCTACCTGAACCACTCTGTGCTCATGTGACTCCCCTTCTATGACAGCAGGGAGAACCACCACCCTTTCTAGGGGGCTTGGGGAGGCAATGGGAATAGATCACAAGATGGTCACAGCTGGTCATCCCAGGAGACAACAAAATCATCATAAAACTCCAATTGTAGAGCTCACTCACCTGATCAACAGCACACCTTTCACTTTAAAGTGAATGTGCACCAACAGGTCTCCTGGGAGCTGCCCTAATAACATCGCCTGTTCAGACTCAAGCTACCAGATGCCTCCCAGCATCCTCCCCTCCTGCCAGCACCAGGCAGCCCCGGGGCAGGCACAAGCTCTAAGAGGACATTGTTTATCCAGGTGGGACAATAAATTCTCGCAGAAAAGCAAGACACACTTAGCACAGCATAAGCACTGACATACATCTTCCCAGGGAAGAGTTTTCTAAACATTACACCATTGATATGGGCTGGAAAAGGACTAAGCATGGAAGAAGCCTTTCCCAGCAAGGATAGCTAGGACCTAAGCAAACAAGGAAAATTCTGCCTTGTCTTACACTCAGTTCTATAGAAAGAAAAGGTAGATTTGGTTTTTGAAGTATTAACTATATGTAAATTCGTCTTCCATTAAGAAAATAGCTACTTTGTAAGAGAACATAACACAACAGTTTTAAATGATATGATTGGCCAGTAATAAATAATAACATCAACCACTGCTGTCACTGTCTATATTCTGTAAACACACACAATAAAAGCTCTGGCACTTGTTAGCTATTTGGACCAAAAGGCTAGCTTTTTATGTTGCAATAATTTTGAAAGATTTATAATTTTTTTCATTTTCTCCCCCTATATTTTAGGGAAGCATCTACAGGGTGTTCAGGGTCTCGCTACTAGATCGGACTCCTAGTGATCCGCCTGTTTACAGCCTCCCGAGAGCTGGGATTACAGGTGCACATCACAACACCCAGTCTCAGCCGGCCACCTCAGCATGCCCTGGGGGCGGGGCCAGCACTGCAGGTCTGGGGATCAAACCCCCCGCCCCTGTGCCTGCTTGCACACACTTTAATCCACTGAGCTATTTGGACAGCCCGAAAGATTTAGAATTTAAAATGAAGTTTTTAAATGATGTCTTTAAAAGCACGTAGATTGTCAGCAATCTTTGAATTTTTTTTTTCCTTTGTTTTGGTACAAAGCTCAAATCGCTGCAATATGTTCCTAAGCTTTAGAATATTCTCTCAGAGAAAAAGAAGTTTGCAATCCAAAGCTCCATACTATCCCTAGAGGAATCACACATATAAAGTTCTAATAATATTGATTTGATAAAATCTAGTTATATTAAAAGTGGTAAGTCACTCTGCCTGTATCAGGATGAGCATTATTTATACGTGGCAGATCTCAAAATGTGACCTCTTTCAAGCAACTATATTTGCATTTAACTTTAATTCAACACCCATAAGGCTGGATTATGCTCTATAATATTAAGTAACAGAATTATCCCATGGAGGTATCAAATCATTATTATTTAATAATTGGGCATACTCAATTCATAAGATATACTCATGACTAATGACACTTCAATATACACCAAGAAACTTTTTTCAATCCATCCCTTCCCTATATTCATGGCTTAGAAATCAAAGTCTGCAGGGTGTGTGCGTGTGTGTGTGTGTGTGTGTGTGTGTGTGTGTTTGTGTGTGTGTCTTCTTGTTGCAGAGTCCCTGGCCTCCAGTCATTACCACAAGGCAAGCCAGAGCCAGGCTTACCCTCGTAGAATATGAAGAAGCTGCTTGATGCCTCCCCAGATGCGAATCTCCACACTGGTCTCGGGATCCTCGCAAACCTGGACCAGAATCCAGACGACGCTCCAGAGCAGCTTCAGGTGGTCTGAGTGCAGCAGACTGAGCAGGACAGGTATCCCCTCGTACAGCTTCACCTGCTCTTTCACCTGGGGCTCGGCGCAGAGGAGGCGCAGCAACTCTGCAGTGAGTCTAAACGGGAAGAGGGGACAGACCGGGAGAATCACAGCACCACCAGCTAGGGACTTCATGCTCGTGGCTCGCGCTGGAGCTGCCACGACTGCGCGGGACTTAACTGGAGCACTTTGCAAGTCATCACACACCTTTTTCATCACAAACCCTAACCAAGTATTTTCAGTCTTGCTGGCCATACAATGTCCATCATAACTACTTAGCTATGCCAAGATAGTGTGAAAACAACATAGACAATACATAAAAATGAAGGGGCAGGGCCAGCGAGATAGCTCTGCAGACTAAGCATCTTCCTAGGCAAGCAAGCACAAGGACCGGGGTTCGATCCCCAGCACAACATGCTACACAGGCACCACCCCAAGGCCTGCTGAGCCAGCCACCCAGACCAAGCATGGTGGTGCACACCTGTAATCCCAGCACCAGGGAGGCTGAAAACTGAAGGATCACTATGAGTCTGAGCTGCATAGTGAGACCTTATACAAAATATATAAATAAATAGAAATTTAAAAAATTTAAATTTTAAAAAAATTTCAAAAATGAAGGGGCATTGGTGTCATAATAAAGTTTTATTTACAAAACAAGCAATAGGCCATATGTAGCCTACAGGGTGTAGTTTACTGACCACTCTTTTAAATATTATATCTTTATTTTTCTAGCTAAAAACCTACTGGCCAGCAAGTAGGTAATATATACAAACAGCAGGACTTGTGTGTGCTCAAAGAAAAAGAATACAAACAGCTTTATCCTAGTCTTTAGAAACTTTTGTGCATGGTTATAAAATAAGACAAAGAAAATGTCAAAAAGAAAACTCTACAATGTAGGGAAATTATGCACAAAGTCCTCAGTGATCCATGTGTGCTATGTCTAAATTTTAAAATTGTGGAGAATACACAAGGTTCAGCTGAACCATGAAACACTGTGATTACAGAGACTTCATGGAATCAGCCTTTGTCCTCCGATCTCACCCTCCATGTGCTGTCCCAGCGTCATCCATTCCCATGGTTACAAACACTTCCCACCTGTTATCATCATAATCAGGCACTGCTCATGACCTTTGGAAATTATAGCTACACAGATATTCTACAAAGGCTCATGTGTGCTATGTCTAAATTCTACAATGTCTTCCTCTCAAATATGTTCTTTCCCTTATAACCCCAGTTGGACTCTGGACACCCCAACCTTTCACATGCCAGGAGATTAGGAGTTACTCATACTTCCTTCAACATCTTGCCGCTGCCCATCAAGAACCCTGTGGGTGTCCTACTTCCTGGACCACCATGGAGAGGAATTCTCCTACGAGGCATACAACTCTCCTGCTGCTCTTCCAGTCCCTTTCCTTCTTGATCTTGTGTGAGCTCCAGGCCCTCTTATCCACCTTTCCACTGTCCTCCTCCTCTTCTGCTTTATAATTTCTTTCCCACAACAAATTCTCCATGTTCATCCCATATTCAATTTCTTCTTTTGCTATGACACTAAAAACGTCTGTTCCTTGGTAAACTGTAACTCTTTACAATCTCAAACTTTCTGAATCAGAGATTCTTTCTATCAGTCGATCTCAAGGTGTGGATTGATTCCTGCCTACCCCACCTTCACATATAGAGTTAGCAGAATGATCTCTCAAAAAAATGTGATCATGCTCAAAATCTTTTCTGGTAGTCCCCACAGGGTCATGTTAACATTTGTATCTTTATTTAACACGCAAACCCTGTCTGATCTGGTCAAACTTGTCCTATTGGCTCCTCCATAAAGCATGGAAAAGAATAGTTACTGTGTAGATAAATGAGCAGACACACAGAAGTGCCTGGAGCATGCGCTGGCATGTGCAAACCACTGATCAAAACTTAGCTCTATTTTTTTATTTATCACTGAATGTCTCTCAGAGCTTTCCAGCACTTTCCCTCCTTTGGACCAGCTGGACCCCAACATGCCCATTCCTCTGGAGTACACCCTACCTCCATTTGCTCTCTCACTCTGCCTAGATATAGTCTCTGTCCTTCAGAAGACCAGCATGACTCATCACTTGCACCAGGGGGTCTCTGCTCCGTGTTCCAGGTACCCAGTTCATCCCTACATCTAAGCACTACAGTGAAATCTGTGATTCTTCTGTCTGTCCCCACCCCTGCATGATACATATGTATGCTATTCATCCTTCGTTTTCTAATACCTGGTGCAGTGCCTAGCTCCTTTTTAGTGAATAGTTCAAATAACTAATTATGTAAATATATAGACCACTGTCTCTATCTAACATTGTTGTAAGAGTATTAAATCAGCTTTAAAGAGAAATTTTTAAAAATTGCTACAAATTGTTTCAGGGCTTTATTGCTTAGGATTTCTATCATCTGTCTTGACTCTTTAGAAAACCATCGCTCAACTCAATATCAAATGATGTCGACTGCAACCCTAAATATAACCAAGTAAAGATCTGGATATGGTAATCCCTTAAGCAATGTGCAACTCAAGTAAAGACAACCCATTTTACTTGAGATGCTGTCCTAAGTTATAACAAGTGATCCCCAAACAAGTCAATCAGCATCTTACTTAACTCATTCGAAGTAAAAACAGGCTTAGCAACCTAATCATGTAGTCTACACATAGTCAAAAAGTAGAACCATGTTCGAGTTTCTTTCTCACAAAAAGTATGTAAGTAAACTAAATAAACACATCAAGCAAAAGCATAGGGTTAGTTTATCATAACAGCATCCCTGGTTCCAAAAAAAAAAAAAAGAAAGAACGAAAGAAAAAAAGAGTATATAACTGTATTAAGAGCACAGGTCTAGAATTAATGCAGGACTAAAAATAAATCAATAGACTTCTCTGCACCAGTTTCTTTCTATAATATTAAACAGAAAATAATTCACACACTAACTCATGGTATCCAGTTATCATTGTAAATACTATAACATGATAATACTAAGCATTTACACATGGGGCGTAAGTTTATCTTATTCAATTTTAGCAACCCTACCTTTTGGAAAGCAAATCATATTCATGTAAAATCATCAATAGGTTTTCTACAATGCTGAGTTCACTTATCTTCTCCCTACATTGTGGACTATAAATTTTAAAATATTAGTTAAGTATTAAAAATATATTTACTACATTAATTTCATACTTAAAGGAGAGATCAAACAAAATGAACTACATGTTGTTCATAGAAAACAAAATAATGATCTACTCATTGGCATAAAATATATTTAAAGCATTTCTATTTAAAACAATGACATCGGGGGCAGGGAGAAAGCTCAGTAAAATAAGCACTTCCCTGGCAAGTGTAAGGGCCTGAGTTCAATCCCTGCTTCTGCCAAAATAAATACATAAGTAAATAAATAAATAAATAAATAAAACAATGACATCTATAGGAGAACAGGTTTTCTAAAGAAACTTTTAAGGTCAAAAATGTTTGAAAATGTGCTGTAGGTTGAAACAAATACACAGCTAAGAATGAGGAAGAAAGGTCAGGGAGATTTCACTGGGAGAGAAATACAATAATATTGAAAGTATAAGTAGATGAGGGTTAGATGAAAAGATACAGTAAATATCTTATATCAGGAAGAAGAGGAGAATTTTGAGCAGTTATTTGCCTTTCCAGCATAAGCTTTAAAATGATATTTTCCACTCAAGATCCTCTTAGAAACATTTCTTCATGGTTATTTTTCTGCAAAATTTCACCAAGAAGATGAAAAGCAGTAGGTCTGTATTTCACCCCTTCATCTAAGTTGCTATAACAGCAGACCTGAGAAGTGTAACATTTTGGCCCTAGCCTTCCAAGGTCAATTAAGACTCAGGACATATGAAAACTTGTACTGTAACGTCATGTAACTCGGTAGTGTCCCAAATTTTCTGATCAAGGAGATTATGGGGCCAAAGAGGAAAGTGATCGATGATGTAGAGTGTGCCTAAGGAGAGTCACATGGAGAGAAAACACTCTCTCAGGCTTTCACAGAGAGCACATTGGCCAAGCAATGGCCGTGACTCATCCACATGGCTGACACTGACAAAGGTTCTACAATCTGAGGTACAGGATCTCCGGATAAATCCTGAGGGGATTTCACTGACCTTATCAGACCCAAAAGCTACAACTCTTGTTGCACAGGTCCTGCTTTACCTTGGTCTTAACCATCCAGCAGAAAAGTATAAAAAAGAAATATAAGAAGTAAAGCCATGCTGTTAGTTGAGCTGCACGGGACTCTGGTCAACAATTTCTGACATTGCCCGTCAAGCAGAAGACCCAATACTATTATGGACTACTGGACTCCTTTAGAATATTTTTCTGAGTTTACACACCTATAATATTCAAATAACGGAACTTAACAAAAAAAGGGGATACAGATGAATGTCCATTTTGTATCTGTGTATTCAAAGTGGTTAGGATAGATATATAGTTACATTCTCTTAATGAATAGAGGGATTTGTTCTACTAGTGTTTGTAAATAGGATATCATGTCTGCATCTTGTACAGCAATTAACCACTAGGAAGAATGTATGCAATGTGTTAATTATTGAAACCGTCCTACCAATTTGGTTTGAAACTGTCTCATTGCTATTTGTTTCTCAATAAAATTATGGAAAAAAAAAAAAGAACTGAGAAGTGTATTTAAATATACCTACCTTTCTGCTAGGCTGGCCAGGGCCAGAAGAGCGCCCAAAAGAACATTAGTGTCTCGAGCACTGAGTAAGTTTACTAGTGTCTGAAAAACAGAGGAAAAAAAATTTAATTACATAAGTACTATAATCTTCTTTGTCCACCATTATATGGGGTATAATGCTTCCTCCAAAACAGAAGTTTACAGTCTTTTAGAGGTTTTTGTTAGCTTTTAAATGTGTGTGCATATTTAAGCGGGAAGTATGTACAATTTTATAGCTGTTTGTTTGTTTCCTTCTTAGTGTTACCCTTTAAAATTTCTTCATGCCATCAAATATGTGTTTATGAGCATAATTTTTATTAAATAGGATCAAAGTATTTCTTATGTTAAAGATGAGAAGGGGATCTGGAAAAGGAAGGAAAGAGGACAGAAGAAAAGGGTAAAGATGATGGGGACACGGCATGTATATATGTCAGCCCCCCACAATGAGTGTGACTGTTAAGTATTACAAATAGACTAATAAAGAACATAGTCTTACAGATAGCACCAAGTCACGTATCATGCTATGGCTTTACTTAGAGAATAATGAAAAATGCTATTCATTTATACAAAGCCTTGTATAGGATCTTTTGTTTTTTATCTTGTAGTCCATGCAGAAGCTTACTCTTAGAGGAAGTTTTTGGATGAACATCCAAAATTCCCAGTTTTTTTCCAGAGGGTAGTTGTCCTCTTTGTTGCCACCCAGCACGTGAGAGCCTGAGGCAGGAGAATCACTACGAGTTCAAGGCCAGCCTGAGCTACGTAGTGAGTAGCTCAGGATATTTAAGGGCAGGACTGCGGAGCAAGACCCTGTCTCAAAAAAAAAAAAGTACAATCCCAAACAGGTTCTAGGTCAGAGTTGAAATCTGTGCAATAACAGCTAGAATGATTTTTGTCTGGCTTCCATTATGTAGACTTTATCCCTTTATGATTTCTTTCTTTTAAAAAATGAAGCTATGAAGCTATTGCTATTTTTAAGAGAATAAAAAATAGTTATAAAAACATTAGAGGTGATACACAATTTCACTAAACAAAATGATAGGAATTCAACAATGGTTATTACAGCGCATATTGTTGTCTTCAAATTAGTTGTTTAGATTATCAGATACATGCATGCAAAATTGGCCGAAAAAATTAAAAAGAAAAAAATTAAGCATTAACTATTCCTTTCAATAGAACAGTCATTGCTATTTTTCTAAAGATTTCCTCCTATGTTTCCTTTTCTTATCTGTCTTTTAACAGAGCTCCCAAGCATATTATTTCATATTTTTACCATGTTCACTTAACACCTTAATATTAAGTGAAAATTTTTCTACACTCCTCCCCTAGACCATTGATGGTGAACCATTGATGGTGAACTTTCAGTGACATCCATGACCTGCTACAGCATGCGCGCCATAGGTTCGCCTCCACAGCTCTAGCCTAGAGCTCCACGCACTGATGCAGGCAAACCTGCTCCGGTACACTGGGTAAGCAGCTTCGTAGGACATGGGTATCCAACGGGTTACTAGTAGTCGGCTCTAGACAGCTATCATCTAAACAGCTTTGTTGTTGTAACAGAAGTTTAATCTGTTTTGATTAAACCTGCATTCATTCAAGTTGAAGTATATATTTGATCCATATACTATTCCATCTTTTTATGAGGTTATAACATGAAATTGCTTATATGCCACCAATTTTGAGCTACAAGCAATGGCCGTTTTCTTTCTTTCTTTCTTTTCTTTCTTTCTTTCTTTCTTTCTTTCTTTCTTTCTTTCTTTCCTTCTTTTTTTTTTTTTTGGCAGAACCTGGGATTGAATTCAGGCCCTTGCGTTTACCAGGGAAGCGCTTATTCCACTGACTCATCTCCCTGGCCCCTACAATGGCTGTTTTCTACAGTTCAACCTAACATGACCCCATAAGCCATGTAGAATTTATTTATAAGTATACATACACATTCTATGTGTTGCTTAACATTTATTTATGTACAACCACACCCTTAGGGGCAACTGAGATATAGCCAGAGTTTGTCAAGCAACATTTAAATGAGACAATAAACTTAGTTCATATTACATGGTATAGGAAAAAAAAAAAAAAAGCATTTCAGAAAAACTTTTATTTACTTATCGATATCTACTCCCTAGGCTGGTAAAGAATATAAAAGGGCTGACAGAGAGACCCAACTTCTGGCCAGTTTAGTGAGCCTGGGTGTCACAACTACATGCAGAGGGACCCAAAGGTTCTGAACCAGGTGTGGGCAGCGCTGTGCTCCAGAGCCCCACGCAGCTACAGCACTCACTCACTCTGGACGCCAACTCACCTTGTGGGCTCCGCTTGTGGTGACCCACTCTCTTTGGTCTTTGACAGCCGCAAGTTTTTGAAATATATCTGTAAAGGAAGGCAGAGATAAGGAGCTTAAAGGAAGCAGTGCTCAGAGAAGCTGGATTTGCAATGCTGATGCTCCAGCAGCCGAAGGGCAAAGGACACACAGCCAGGGAGGAGGGCGGGCCCATTCACCCCTCAGGCTGGGCTAACTCTGGGTTTACAGTACTACGGTGATGAGGAAATAGGGAAATATCAAAAACAGCAAACCTGTCCTGCCACTTAAAAGTTGAACAAGCTTCTTGACATGGTGACAAGTTCAAAGCAAGGCCTGCTCTCCAGATATCCTCCTCAGAGGGATTTCGACTTAGGAATAGGAGGGGAGGCCAGCGTATGGGATACGTGTGGCTAGCTTCCTCAGCTGGGGGAAACAGTCATCCCACAGCAGCAGCCTGGGGCCTAGGGCTTGCCCCAACCTCTGACCCAGCACCTGAGGATTGGGGTGATAGCGCACTGCCCTGCAAACAAACGTGGACGGCAAGTCCGCTAGCCAGCGGGAAACAGGTGGCAACATCCCCATCCCCATGCCGCAAGGTGTCTCTGGCCCATGGGGAGGGGGTGGTGCCCCAAGAGAAAAATCAAGTGTCTAGGGAGGCCCTCATACACAGAGACCAGTGTTCCCATGTCACTGTCTTCAGGTGAGACTCTCTTTTCCTTTTCCCTAATGCTTAAGTTCTTCTTTTTAACTTTTTGACTGATCTTGCATGTGGTAATCTGAACAACTAATTTGAAGATAACAATATGCAAATAGCAACTATTGTTGTATTCCTATCATCGTGTTTAGTGAAATTCTGAATCGTTTCTCTTTTTTAAAAATATATATTTTTATTCTCTTTTTTAAAATATTTAAAAGGTCATAATTTTTGTGTTTAATTTTGGAATAAGGTCTCACTAATTTGTCTAGTGTGGGTTCAAATGTGCCACCCTCACATGCCTCAGCCTCTCTGAGTGCTAGGGGTACAAGTGGGAGCCATACGCCTTGCTTCCTTTTCTTTTTTCATATTCTGATTTTTTTAATGTTCCAAATCCTATAAAGTAAATGTTATTATTAACCAAATAGTAGAGGTGAAATTGAAGCCTCTGATACTTAACAGAAAAAAAGAGGCCAAAATACTTCTCCCAAACAAAATGCTTCATGGAAGCCTCTTATCTGAAATAAATTGTCCTTCCAAGGTAAGAGCTGGGAGATGAACATATTCTGATGTGTGTTGTGCTCCTGCATGTGAAGACAAGCATGGATTTTCAACCCCCTCCTTATGAATGGAAACATTCAGAAGCGTTCATGGTGCCTTTTCCTGTCACTGCAAAGGCCAGGCTTACACGTCATGTTGACCAGCTTATCCACACTGTGCTGCTCTTCGCCACAGCCCAGGTACTCGTTGGCCACAATGTCCATGTACTGCTCCAAGAACAGAAAAGACAATTAGAATGGGACACAAAAACCCACAAGAAAGTAAGGTACAAGGTTGTGTAGTTCCTAAAATGGGCTCTAGGTGGCATGACAGATTCACCAATTATTAGTGCTCCTGGGCCTGTTGCACTAGAGGCAAGAGGTGGCAGGGCGCCCTAGCATAAAGGCTGTGCAAACGCTGTGAAGTCCCCAAAGAACCTGTAACTGAATAAATCTGCGGAGCAATTTAATAATAAAATGCAAAATATATAAGACATAAGACGGAAATTTAATTCTTTCATTTTACCCTTTCCTAGAGTTTTTGTAACATTCTGCATATATTTTTATTAGCCTTATTTTTTATAATGTCCAAAATTATGTCTAGCCATCATAAAGGTAGATATAATTAAAAATAAAATGAAGTTATAATTCCTCACTGATAAGAAATTATAATAAGAAATACAATAAGAAATCAGACAAACTCAGAATTTCTGATAGCACAAAGGAAAACAAAGTAGATAAGATCATGGTCTTATGAATGATGGTTTCATTAAATGAGATAAACTTCCAGTGAATTATGATTCTTAAAAACAAAATTTAAGCATGAATCCATTCTCAGGAAAGAGATTTGGTTTGAAACTGTCTCATTGCTATTTGTTTCTCAATAAAATTATGCGGAAAAAAATAAAATAAAAATAAATAAATAAAAGGAAAGAGAACATAATGAAATAGATTTAAAATGTCATTAAACTCAAGTTTCCACTAATAACTGAGGATGAGCCCACAGGGTCTTGGGTTTGTTGCATTAGTCATTCTTTACATTCCTACTATGTGTTTTAGGAAAGGGAGCCGCTGCACCTGAACGTTTATCTTTGTATTAACAAAGCCAGATCCCTGCTGGGCTCAACATATATATTCATCTGAATACCACCCTTCGGAAAAATAACGAAGTTAAGATCATTCCTTACTTCATTTATTCATTAATATGTTCACAGAAGAGATATTTGTATGTGAAAATGTTTTAACTACCTTCCTAACTATTTCTCCCATCAGATGGAATGTAGTTCTGAGGGCTTTACTTGGCCGGCCAACACCTACTCCTTGTCCTTACTAACTACAGACATGGTACTTTCATGGGACTTTCTATTTCCCAAAACTAAGCAAAATACTGAAGAACAAATGTCATGGGCCCTTCCCTGCTCTGTGAGTGTCTTGCTTCAGGCTCACCCCTATTCCCTCCACACCTCCCGCCCCACAAGCACCACACCATCCAAGTCATTGTGTGCCCACACTTATTCTATCCTTGCCCTTGCTGTGCACAGAATGTGGAGGCACAAGCAGCCACCACAGAGCAGATCTTACCTGAGCCAGGTTTTCGATCCCACCCAAATGATGGAGTATCTCCTAGGAAAATAAAAACAGTGGGACACAGGTAAGAGATGAGGGCAGAGGGGAAGCACACTTCGCATGCAACTTCCTGTACTAGGTGACAGATTTAGAACTGCTTCCTGCAGTTCCACAATCTAGCATAAACATGGAGATTTTAGTGTTGGTCATTCACACCACATTTAAGATAAACCGGTAATAAATAGGAAAATCATATTGAGAGGAAGACAAAGATTATGTTTAGAAATGTACCCTACATCCTGATTCTTTGATCTTTGTCCTGTCATTAAGTGTTAGATTGGTAATAGGTATTAGAGACCACTTCATTCAGCCCTCTTGTATCACACTTAAGAAGAAAAAGAGATCGGCAAGGTACGTCATTTTCCCTAGAGCATCATCAGCCTCCCATACCTCACTCTTGGTCTCTGTCAGGTGAGTTCCATGAATGGACAGCGCCCCAATTAGACCCTCACTATCCTCTGTGCCCTCCTCAAGCCTAATCAGTAACATTTGGAAGGTCAGCAAGGTACCCAGCTCATTTGTGTGTCCAGTAAATGTTGTAAAGCATAGTTCTCGTGAGCTACACATTTTCTAACAATTATTAGCTAATGGTCTTATGAAATCCATGCTCCATACAAATGTGAGGATCACCTTCCCTCACTACCTCCTGATACAGAGCTTTGCATCTTATTTCCAATAAAGAGATGTTTTCTTACGCTTCTGAAGCTGCCCCAAAAGTGCTAATTAGGGAAAAGAAGAGACTGGAGTTTGGAGCTGTGAAAAGGACAGTACATAAGTGCTCTTGGGTTATCCACCCTGGCACTTACCTGCAGGCAAATGTGTTTTACAGAGGCCCTAGTCCATCTAATTAAACCTATATCCTTCTCCTTACTTGGCATGCACAAAAAAAGAAGCTATTTGGAATGTAAGCACTGACCACAATTTCAGTTCAGCAAAATGCGCGAGGATGAGAACGTGATTGCCGCAGGAAACACTTCAGTCCCCCTGTGTACGCAGAAACGCTACAAGCTTTCACGATTTCTTGGGCCCATGTTTCCTTATGCTGTGTAAAGTGAACCTGGACACACTGAGCACAACCATGTTTAAATTAAGTTAAGGAACACGACTAGCTCAATTAAAAATAGCTGCATGACTGTGCGTGCTAATTTGAAGCCTCATCAACACTATTCACACTCTGCAAGTTATAATTAAAGAACATAAAGCTATTGCATACATAATCTCTAGCGGTGGCACAGCATTTCATCCTTACAAAAGTTAAAATTTAAGACCACTTGTATTTGCTCCGTATTTGTTTCACTTCTGTTATGTACAGCCCTGCGTAAGGGGCTGGTGAGGACACAGCATGGAGATGGCAGGCGCCCACTTCACTAAGCTAGAGATGGTGGATAAGTAACTAGAAGTTACAAGAAACCTGTGCATGAAGTATGGTGATGGCCTAGAGTGGGGACACATGGCCTCCTCCTGAAAGGATTTAGGGAGAACTTCATAAACGTGGTGGTCTCTGAATTGGGAGGGTGGAAGACTTGTTGAGCAAAGACGGGGGATGAGGCAAAAATACAGGAGACTTCAAGCAAAGAACAGAGTGGCCTGAAAGTACGTGGAAATGGTCCAGGAGAATCATCAAGATGCTCCTTCTCTCTGAAAGGAGCAATTCATAACTCTAAGATGGAATTGCGGGGTATGTTAGAAAATTCGAGTGGGATCAAACGTGGAAGTAGTTAGAAGATAGCCTTGACTTCAACATTTTCAGGAAGACCATAAGGCCCAGTGAAATTGTGTGAACAAAACTGGCCAGAAGCACCTGAACAGCCATCCCTGTAGTGCTAAAATGACCTACAAGGGGGAATTTCACCTGGGAGTGCGATGTGTTAGTGCAACAGTGTGACCGAGAACGGACACCAGGGACAGTCCCGACTCGCAGACACAGAGTGACAGACTTGGTGAGAGGGGCAGACAAGCTGCACACACTGAGGTGCTTGTGGGCCGTCAGGGTTAAAAAAAAAGAAAAAAAAAAAGAGTACAACAGGGTATGGAAAATTAGGGGAGGAAAAATGATTACAACCTAGGGGTCTTTCACGTAAGGAAACCCACATTTGCTGCGTAAGAGTGGGAAGTCACCAAGGCAGACTTGGAATGACTAATCTTGCTTGTTGTCATTTTCAAACGTTTACCACAATGAGAGTTTTGTGTGTCCAATAATATTCATGGAATAAAGGTGAGTGTTTTCCAAACCATGCCTTAGACATAGTTGTTTTATTTTGTAGAACAGATGAAGCTATGGTACCAAAAGGAAAGGAAAGGAAAGGAAAGGAAAGGAAAAGAAAAGAAAAGAAAAGAAAAGAAAAGAAAAGAAAAGAAAAGAAAAGAAAAGAGAAAAGGACAGGAGGGTAGGGGAGAGAAGGAGGACAGGCAGGGAAAAAAGAATAGGGGATGGGGAAGGGAGGGAAGGGAAGGGAAGGGAAGGGAAGGGAAGGGAAGGGAAGGGAAGGGAAGGGAAGGGAAGGGAAGGGAAAGGAAGGGAATGGAGAAAAATCAAAGAGCTTTATGTCACATCAGCTGGGGAAAAACTATGTTAAAGCAGGTGTCAGCAACATCTCCATCTCTGGACTCCTCCAGGCCTTGAGCATGTGGCACCCTAAGTCCCCAAAGAGACAACCAGCACACAGCTTTTCCCAAACACCTTTAGTCAAAGCACACTTCTTTTCACAGATTTTATCACTTCTGCAAACCACAGTTAGAGAAGTGCTGCTGTAAGGTAAAGGAAAGGGAAATAGGTTTTCACACGCAGAGAAATTTTGTTGTTGCGTCCCCAGTGATTTAACTTGCATCTAGGAAATGAACACTCAGCCCGC
>NW_004524635.1:7664352-7677730 GCF_000260255.1 Octodon degus
CTTCTTCTCCTCCTCCTCCCCCTCTCCTCCCTCCTCTCCTCCCCCTCCTTCCCCCCTCCTTCTCCTTCTTTTAAAGGACCTAGCATAAGACTGCAGGAGAACATCAGTGAATTCAAGGCCAGACTGAATTAAATCATTGAGTTCAAAGCCAGCCTGAACTACATAGTGAGACCTTGTCTCAAACAAACAATCTCCCCAGTAAAATAATGCTGGAAAAAATACACATAAAAAACAGATCTTGGGGGCCTGCCCCCTTAGCTCAGTTGTTTAAGTGGCTGTTTCAACAAAGCAGTCAGGCTCAGGTTGCTGTGGTTCGATCCCCACAACTCAAGCCAGCCAAACCTGCCCAGAAGGCATTCAGAGCAAAAACAAAGCCAAAAAAAAAAAAAAAAAACAGATCTTACTGCACCAATATGGTCACTGCTGGCACACTGCTATCTAACCACAATGAAAAATGTCCTTTCCCCTACGTTGTTCTTATCCTACGCCTACTCAGCAGCTCACTCAAGGAGCATGGACGCGCTGAACGAAGCCTTTGACACCCACTTGCCAACATGACCATTTTACTCCTCTGTTCAAAAATGCCTGGAACCTCCACACCGCTTATTCCTTGGTCTGGATTTTATCATTCCTACCCTATCACTAGACTGGACTGCACTCTATTTTACAGATATAGTAGTAAATTCTTTTCTATAAAACCTTAGGCTTGTGGAGGGGTGAATATAAAGGAAAAATAAAAAATATTTCTAAAGTCTCTTGCCTTGGAATGAAAGAAATGAAGAATCATATCTGAGAGGGGCTGAAGGGAAAACAAGGGGTTGGGAAGAAGAAAAACCAAGATACAACACGTACAGGCACAAATGCCCTGTGGTGAATGTGATCATTATGTATAGCTAAAGTGTACCAATAAAATTAACTTTAAAAAGGAATTGTAAATGAAGTCGTGTGGATGAGGAAAAGAACTGAAGAGTCTCATTTTTTATAGCTACTGAGTATGTTACAGTAGCGGTTCTCAAACTGTGACCTCAAAGTCTTTTTTACACTCTTACCAGTTGCTGAGATCCCCAAAGAGAATCTATGCGTGTGAATTATATCTATTTATAGTTACCAGAAATGAAAAGCAAGAAGGTTTTATAGCATAAGAATGTTCAAACCCATGCCCCATGAGCCACCGGGGCCTGAGCCATGGCAACGGTACATGCTGTGCAGAGCTGTAGAATTCCTCTGTGTGCCTGGAAACAGCATGGACGAGACAGGGCAAAGAACACCTGAGCGCTACTTTGGACATAGGTTTAACTTTGTAGAGTCCCTGAAAGGATCTTAAAGACCTATGAGCTGTGTAGAGGCTGCACTTCTAGAACCCACTATGCAACTGTGTCAGTGAGGCAGAAATGTTTCTTTGTAAATCTGGAATCGGAAATGAAAAGTATGAGGCTAAAAAAATGACCTTGTAAACACAGAACAAAATAATGACAGATAATAGCTCAGAAGATACCAAAAAAAGATGACTGGGGGAAATGACATTTTGAGAAAGGGTAACATTTCGGACAACAAGATTTAAAACAGGAGCCATTAAGTAATACACCCCAAGGGCCAAGGAGATGGTTCAGTGGAACAAGCGCTTCCCTGGCAAGTGTAAAGGCCTGAGTTCAATCCCCGGTTCTACCAAAAAAAAAAAGTAATACACCCCAAAATACTAAATAAGAACCTGAGGCTTCCAAAATGAATCAAGACAAACAGAAAATATGATAAGATGTCTCCACTAAAGTGCTTAGAAAATGTCAAGGCTTCGAAGGAAGCCTATTACTGCAATCAAAGTTGGAAGATGTACAGATTTTCTCTTTATTTTTGAGAAGCTGTGTGCCATGGCTTCACTATAATGAATACAGGTAAACAATGACCCTGCTTGGGACTCCAACTACACTTGAAATCTGCATACATCCATCTTCCGTTAATTCTGAAAAATGTGAAGTACTCATATCTTCAATGACAGTGCTAGTATATCCTTTATAATCAGGTCCTTAAAACTTCTGTACTCTATGTAAAAAGCTCTAGTCTACAAGCCACCAGTCTATGACCTCTGAACACAAGCGAGAACTGAAGTGCAGCACACGGAGTGCAAGCCCAGGAGCTTCCGGAGAGCCCTGCACTCAGAATTCAGTGTGGCAGTCATGAAATGCATGAGTCCTGATGGAAGGAAAGTGAATTCAAGAGACAGAGCTGATGTTTTAAGGAATGTAGTAAAGAAGCTAAGAGTCAGACCTAAATGGAGAGCCTGAGCAAGAAAAGTATATCTTTATGAAACAGTAAAATGGAGAAAGGAAGCCACTGATACAAGAAAGAAAACAAGTAGAAGGAAGAACCTTAGCAAGGAGAATGAATAGAACTTCTGAATTAAGAAGGAAGTGAGGTTGCATGATAATTTTAAATATTTTAAAGAGAACATAAGAGGGTTCCCACCTTAGGCTTCTCTAAATGAAATGATTTTATGAGAATGACCGAAGCACGGGGGGCTTGGGTGTGAGAAGGGGAGATGGCTTGGAATGTTCACTAGAGACTTTACTGATTCTGTAAGAAAGGAGAGGAGCATGCAGAAACAAAACAGCTTGCTGGAACCCACTGCCCTAAGTTGCAGCACAGTTTTATGACTTCAGCCAATAATTCTTGGCAACTGAAGCTGTTATACAACTGCCTGAGCACATGTTCTTCTGTGTGGGAAGAATGCCAGGAAGGAGAAGTTCAGAGAGGATCCCCTTCTATGGAAAGAATGACTGTCAACTGGGGATACTAGTTTAATATGTATTTGCAGCAAAACCTCATAAAGTGGTCACTGCATTCTTTCCTTTACAGAGAGAAACAATCAACTCTCTTCTCATCCACTGGGGACGAGATACAGACAGGCAGCCCTTAAGAGGCGAGATCAGCAGACTATGACTCCACTATCACCGATTTACTTAACCAACAACATGGGCTAAGGTAAATATTTTGCTAACTTTTGTGAGGCCGAAACTAGATCTCCCTTCTTGAATATGGTTATTAATATTTCATATACAATGTTTTCATCTGAACAGAGACATGTCAGAGAGGAAGAGGCTGCCATTGTTCCTTAAGTGGGAGTGATGAGCACACACTGGTGAGATCCAGGTGAAATGCAGCGAACATTCCACATACATCCCACGTGGAACTGCAAAGAGGCATGTCAGAAATGCATGGAACACTCTGGTCTGTGTGCCTGGCCCTGGAGAAAAAGATGCTACGCACACACACAGAAAACTGAGCAGTCACTCAGCAGAGAAAAGTTTCCCAAGTCATATTCACAGGGCTGTGGTGTGCTAAACCACAATCACACAAGGCCAAGGTAGAACACTGTGAAGAAGGTGCTAATTCCCTAAAGAAAAGACATGCAGTGACTACAAATCCCACAAGTCTTATGGCAGGGCAGTGTCTATAGATAGCTGGCACCAAAACATTTTTGTAAGAGTCATGTGTGGGAAAGATTATTGTGGGTAATGAAAGGAAGCACACACGCTGACTTAAATAAGAATTTATCAAGAGAAAATAGAAACAACAACCAAAGATCTGCATGGTCTGGGCTTCCTAGTGACTAAGGAGGATAGAGCACAGCAGGAAATACTACTTAGGGAGGAAGAAAACCTCTGAATACTATAGAAATATGTACGTGTGGTAGAAACCTGCAAGATAGTTAACACTGGGAAACAGAAACAATGATCAAAAAGCAATCTAGAAACTCTCTCAAATTTTGGCACCCCAACCAGCAATTTTATCTGCCCTGAGAACTTCTAAAACTACATGGTGTCAGACCCTACCCCAAAACTACCAAACCAGATACTACAAGGTGGAGCCACGACAATCATTTAAGTTCTCCAGATGTTTCTGATGCACAACAAAGTTGGACAACAGCTGCTTTATGTAACCAGCTATCTAAGAGCTGAGCCCAGAAACAATCACTTTCTGGTCCAGGTGAGGTGTCAGTTAGGTTTCTGGGTTAGTTAGTTTCCAGTTCAAGCAGCTGGTCCTTGCAACTCAAAGCATGAGCCACAAACATCTGGAAAAATCAGCATCTCCTGGAAGTTCGTCAAGAATAGAGAACCCTGGGCTTCAGGTTACACTACTGAGTCAGAAGCTACATTTACAAGATCCACAGGTGATTCCTGTGCACATTACAGAACGACAGGCACTAAACTATAAGCAGCATTTCAACAAAAGAGTGAGGAGAGGCAGAGAGACTCTGGACCTCACTGCCCTCTCCTGAGGTAGGCAGGAAGGGAGCCCCTTGCTCACCGCTAGCTCAGAGCTGCAGGCTGGAGTTCAGGATGGGGATGGACTCTAGAGCCGACACTCACTGTCACCTTGCTTTGCACAGGGGCTGCCTCTGAAGCCATAAGGAGGCCCCTACTTGTCACCCCTGTCTTTGACCCTGAGTTGCCTGAAAAGTGTGGCTAATGGTTAACCTCCTTGAATTGTTAATCTTTTAAAATGCCAGGTAACAATGAAAACAGACCAAAAATGCAAGCCTTTGAACCTCACAAATTATGTAATAAAAGTATACATAGTTTATTGCATGCATTAAACCAATTCTTCAAATTCTTTTTAAATAGCAGTGAGATAATTCCCAAATTTAGAGGCTACTGAATTATGAGAGAGACAAAGAAATGTTAACATGATTTACTTCAAACAAAAGGCCATGGGTTTATCTTTTATTGCATCTTTGTAACAAGGAAAAATAATTTTCTAACCAACCTGATAACATGGATCCCTCATTAATAGCCTCAGACAAATTAACACTCTCAGAAAATGAATGGATGGGGCTCGATCAACCCACTCCCTGAAAGAGAAAAACAAAAGAGATCATGATATTAGAAGGCCAGTGGGATAGCTCATGAACAATGCATGTCTTTGAGGGAACATAAAGGACACCTGAAGGAACACAAGAAGTGCTTATTTTATTTCAACTTTAATCTGCAATGGGCGCTGTTATCAGACCCTTGCCCACTGGGCTTGCACTAATGCGCACACGTCCAGGCCACGCTCACCAAAATGAGACACAGGCCCCCGAACATACTGGGTTCACAGCATTTAACTATCAAATGGCACGCTCTAAGTCAGTATAAACAGCTATAGAGTCCAGAACATTGTTACATACACCTTAGTAAGAATTTTAACCCTAACACCTTAATATCCACTTGGAAAAAAAAATACATATACATTAAAAAAAATTAAACTTTCATCTTTAAATAACCACATATACATACTAACACAGCAAGTACATCTGTAGGTACTAAAGCACTTTACAAACCTTGGAATCATATTCCATACCATCATGTTCCTCTTCTGCCTGACTCTCCTAGGGTACTTGCTTTCTATTGTTACAGCCACCAAAAACCAGCTTCAAAAGAAATGCCATTATCAGAGCAGTATGTACAATCCAGCGCCAAAATCATAAACGACCTGGAGTAGTTAGTGATATATCTAGTGCATGTTGAATACACCGATTTTCCTGGAAACTTAAAATAGCCCTGGATTACTTTGATGCTCAGTTTGGGAAACACAGTGATGAACTATTTTCTTAGGCCAGTTTCCCCAGAAACCATTCCCAAGATGGAGATTTGTGTTCCCAAATGAATGACTATGGAATAGCTTTAAAAGAGGCCATCAGGAGACCAAGGGACATGGTGAAGGAGGGGGAGAAGGCCAAGGCAGGTGCTACCTCTGGCACATGTCCTTCAACCAGCTGGGCCTTTGGAAGTCACTTCTCCTGAGGCTGTCCCACAGTGAGGCCAGGGTGGCAGGCTTTCCTTCTGCAGAAGTGGTTGCCAGGGATGAGCACTTGGAGGGGTGTCAGGAACAAATGCCCGGGCACTTCCTCTCACTGATCCTATAGGCAAAGAACTCAAGAAGCCTGAGGGTGGAGCCAGTACTTCTGCACAGGAAGCCCAGAAACCAAGAGCATAAGGGTTTCAGGACTCTGGACAAGGCACCAACACCACATTTCTACCTGGGGACTAATTAGAACCCTTCAAAATTAAAGTAGCCATCACTGGAGAAATCACATGAAGACAGGAACTGAATGTGCTGGTGCTAAAGGCCAAGCACAACAGTAACTGACGAGACAGGGCCCATTCAGGAAGGAGAAAATCCGAACTTCTGCTTCAAAGGAAGAATATACCCAATATCTATCTAGACTGTCATCAGATTTCTGAAGAACTATTTAAAGTATCTTTTCACTGACATCAAATATATAAGTGTCTGCTCAAGTGCAGAATGAAGGGCTTTGAAATTGTTTCTTCAGGGAAAAGACATTTTGTTTTTCACTTTTAAAGTAGAGAAGTTACAATTTTGCCATGTCACTGGAAGAACCAAAACCAGTGTCCTAGTTTGAAGAGGCCAAGGAGCCTTGTATTTGTTGGCTATTCAAATATGCATTAATGACTAATTCCCTGATTTATATCAGGGTTATCAGAGGAAGCAGGTATGGCCTCAGTAATCTCAGTTAAGGATTTAAATCTAGAGGAATACCAGAGCCAACTGAGAAGCCTTCATTTTCAGGACTTTGTAAGTTCTCTAGTTAGCTCAGTAGTAGGAAGACAAGGTAAGCGTAGTCTCTGCCCTTCCTGGTCCTGCTGAGCTCCTGTGAGTAATTTCTTCCATCACAGAGTTGTACTGTGTCCAGTCAGAGCTGGTAGTAAATGCTGTCACAATGTTAAAACTTTCCAGCTGGCTCCCCATGCACAGTCATTAGGCCACAGAGCATAAGAATGCAAGGTGCCTTTCACGTCAGTTGGCAAAGACATTAGTACCCAAGGTTTTAGGACAGCAGAGCCAGGCAGAAATTACCACCCACGCTTCCTGAATCTCATCCTGATTGTTAGCATGGCTGAAATTGACTTTGTGAACACCTACACCAACCTTATTCCTGCCGATTTTCCAAAATACGCAAACTCTTGGGGTTTTGTCTTCTCCTTTTTCTCTCATTCTTCACCCACTTCCTCGGCAAATCTTGTCTGCTCCATAACCTGGCCTCTCATGTTTTACTGTCTCCTCTCTACCACCACCCTGGTTCAAGCTACCTTCATCTCATGCTTGAGCAGTTACAAAAGCCTCTTAGCTGAGATCTGTGCTTCTACCTTTGACCCCTGCTTTATTCTTCACGTCTACAGGGCGTTCTTCACAACTGTCAATTCTTGTTACTCCTCCACCCAAGCTCTCGAATAAGCTCCCATCTGAATAAAAGCCAAAGCTCATACCACACCCTGCAAGGTCCTAGCTGCTCTGTCCTTCACATCATGGCTCCAACCCCATCGCCTTCCCTAGTCCCTTTCTCCTACCCTCCCAGTCATGCAGACCCTCCTAACCCATGTTTTGGCTAAGATACTTCTCATGCAGCCTGCTATGGCTTTTCAGCACTGGAACCTGAAAAGTTACAAAGGGGCTCTTCAATGTGACTCATGACTGTTCTAACTACAGTGTGTGTTTGGTGCAGAGGTGGTGAGGAAGGAAAACAGCCCTGCTGGATGTCCCCTGGATGCTACCTGGTCTCCTCTATGCAAGGTGGACCTGTCTGGGTGACACATCTCTTAGTGTGCTATTTCTCAAGTTGTACCTGGAAGCAAAAGCCCAAAGCACAACGTATCTGCTGTTTCATACCTAGCCAAGAAACACATGGCCGAAGCTATTTCACATTAGCATCATAATTTTTCTCACCTCCACGGCTGAGCTGGTTGTGTATGCAGCAAGGTGTGGAGCACTTCTTAAGCTGCACACCCACATCAATCCTCACCCACTTTGTCCTGTATCTGTCCTTAGCCTCGAGTGACAGAAAGATGCCTTGTCTCCTCTACAGTCTTGAGAAAATCAGCTCTTCCCCTAATCCTGTCCATCTTAATCCTGAGTGAATCAGAACTACCCATCCTGAGGCAGGCAGAGCAGGTACAGTTGCTGCCACCAGAAGGACCACACTCAACCCCACCCCTCAGCTGAGCCACACACCATTCCCTCTACCTCATGGGAGGGAGGGAGGCAGATTCACTTTTCACATAGCCTATATTCTCGGGAATGTTTGGGTGCTTCTTGTAGCTACAAACCCAGCAGAAAGCCAAGTGCAGAGATGCCAACTAAGGTAGCCCCAGAGCATCACTGGCTGGGACTTACTCTTCCTGCCACGACCACGGCTCCTATCCCCCCCAATCCCTTTCTCAGTGACTCATTTGCCATGGAAGCAAAGCCCAGTTTCTTTGGAAAATAAAGTCATGGCTCAACACCTGGAGCTGCTGAAGAGGCAGCGTCACCCAACACCGCAGTGACAGATGCACTGCGGTCCATCCTGACTTTTACGGTACTACAGTATTCTCCCTGCATGGGCAAATGTGGCAAATCTGAAGCTCATTTGGGAACTTAAACAATCCTCTATGGGAGCACTTCATCTATGGGAACAACTGTAAAACTGTTCCTATTCCAAGGTTCCTATTACAGGGAGAGTACATTTAATCTTTATATAAATAGGGGAAGAACACATGACAAGCTCCCCATCCAGGTGCCGGGGCACGGTGACGCCAGGAGCCACGCTGCGTGCATACGCTGCTTCTGCACGCTGGCGCAGGAGGAATGATCAAGCGGTCCGCAGCTGCTGGAGCCTAAGAAGGGTGAATGCTCGCGGCTTTTCGCCATTCACGAGGAAAAGGCCTGGGGCATTTTAAGAGCTGATTCATGTCACAAGTATGCATACACTTGATATTCTTCCCGTTAGAGATAGATGGCCTTAATGAGGGAGACGTCCATGAGCTTTCCTATGTTTTTTCATACTAAAATAAACATAAAAAGGCTTTTCCTGCTTCTTTTTCATTCCCCAAGGGGGAAAAAAAAAAAATCCCCCAGATACATTTTTTTTTTTCGTTTTTACCATTAAGGGAGTATAAATAAATGAAGGATTCCAGAATAGTTCCAGAGTTGAAAGTTCAGTTCCAAGCAAACGACATTTTTTTTTTTATTTCTTTTGCAGTTTTGGGACTGAAGCCCAAAGCTATTAATATTTTTACAGGGCTCTGGTGTTACAAATGTAAGCAGGGTTCCTGACCTCTTCTGAGTCCGCCGGCTCCTCCCCTGGCCTTGACCTCCCCTTGGAAGGTGCAGTTGTTGCTTCCCTAGCTCCCAGCCCTAACCCCCATGAGACCTGGCACACACACGGGAGGACACGCTGGTGTTCCCAGGAACTGGGCGGGCTGTAAGACGATAGGACATCTGTTTGCCAAGAGTCAGGGCCCTAGGAAACGCACGACGTGGCGCAACCAGAAAATTACACAAACAGTGGTGACAGATTGGAAAGACGGAGCGTTCAGTTTACCTATTCTGCCACTGCATCCTGGGACAGGCACACAGCTGTGCCTAAGTAACAGAGCTGGGGGCTGACTCCCTCCAACAGGCTCCTCCCAGGAGGACTAAAGAGAGAGAGAGAGAGACTCCAAATACTAACACGGGACCAGAAGTGTTCTCCAGAACGGCACGGGGGTCCTGAAAACTCATGTGTCTGCAAAGTTACTGCCTCCCTGGAGGGTGTGTCTCGATATAGCAGTCACACAGGAGCAAATTCATGGGCGGGCAAATAGCTGTCACCTCCTGTGACTGAACTTATGCCACTGTGTTCAGGGACTATTAATCCAAGGCAGCATGATCTGCTCCTGCAGCCCTTGTCCAGGACAGGACGGGACCACCTGCCGCTTTGCTGGCAGCATCAGATACCATCTTTACTAACAATATAAAGAACACAGGGGGCATAGGGAGATAGCTCAGTAGAATAAGCACTTGCCTGGCAAGTGCAGGGTCCTGAGTTCAATCCCTGTTACCGCCAAAAAAATAAAAAATAAAAATAAAGAAGACAGGAAATGTCACTATGGACATAGTATTCAAAGAGAAAGTGGCAGGTGGGATTTCTATTTCTTGTACAGTGGAAGAAACTAGTTCAGGATAAGAGAGGTCCATGTGGAAATTGGTCACGAATGTGTAGGATTGCATAATAAAGTTGTGGCTACCAAAATAAACAAGAACTCTAAGTAAGCAGTGTGGGGTTGCCTTAACCCATGCACTGAGGCCAGTGGCAGAGGCTCCAGCCCAGACCCCAACAGTAATTGCTTCTCTCTCTCTTGCTCAGAATGAGCACCTTTCCCATATGATAGCAATGTTTTCAACAACACACACACACACACACACACACACACACCCATCTTTGACTCAATGTTTAAAAGTAGAGGAATTTATCCATGTTGACCTGTTTCACAATATTCAATGTCTTTGTTCTTCTACCCACTAAAGCTACTCCAAAATGTGTAGCCCCCACCTCGGAACTCCAGCCGGTGGCTCTCCCTGGCCCCTAAAATCACAAGGGTCTGAGTAGGAAGGACTCCTTTCTATGTAACAGATGACAATTTCAGAACACTTTCGCACATACCTCCTGTAGGCCCAGGAGTGTAGCAGAAGACAAAGCCACACCCCTGCACATGGAGCTCACACTCTAAGGAATGCTGACCATGAACACAAGCAAATGTGTGTACCATGGGAAAAAACGAAGAAGCTCAACAGAGGCTGAGGATTCCTTGAGCCTAGGGCTCAGGATAGGGTTCTCTGCAAACATTAGCATATAACCACACTGAGGGACTGGGCTATACGGAAGCTTAGGACAGCTGAACACTTAAATCCATAGCACCTGAGGCAAGAGCACTGAGGTTTGTAAGAAGGACAGCAAGAAAGTCAGTGGAACTGGAGCATAGCAAGCAACAGTAAGAGTTAAGGTCAGAGAAATAGCAGGTGCCAGCTTGGTACAGGCCATGGAATACAGAAGTTTTTCATTCTGAGAAGCTGCTGCAAGGCTTTGCACAGAGGATTCATGCAATCTGACTGAGCCTTTGAAAGAAACCTAGACACGGTGCTAAGAAACTAGAAAGAGCCACGCATCAGAACTAAAAACCCCAGTCAACCTCCCCCAGTGGTACCAGCCAAAGATGACAGTATCCTGGACTAGGTTGGTAGATGGAAATGATTCACACTGAGGCTTTGATGCATATGATCAAAATATCCATATGCTGATATGCAAATGTCACCATGAAACACAATATTCTATCCAAAAAATATTTTTTAAAAGCTGAGGTTTTCTCATCGGATGAGACCAAAATCAAAAGTCCTAGCTCAGAGATATTACTTTTTAAAATTATTTTCTTGAGACAGGGTCTCATTATATAGTTCAGGATAGTCTTGAATTCACTATGTAGGCCAGACTGGCATCAAACTCACAGCAACCCTCCTGCTCCAGCCTTCTGAGTGCTGTGATTACAGATGTGTGTCACCAACCCTGCTGGCAAAGAATATTACTCTGCCCAAAGAAGGAAGACTCTACCAATCAACATGTGAAAAAGGATGAATTTACAGCAAAGCACAGTATGCCTAATGAGGCTCAGTCTGCTACAGCAAAGTTTGTAGGAAGCTGAGGCACATACAGACTTTCATAAGCTATCAGAGATTGCTTGATTGTTAGCTGTTCAGCTACGGTTCCTGGAATGTGACTGTCACCTGCTCTCTGGCTCTCAGATGAGGAAGCCTCATTTACTGATTTGACCAAGGTGACAACTAGCTCTAGTGGTTATGTGCAGTCCAGGATCAGGAGTTCTTTCTTGGAAAGGTGGGAACATTTGGACTTCTTACCCATGAGACATCCGCATGGGTGAGAGTCACAAGGAGGCAGTAGAAGAGAGCACACGACTACAAAAATGGCACTTTGCCTAGATGAAAATACAGGCGTACTCTAGTTAGTGCATTATAGTTTTCTTTATGCAGGAGTGTTCTAATGAGGGTGGCTTTAAAAAATTAAATTAGCTTGGCTGGCGAGATAGCTTTGGGAAGCTTAGGCAAGCACAGGGACCAGGGTTCAATCCCTGGTACTGCATGCCATGCCAGCCCCCCCCCCCTGGGCACGCTGAGCAGGCCACCAAAACCAAGTGTAGTGGTGCATGTGTGTAATCCCAGTGCTGGGGAGGCTGAAAAACAGGAGGATCACTATGAGTCCAAGATGCTTAGTGAGACCCTATATCAAATATATAAATAAATTAGCTTGTATGGAAAAGAAAAAGAAACCAGAGAATTAGCAAGGCATAAGAGAAAAGGGGACCAAGCCAACACTGCTTCTAGATCCTGGCCTTACCATCCCAGTCCCTCATCCATCAGATGAGACTGCTTTACAGTCCATTACATTTCTGTGATTTTATGAAGTATTGCATGTATGTGTGTGCATGCACACATGTGTGTGCATGCGTACATTTCAACTGTGGGATAAATCCTAAGTGCCTTTTCATGAGAAACAAAAATGTAAGAGCTGGAAGTTTGTTCCAGGTTAGGTGACAGAAAGAAAAGGAATATAAAATAATAAGGATACAAACTTGTTCTTTTCAGAAAAGTAAGTGCATTTTGGAGAAATAAGGTTGTCCATGAATCACATGGATCTCTTCCACCTAAAAGGAGACCACCTGAGGAGTCTCACATTTATAAAAGTTATGGCAGGAGGGAGACAGCTTGCTTATGTCAGAACAGTCCTACCAGGAAACGCCAGCTAAGTGAATGCACTCTTTCCATGTTAAGATGTAAAGAGAAAGATTAAAATAATACCTTAAAAAATAAGCTATGAAGGGCCACGCATATAGCTCAGTGGACTAAGTGCTTGCTTAGGCAAGCACAGGAGCCAGGGTTCGATCCCTGGCACCACATGCCACGCCAGCCCCACCCCTGGGTACACTGAGCCAGTCATGGAGTCCGGGCATGGTGGCACACAGTTGTAACCCCACCACTAGGGAGGCAGAAATCAGAGGGATCACTACAGGTCTGAACTGCATAGTGAGACCCTGCCCCCCACAAAAAAAAACTTTAAAAAAAAGTAAGCTGTGAAACTGAGATGCACTTTAACTTAAATTTAACAAAACCTAAGTTATAGTTGGTATACTGAGCTAATAACTAGATCAAACTACTGGAATGGGTAAAAGGCGAAAAGAAGAAAAAGAAAAGAAAATAGACACATATATCAGATATATAAAAGGGTTATACTACTGACTTCTTTTAGTTTGCTAAAAAAAATGGCTTATACTTATATTATCTGATCAGTTATACATGCCTGTATCTTATAATCTGAGCAACAAATTTTAAGATAACAATATACAATATATTAACCATCATTAACCACCTATTATCTTTTTTGAAATTCTATATTTTTTCTTTTTTTTCTTCTTTAAAATAAAAGGGATACAGATGAATGTCCATTTTGTATCTGTGTATTCAAAGTGGTTAGGATAGATATATAGTTACATTCTCTTAATGAATAGAGTGATTT
>NW_004524635.1:7677965-7697180 GCF_000260255.1 Octodon degus
ATATATATCATCCTTTAATTCAATTCTGACTTTGGTAGCATAGAGAGGTTTGTTTTTGTCAATGTATTAGCAAAATTCATCTTTTCTCTGCCCCCAAAGGCTCCTGACTTTTGTTATTCCGAACATAACTCTTATGGTCCCATCCTGCTGTCTTCCTTGTTAATACCGTCTCGTCATCAGATGTCAAGGGGCCTAATTTCACCACAGCGTTATTTGTCACATTCCACCAGTCCAGCACTGTCACTTTCTGTAACTTCACCAAACCCTGTCATCTCTGGCCAGATGTTCAAGTCGACATCACAAGGTAAATTATATTCTCACCATGTTACATAATGTTTAAGCCAGAAAACAACAGAGCAATGAAGAGGGAGCAAAGTGAAGCAGATACACCGAAAAGACGTTTGAGTAGAGCTCCGTCGTACAAGTGCTTGGGTACTAGAGAATATAGCAATGCTGAAACAGATTTTACTTCACTATACAACCTTCCAACAACGTGGTTTTGAATTCCAAGTGTGTTTTATTTTCTTGTTCAGCCAGATGAGATAAACAGAGGTAAGTTTGTTTTCTAACATAAAACTGTTCTATAGACATTATTTGATTGCAAAAAGAAAGGCTGGAAGATTAAATTATTTTCATATTCTGCCACACATCAAGATTAGTCAGTGGGGTGTAACCTTAGGTTCAGGGACAGTACTTCCCCCTTGCCCTTTCAGATTTACTGTGGCGTATTTGCAGTTACCTTATCTGACTCCGGATTAACAAGTCTGCCTAGTTTCAGTTGCCACCTGGCAGTCTTTCTGAGAATGGGTGAGCTATCCCAGGCCAGTTCAAAAAGAACCTAGAAGGAAGTGGCCTAAAGTGTGGATGAGGGGAGACTGCAGCTGGGAAAGGAGAGGGAAAAGAGGAACGGCAGCCTCACAACTAGAAAGCAGAAACTGAGAAAGGAGTTGGAATGGCTCACAGCTTATGTGTGAATCAATGTTTTAAATCAGCCACATTTTTACGGTAAACAAGCATCATAATATCATAAATAATGCCAGTCTTGTCTACAACAGGAATTGGACTAAAAACCAAAGATCCTATACACACACACACACACACACACACACACACACACAAAATTTCATCTGGCCTTTAATTGTCTTAATATAAATTATATATATATATATATATAATTTTTTTCTTTTTCTCACTTTTTCCCTTTTAGTGGGATGTGGGTAACTTATTTACTGGTCAGAACAGACTGATTCTTCAGGAAGAAAGGAACCATATGTCCTATTTGTCTTTGTATCTTTATTCTCTTGTCCTCCTCCACTATTTGTTTTCTCCCTTCTGTTTCTTTGCGTTCCCCTCCCTTTTTTTTCTATGTATTTAGTATAGGGACTCTAGGGACTCACTACACAGATCAAACTCATAGCAATCTACCTGTTTTCAGCCTCCCAAGCACTGGGATTACAGGAGCATGCCACCACGCCTAGTCTCAAGTGCCCTCTCAGCACGCCCTGGGGGCAGGGCCAGCACGGCATGCTGGAGATCGAGACCTGGGCCCTGCATCTGCCTGAGCAGGTGCTTTAATCCACTGAGCTATCTGGCCAGCTCTGTTTTCTCCCTTCTCTGAACACAGTAGTTCCTCGCTGCTTTACGAAACTGAATCTTAGCATCCTACCCAACATTATGTCTAATACTCCTAAAGAAAGGGGATAGCAAGCCATACCAGAGAAAGCCCTAAGCTGCAACTCTGAAGTTTAAAGTCATAAGGAAGACCAAAGACAGTGAGGCCATCCTAGCAAGGTTATATGAGGCGAGGGACAATGGAAGACCTTTATTCTTAGCTGCTACCCAGTCCTGCTTTTAGAATAGAAGTGAACATAGCAATCTGTCAGCAGCCAAAAGATGCCAGAGAAGGATGCTCCTGATGCTCAGCATTCCTAAATGCCTTCTTGTATTATGGAAGCAAGAAGGCCTACAACTATCTCTTCCTAGTTTGAATATTTCCAGGGATGGCTCATACTATCAAAAAGTAATTCTATCCGATCTAAGATGCCCTGCTAATCATTTAAGATAAGAAATGTCTTAACTTCAGAATTGTTAAGATCTTCTTTAGCCAGTTAATGCCAACTCTTGTCAAGTTATTTTCACTAACAAGTTCTGCATCTAAGACCTTCGCTAAAGTACTGACTTAATAATGACAACTGTCCTACCAGGTATCCTTTAAGGATTCCATGATAGTTGTCTCAAAAAATTTTTAAAAGCTCATTTCCTAATAACACTTCACATATAGCTATTCTGCCGCTAATCATTATTCTACAGTCAAAGACAGCTTCAAGTCCTTCACAATGTGCCTTAATCTTTCAACAATCTTTATGTGTATCATCAAGAACTGAGCAATAACCCAATCATACTTGGGAAAAGATTTTAAATTTCTTTTATAATCTGGGCCAACCTAATAACTCTTGGCTGAAGTCAAATATAAAAGCATGACAGATGGTATTCCAGTCCTGTAGTGTTTTAAACTAAGTCAATGCATTCAACAGGATGTGTGCAGTATTAAAAGACCAAGTCACCAGGCCACCACCTTGGCAAGTCCTCAGCACGTGACTCTCAGTGGCGGATCCATCAGGATTCTCCTCTGTGTAACATCAGCTATTGCACTGGGGGGCAAAATCAGGGTGTCATTTTGGTTCAGGCATTAAATAAACGTTCTTATTTTTATTTTATTTTTCATAATAGTAGTTTTTTCCTCTATCACCAAGACGTAATCCAGATATCTCAATGAAGTCACAAAGGAGCAGGATTTTACTTTATTGACACCTTCGCAGTTGATACCTCTGGGAGGGAACTTGGGCATCCAGGTTAGAGGGAAAAGCAAGGTCCTTCCTACCTGTGCAGCAGCAGCCAGCCACCAGCTCCAAGTGAAGCCTCTCAGGATGGATAAAAATTAAACCCTAACTATACTCCAGCGCCTGAAGATGCCTATGAGATGCAATATATGAATCCAGAATGCATGTTAAGCAACCCTTCCTCTGCAGGCCCAAACACCGCACTTATGTCAAGGCAGGTCACTGAGCAAAGGGAGTAACATTGGAGGTGATCCCAAGAAGAGGGATCGTCCTGTCACTGGGACTGGGTATCCCATGCTCATGTTTCCCTTCCTTTTCTGGGACAGTCCATTGAATCAGTCATCATGTCAATCATGAAAGCGTACCATGCAGGACACTGTCCATGATATGACCCAGTGTCTTTTTCCTAAGGACCCACACAATGAACTCCACCTTGAATAGCTCACCTCAGAACAACAGGATTAAGAGAAACAGTGCAACATGAGCATCTTTCTACTTTACCTTACCTGTCACCAAATTTATGGAAATTCAGTGCCCAACCAGAGTAATTTTAGACAGGTCAAACACAATGCCTACTCATTCTCCACCTTCTAAACAACCTTCCCTCTACTTTATACTTTAAATTTACATTATGCTCAATCTACTAAATGGCTTTGAATCATAGTCCACATATAAGACATGTGAAATATGTCATTCTCGGCAAAGATCTGCTTTCCAGGGACACTCTTACCTGCATATGAGTCTATTTTTCACCAAGGCTGTAAAGATCTCCTGAAACAATTTATGCTGGGGATGTTTGCTGAAATTTCTCTCATTCTTGTAGTTTATACTGTGATGAAACAAACAGAAAAGCATTTTGCAATAAAACTTATTAAGGCTGTCTCAATGTTGCCATGGTAAAGATCATCTATCTTCAGACCAATACAATTGGAATTTTGAGGTTCAACGTATTGCTAAATGCAAGAATCAACTGTTGAAATAGAAACTAGAAATTCGAAGACAAACAATAAGATTATAAGCACTTACATGTTTTATTTTACCATATTAATTAAAATATGACTTTTAAACACCAGCTAAAATTGGCTGGAGTGAAGAAAAGGATAAAGAGAGAAAGAATGTCTAGGCCCACTGCTTGTACAGCTGGGCAACAAGTGGAAGAGCACTTTTTCTCCCTTCTCTTTCTCTTCACCCTGGGCCCCATTTGTCACTTTCAATATTAAATCACAGATAGTCGCCTGCATTTCCTACTAGGTAATAGGGACTGGCTGACAGCTTACAGTCTTCTAGTCACACTGCCTACTTGATTTTTCCCATCTGTACTCCTTCAGCTGTGCTGATTATTGACTGCCTGTGTTTTATGTGTGTTTAATAAAATTTGGAGATATTACAATTGTAGTTGCTTTTTTCTGATATTCCATCTTACCAAAAGTAATTTGTTTTCATTTATGTTATTTGGTACAGGGTCTTACTACACAGCGTGGGCTCGTAGTGATCCTCATGTTTTCAGCCTCCCCAGTGCTAGGATTTCCGGCATGCACCACCATGCCTAGACTCAGTCACAGCCTTATCGTGCCCTGGGGGTGGGGTCAGCTGGGCATGAGGGACTGGGGAATCAAACCCTGGTGCCTGCACTTGCCAAAGCAGGTGCTTAGTCCACTGAGCTATCTCGATGGTTCTCCAAACAGATTTTAAAATACTCTCAAGACATTCCACCTCAAAGCCAGGGGAGCATAAAAGATAATGTACAAAAGGATCACATTTAATGCAGTCTATAATACTTTGGTGCTCGTCAAAATAGGCTAATTTTAAGATCTAGGCCAAACAAACTAGAACTACATGAATGCACTACCTAAACGCAAGTGAGTTTTACAACCTTATGTTGTCACTGGTAGGCATCTGCTTTTGTTGTCTTTCAGATGACATTATCCCGCATGTCCCCTTCCTGACCAGGTAAGGGCTATAAAGGTTTTCTATTGAACTAATTATAAGAAAAAGATATTTAGTGTTTCTCATTAAATATATACTTTAAAACTATGAAACCCAGGAAATTTCATATAGATTTCTAGACCATTTCCATTTATAAAATAACAGAGAACAAACCAGGTGAAATAAGTAGAGAATCATTCTGGAATATTCATGTTGACATTTCATCTAAAGCATTATTTACATGGCACTTGGTGCCAGCTGACCCAGGACCATTGTAAAACTGAGAGAACCAGATCCTGGGACGGGAGTGGCCCGTGAGAATGCGTGGCTTCTAGGTCTACCTGGCAACAAGGATAAACAGGGACTGCCATGTGTTCAAGGAGAGCTGCTGTTATTCTTACGACTGGAAACTGCTATTATTTTGGCTGCCACACTCTTTAGCCACATCTGTGTACAGCAACAGGTTCTTTTGTCTTCTTGTTACCAGCAAATAGCAGAGAGACCAAAAGCTAGGACAAAGCTTGGCACTGGCTGACCCAGGTCAACAATCTGGAACCATTTCCTCATTCAACGAAGGCCAAGTACATGTCAGCATGCCTCAGTTTCACCTGGGACTATTATTCCCGTCACTTGTGCATTGTTTCTGGGAGTGGTCTGAGCACTAACTAAACCGTAAGCTAAGAATCTCCATGATGCATTTCTGAGACGGTTATTTTACTATAGCAAATGTTACAAATGTAAATGAGCCAACTGGGATACGTTGCTGAAGGGCAGGGAGATTTCTTACCTAAAGTTTTCAAGTTCAACAGCTTCTGTGGACTCGTGCCACTGACCTCGAGCTCTGTGCCTGCCCGCCTTGATGGCGGCCTCAGCCTTCGTCATGCTATTTTGGGCGCTCTCAAAGTTAATGGCTGGAAGCTACAGAAATAGAAGCCAGAGTACGTGAGGAGCAGCATAAGATAAAGAAAGTAACAACATGAGGAGAGGAAGAGGGGAGGACAAATGAGTAGAATGAGCTCACCCTGGTAGAGCTGTGATCAATGTAGGGCTCTCAAAGATTTAAGCATCTTTGAGTTAAGCACTTACTTTTATCTTCTGTACACTAATTTTTCTTCATAACTTTTAATACCACTTGCCGTATCTTAGAGTTTGTGTTTTGTACATGCAGTTATTTATGCAATGCATGTTATTTACAGCTCCCCAGATTAAAATCTCACCTCTACACAAGTAGGAACTTGCTTATTTCTGTTCAGAGCTGTTTCCCTGGGTCTGAGGTGAAGCTGGGGAAGCAGGTTCTTGAGAATCCTCCTGTGTGGAACTCACTTCCACCAAAGGAAGGGCCCTACCTGAGATAAGTCCTCATGCGGGCATCTGTTCTGCAGCATTGCCCAAGTAGACCACAGCTCAACCTACCGAATGTCCGGGATATAATGGTAAATAGAACTCTGTCACATTTATCAGCCTGAACATCCTAACTACTTAATACTATTTATTAAAGTCATTAAAATACAGTACTCACCTTAAGGAAAATAAACATTTTTGAAAGTATTTATAACTTGACTATGTCTCTATCTATTGGATGAATTGGTTAATTACTCATATGAGACATTGTCAGGCTATTGTATTCAAATAGTTTTGTTGCCCAATATTTACTTATAAGTGAGAAAACCCTAAGATTTGTTTCTGGTACCACACAAACTTAAGCACATTTTTTCCAAAGTACAAAGAAAAATGTTCTACAATTACTACAGATGAAGTAAGTCAAGTATATCAAAAGATGTAGTTTTTAATGAATAATTCCATTCTCTATAATGATGAAATAAAGCTATAGTATGCTATACTTAGTATCTTGTTCCGCCGAGGTATAACATAGAAATCAACATGAAAGCATTATTTTCTTATTAAAATAAAATATTACTCACTTCCCATAAATGAAATATAATAAGTTGTTTAATAGCTGGCAAAAAAATTTTTTCATCATATGAAAGCCACAGCCGAATTTTTTAAATGTTAATACATATTCAATTCTGTAAAAAATATCTTCCTCTGTTAGTTCAATCAGCCAAACTACAAGTCCCATAAAACAACAGGGCATATGTGTTTACGGCAGCAATGGTTAAGAGAAAAAATTAAGTAGTTAAGAGAACAAATTCCCAGATTCTGTGGGTTTAAATCCACCATGACCTTGAAAAATTTGTTTAATCTCTCTGTGCACTGCTTTCCACATCATTAAAATGGCAATGATAATGTCTAACTCAGAGTTATTGTGAATTACTACTTATGAAGCATAATTCTGTTTTATATTTTTTAATCCTTGTAATTATTCCCACTATACTGATGAATCTGCTAAATAAACAAAATTTGTCCTCTCACATTAGGTGGTTTCCAAGTGTAAACTAATAATCTAAATGATGTTAGATATTAAGTCACAGCAATAAAAATATTTTCCTGTGTTACACATGAACTCTCATAACACTGAGAAAATCTGAGGTGATTTTTCCAGTTCTAAAGAGTTTCAGACTCCCTAGCCCTTGATACAGCTCCCAGAATCCTGTTCACAAGAGAGAAGGCTGTCAGTGCTGAGAGCACACACAGGAACCACTCAAAGAAGAGGGCTGAAGGTTGCCACAGCCAGCAGCCATTGCCTTTGAGACAGAGCGGCAGCTAGTATGGAGAATCAACTCAAGGCAACTCAAGGAATAAGACAGAGTTGGCACCTGCAGTTACAAAGACCAGGAACTTAAAGTGGAGTGTTGAAGCAATACGTTACCATCAGATGAAAGCAATATGAATTCAAAACCCAGGGCATTTGGCTCCCTAATGCCTCTGACCTGTGGCTGTCTGACCTCTGACCTCTGTAGCACAGGCATGCACAGTTCACCCCTAGCGATCTGACCTCTGCAGTAGGCATGCGCAGTCCACAACTCACATTGTGTTCCAAAACTCAGCTTGGCCCAAGCATCTTCCTGAGCCTTTCTGTAAGGAGCTCACCACTCTCACAGCATTTATCATGGTACACCGTGATGATACAATGCCTAGCTTATACATCAGCCTTATCCCCTTAACTCAGCCACCCTGGACACAACACATCTACTTTTGTGTCCTCGGTGTCTCTCACAGGGAATGGTGTACAGTAAGTATTCAAATATGAAGCTGCTGAATGAATGCTCATGCCATTCCCAATCAACAAATCGATCTAGTAAACAGCCCCAGATGAGTTCATACTCTCTACACTTCAGGAGCAGAGACAAGAGACAACAGATGTTTGAAATGCAGGACATATGGTAGGTGGAAGAAACTGGTACCGTCCTTCAAAGTGTTTGTAGTCTCACAGAAGCAGGGCATTGCAGTCAATAGACAGGCTAAGAAACATGGTGCAGAACTAGTGAACAGGGCATTATTGTAGTGGGAAGTACAGAGAAGGCAGGCCAAACACAGATGTGTCAGCCATCTCCCCAGGGAGAGCATCATCCACGTTGGAAGACACAGAACAAATATGTGAGCTTTGTAGGCCAAACAAATGGAAAGGGAAGAAATGAAGTTGAAGAAAAAGCTTCATGGTGCCCAGCCTTCCTAAAAGTTTGATTATAGCACTTCTGCTCAGGAATGTCGACATTCCCCATCTCATGAGATCAAGAAGGAAAATCCCTTAGCTGTCCCTTCAGACACTGTCTAGTGTCCGCTGCCTTTATCACCACCTCCAACTGATATGGCCAGTCACTTTCATTCCTAAATAACTGCCACTGTCCTTCCTCCAGATATTTGGTCATTTTCTTCACTTTATCTACAGAGCCTCTTCTCTAAGTTCCACAGATGGAAAACCAGTCCATTTTTCAACATCCATCTCCTTGTAGGTCATTCAAGCCTGGAGAAGCTTCCTCTTCCCCCTCACAATTCACATATCCTTTACATCATCTATTCAGGACCATGTTGTTCCCTGTACCACTATTATCTGGGCCTATTTATCATTCCTCAGAGCATGAAAACCTCTATACCTCATAGATTTCTTTCCCACAACCTCAACCAAAACCCCTTTTATTTCAAAGTTTTCTTTCTTCCATCTTTTTTAAAAATTGCAAATACATTGCTTAGTTCCTGTGTCTCTAAAGTACAAGGAGGAAAAAACCTGACTTCTAGGTCTAGGCAGAGAACCTCAAGATTTCTAAAAACCTCAGGTGAAATTTCCAACCAGTTTTGCAATTTCATGTTGTTTGAACAACAGGAGAGCAGCTCCTTATCTTCAATTATTTGTCTTAACAAAGTTGCCTCAGTGTATCTCTATTCCCAGGTCTGTCAGACTCTGAGAACATCCTACGTCAGATCCTAATGTGCTGACGCAAGATATGACAGACACAAGCACAAAGACTGAAATTAGTGATACCAGGCAACAATCAGCGAAGAAGGCTTTCACTCATTAAGAGATTCAAAGGAAGGACATCCAGTTCTCTGCAGCTCAGCCTAAACCAACACAGGAGATTTCCTCTAAAACCAGTAGCTGGCCATCTTCCCATCTTCAAAAATGCAAGCTACATCTTGTCAGAGCACAAATTCAGATGAGTAGACCTCAATCCCAAATTCCTTTTCACACTGACTGCTAGAAATTGCAGAACCAAATGTGTGCCTGACCCACCCATGTATTCTGTTGGACATTGCTGCCCGACCTCAGCTCTACTTTGTCTCTATCCATTGTTTTCCTTTTATCTTTGGCTTCACTTTTAATTTACGATATCTGTCACAGTTTATATATCCTTCCTCTTTATAGCTTGCTAGGACAAGCAAAGTATAAATAAATTCTTGAGTTGCTTTCTTCAGAATCATACTCCCCATACAAATGTCTCGACATATGAAAAGAGAATAGGGTGTTCAGAATTTAAAATTCACTAAAGCTTTATGAACAAAAACAGGAATAAATTTTGGGAACTTTTATCCAATTGAGGACAGTTGTTTTCATTTTTATCTTAGGTCTACTTTCTGAATAATTCAGGCATTACAAATATGCATTCTTGTATGTGTGAAAGAGTTAACAAAATGATACACCATGTGAACCTGTCAGACAACAGATTGCAAATTCTAAAGTTGGTTAGAGAGAGAAAATCATTAAATTAACTTTAAATGAGCCCGCCAGGTGTTAGCACAGAAGTGGTGCTGAAAGGGACAAAAGAAATCTAGTCAGGATGTACTTCAAAGTTGAAAACTTTGAGCTTAACAAAGCAACGAAACATGAAAATTAAACACCACTGAGGTTTTCTTTTGCCCAGCCCAGAGGTCTGTACAGGCCCTATGGTGATCCAGTTCTCAAGTCATGATGCAAGGGCCAGCCAAATAGCTCAGGGGATTAAAGCACCTGCAAGCAGGCGCAGGGGCTGGGGGTTTGGACCCCAGGCCTGCCGTGCCAGGCGCCCCTGGGGCACGCTGAGAAAACAATTGAGACTGGGTGGGGTGGTGCACACCTGTAATCCCAGCTCTTAGGAGGTTGTAAGCAGGTGGATAACTACAAATCCAATCTAGTAGTGAGATCCTGAACACCCTGTAGACCCTTCCCTAAAATACAAAAATAAAGTCATGATGCAATTTTTAAAAATTGATCCAAAACTTGCTGAGTAGAGGACACTGTGAACCAGAGGCAAAACTCAAAGTTTCTGGCAGCAGGAAATGTATGATCTCGTGAGGAAGCAAGGCATGTACATGGGACTTCCACAGCAAGGGAGAAAGAATGTTACAGTGGTGTAAGAAGGTGCCTTGGGAGGAGAGAGAGGTCACTTCCAGACTGGAGCATGTGTAGAGGTGATAGTATTAGATTTAGGTCTTATGAACAGGTATGAACTCATAGTAAAGAAACCTTGGAAAGGAGAACAGAAAGCAAAAAAGCAGAAGTCTTTGGTATTATGGTTATATTGTGGGACATACAGCAGGAAAAGGTAGAACTACAACCAAAACTGTGGACTGAATCACTTCATATACCTCTCCAGGAAAGAATGGACTTGATCTAAAGCAATCATTGATGAAGATTTATGAGAAGGGAGCTAAGCAGACTGTTTCAGCAACTTCTCAGCAATTGTTTCTTGTTTAATATAAAGAGGAAAAAAGGTAAAGTGACTGCTGAAACAGGTAGAAAAGAAGTTAAGATAATCTGAAGCTAGAGGATTAATAATATAAAGGAAAGTCAGACTCAGGATTCTGTGGTTCAATCCCCAGATCCTCATGCTTTACCAGACTGCCCTTAAGGCATCCTGAGCTTGCCAAACAACAACAATAGTAATTATTATTATTATTATTATTATTATTATTATTATTATTATTAATATAAAGAAAATGGTTCCCAGAGAAAAGATATTTCAAGGACTTTTTTACACCCAATAAATGTCCAACCCAACATCTTTTTGAACTGTACTTCTATTTTCCAACTCATTTAAAACACATCTCAGTAGCCAGAGGCACACAATATGACAGAGTGTCTGGATTAAGAACTATACTCCATTAGCAGGCAGCATTTTCTTGGAAAGTCATTCAACTCCTCTAGGTCCCAGTATCCTTATAAAAGTCAAAGCTGTAGTAAGCAAGCAATGTCATGCAGGTAAAGCGTCGATACACAGTGTTTCCTTAAATATGGATTATCACTAGATAGCCTTCATATGCCAGCAAATCATTAGAAAGTTCTTCCCTAAAATAAATAAATGAATAAAAATAATATAGTTCTTTGGTAAGGTTCATTGATGTAACAAAAAACATCAGGGCTCAATTACCCAACTATACAAGTTCTTTAAATAATTTCACATAAAAAGTGTAATATAGTAGGCTTTAGAAGCAGACAACCAGAGTCTCATCCCTCCATTTGCTAGTTGATAGTATTTACAACTGTTCACAATTTGTCATTATTAATACATTACTCCATTACACCCAAACTTCATTGGATGGCCTCTAATTCCATGACTATTCATAATTGTACAGAAGCAACAATAAGTGAAAAATTTAGACATAAATTAAGCAATAGTACATACTTTCCCTAATAAAAAATATTTAAATATTATTAAAAATAGTCAAAACTCACTCCTGTCCTCTCCAGTGAGGTTCAATTTGCAGCCTCAAGAGCAGCGCCCTGGCAGGGGAAGGATGAAGAGCACAGGAGGGAAAAAGACAGAAATGTGGGAAACACTGCCTTGGGAAAACCAACTTCCTTACAGTTTGAAGGGGCAAATATGGGCATCAAACAACAGAGTTTGCTGTCTGTAGACAAAAAAGGAAAAGGCATGGTAGCTGGGATCATTGATGGCAAGCATGAGATAAAGTCAAGCACATGCACAAGAAGAGCCAAAAGGCTGTGGAGGCTGTGTCTTAGCAGAGCCCTACTCAGGTATGGGAGAAACAGCTAGAAGAAGCAAGAGAAAGTGTAGACAGACAAGAAACTAGATATATCATGTTTGTAAAGATGTTAAATGGATGGATCCCTTCCAAAACACATGATTTCTCTTTTGTGGACATATACACACTCTTTGAAAACACTACCTGTTGTTTGCTTGACTGAACGTTCAAAAGGCACCGAAGTCTTTTAAGATCTGAATAGTCCCTGGGAAAAAGAATAACACAATGTCAACACAGGTGAAAAAGGTCATGTTACCCACAGATGCCACTGCTACCTAGAGGTCCGCTTTCAAAGGCAAACGTATACACACTAACCCTTTCTCCTGGAACTGCTGAAATGACCATGTTTCAGTAAACACTGTGACCCAGGGTAGCAGTTATCAACAGTCTGAATACTCAGTTTCTCAAAAAGCCATTAGATCTGTTCAATAGCTGCCACTTCAGTTAATCGTTAGAAAAGGATATGGATGTTACCTGGTGGTGATTCCTTGCTGCTTTTTATCAGTGGGTTTTTCTGTGGTCTTCAGCTTTTTGTCTTGATCAGGCATTGTAAAACATCAATACCCCAAAACTAACATCTCAGTCCTTTCAAAGTAAAACAGAAAGAAAACTTTGAGCTGGGCTGCGTAAACCAAAATAGTCCTAATACAGATAAAATTCACTTATCACATCTATACAAACATGGGAAAAATAATTGTTCCTTTATAAAAGTGTTAACATGAATGCCATCTACTGTTTGCCTGCAAAGGGCTTCGGAGACATTTAGGACACGGTGTACAGTAGCCCATGAGTCTGTCTTCTCTGGGTCATTCTTGATTTCAGTTGACCTTGATAAATACTGTTTTGCATGACTTCGTTTTGGATTTGCAAATAAATGTCTATAACAGATCCTTGCAGTTCCAATGATGCTTTTATGCTGTCCCATGTCCTTCTTAACAAATCTGCCTAATTGTATGCAGGCACTTCAAAGGGTTCCTCTCTTATCTTGGGTCTTATCCTAAGAGTTTCAGAGAAAGCCCCTCCCACTCAAGAATAAGCACTCAGCATCAAGAGTGACACCAAATGTCACCATATTTCCAGAATTCAGCAAACCTGAGAGTCGCTACTTGAACATCTACGTGGCTCAACCCCAGGCATAAGTTCTTCTGGTAAACATAAAGCCAGTTGTGTGACTGCAAGGGTCTGGCACAGATAGTGGGCAACCCAGAGATACAGTTCAGCAGGCATTTCAGTCCTTGGTGTTAACCATTTTAGTATTATCAGGGTCAACTTTCTTAGTGTTAACTTTGATACTATTTCTCACCCCTAGTCAAAAGGTATGAGTAGGCCAGGGAGATGGCTCAGTAGAATAAGCGCTTCCCTGGCAATCTCAAGGGCCTGAGTTCAATCCCTGGTCCTGAAAAAAAAAAAAAAAGAGTATACCAGTAGACATAGAAAAAAATTGTTTGTTTTATTCTGTTTAATTTCTAGTCAACTGTTTTCATTTCCAGACCAGAAACAAAAAGAAAGTTAAAGATACTATTCATATTTGCAGTAACAGAAAATAGAGTTAACTGTAATACTGGTTTCATTCAATTGGAAGCAAAAAGCATCTTCCCAATTGTGTTTCAATGCCACAGTTTGACTTGAAGGTTTAGTTCAGGCATGAAAAAGCATGCATTATGGTCTTATAGTTATGTGTTTCAACATATTGTGAAATTTATCATCAAAACTCCGAGTGTTTCAAAAGTATTTACAGGAAACTGAATGTCCCAACGAGTGTTTCCTGCAACAGATAACACAGAAATTTAATTTTGGATTATACACAAAGATAGTTTAAGAATTTTAAATTATTTTTCCAAAAATTTTTGGTGACCAAAGCTTTCATCACTGTACACAAAAAGGAAAGGCACAATATGAAAACCTCAGGATTGTACCTAGGGTTGACACCACAGAGCCACTCACTCAGCAAATACTTAGTGACTGTTTATTGTATCTGATCTCAGGTTGAAAGCTGTTTAGCACTAAAGAAAGCTATCAGAGTTATGTGATCTCAGCACCAGCAAACAAAAACTCATTTCTGAAGTTTGAAACACTTTTTGTGAGTTGTTCAGGTAGAAATCTGACTTAGCCTTTGCTTTGCTCTAAAAGAGAAGAAAGGAGAGAAGGGGAGAGTGTCAAACATAGATGAGTGGAGGATCTGTGCATTAGTGCTCAAAAGCAAAAGCCCCAAATACTTTCTGTATATTGATTTTAAAACAGCCCTCTAAGTTCCAAAATAAATGTAAATCCAGTCAAAGTAGATACAACACAATTTAGCTTCTTATTCCCTTACAGAAGTAAGATTCCACATACAACCTGCTACTGGGCTATCTTCCTTCTCAGACTGTACTTCTAGACTATTCTGGAAGGAAATGAAAGCTGCCCTGTGGAATGCATGCAGAAGGGAGCAGAAGCTCACAGCCTCCTGCCATGTGGACACATTTATCACCATCAAACCCTCTAAACACCCCATCGTATTCCCTTGTTAATCCCCATCACTTTATTGACTGGGTTTGCAAGCAGGAAATAATCATCCAACAATTTTATCCATTTGAGATTTGCATGCACTCATCAGCTGGAAGAGCGAATACAGATAACTCTCTAGAACTAATGTTTCACTTAATTAAACAGCAAACAAATTTATCAGAATCTGTAGAAACAGATAATTGCCTTTAGGCTAAAAAACAAAATCCTTTCCACTTGATGGCTGGTGCACTGGAAACTGCTGAAAACCTCTGAGAAGTTGGGAATGTTCTAAAATATCTAAATGGAATCTCAATTTTAAATTTCAGAGCAAACCATTGCACTTTCCTAATATTCTCATCTGACATGGAGATTGGCGGAGGAAGCACAGTGCATATCTAAAGCTTCCCTGAGGCAGATGATGCGCTAAGGAGATGATGTCTGTAGAACCAGGAGAAGTGCTACTGAGGGCCCCTTCACAAGGCAGCTTCTGTGTGACCACAGAGAGGCACTCTGGAGAGTAAACTAAGCCTCAGAGGAAAGGAAGCCAGCTCTTGTAGTGCTCTACCATCAGCTATTAGTTAGGCACCTTTGCAGTAGGGTCCACATCTCCAACAGTGGAAAGGTAGTGGCTGTAAGGAAAATGACATGGAAGCCAACACCTAGGGCATGTGTCTTAAGGGATCAGTGAAACTCTGGGCAGAGCAGCCACGTTATCCACTAGGTCACCAACTCCATGTGAAAGGTCTCTGCATGATCGGGTATAAACTTGTTGGCTGTGATTACAAACTGAATGAGGCAGGTAGTGCAGTAGCTCTCAACTACTGAGTCAAATTTCTCTCCTTGGGACCTTGGCCTCTCCAGATGCTAGCTCCTAGCAGGTAGCTCAGCCCTTGGCCCCCTTCTCTTCTCTTGTCTTCTCTTCTCTTCTCTTGTCTTCTCTTCTCTTCTCTTCTGTCTCCTCTCCTTTCTTCTCTTTCTCATCTTTCTAGGGCAGTGGTAGCAAACATATGGCACACATGCCACAGTACCCTGTCCATACCACTGAAAGCTCTAGAAGGTTTGCCATCACTGCCTGGGTAATCATCCCAGTCCCGTGGCTTTCCATACCACCCCTAAGTCTAAATATATGTACTCAGACCTAGTCATGAATCTGCAGAGGCACCATCTGGGTGTGGAATGGGCATTCCAAATTTAACATGTTCCAAACATGCTCCAGCTCCCTACCCCCAGGACTGAATAACCCAGCACTTCTCACCATAGTAACTATCACCATCCTGTTATGCTGTACAAAAGTTCAGGGACCTGCCTTTCTTTGGTGACATTTTCTCAGTCTATCTTTTCTTTCAAGCTTTTGTTGAGGTCTGATTTACATACTATAATTTAATGCACTTAAGTGCACAATTCAATGATTTTCAGTAAATTTATAATCATGCAACTATCCTGTAATTCAGTTCTGCTTATATTTTTAAATTTTCTTAATTCAATGTAATTCAAGTAGATATTAATAAATATTTTTTTAAAAAGTTCAGGGACCATTTTTTTTTTAGCAGAATCAGGGATTGAACTCAGGCGCTTATGCTTGCCAGGCAAGTGCTTATACTACTGAGCCATCTCGCTGGCCCTGTTCAGGGACCATTCTTGACCCCTCTCTTTCCTCTGCTTCTCACATTCAAGCTCCCAGCAAAAGCCTGCCTGCTTTCCCTGGTACTGTCTACTCCACCATCACTTGTGCTGAGTCACTGCCCAAGCTGCCTCTCATCTTTCCCACACGCACCCTTCTGCTTAACCAGATGGATATTTTTAACATAAATCAGATCATGCTCCTCCATGGCCTACAGTCTCCCTGTACTGGGCTCCATACCGCTGCTCACCACGACTTTAGCTGCTCTGGTCCCTGCGGGCCTCTCCCTCTTGCTTACTGCACTTCAGCCACACAGATGTTCTAGGAGAACCACGGACCCATTAACATGCCACCTTCTTGGGTCTGGACGTTGGTGCCCTGCAAGGGCTTTCAGGAGGGGTTCTCGTTGCTTTTTTTCAGTCCTTCCAGGTAAAGAACAATGCTGCTTCTTGCTGGAGGATGCAAGACCCTATCCAGGAAGTGGAGAAGGGGTGCTCCCACACAACAAACCTCATGTAAATCTTTAGACTATGAGAAAAGATTTCCGTCTATATAATAACTGGTCTGTGATGTTGTGTGACAGGAGCACAAAATGGACTAAGATGCACCCGTGAACACGCCACTCCCAGCTGGGCCAAAACAATTCTTCCCTAAAGCCTCCATGCCTGCTGAGTGTGGTTCCCCTCCCCTGTTCTCGGGACATCTGCTCTGTGTCCTTTGGGTTGCAGCTCAGGGCCTGCTCTCAGGCACCTCTGCAATATGTTCATCCACATACGGCCACAGCACCCACTCTTTTCCTCCTGGAGCTCATCAACACTAGACACCCTCTTGTCTGCTTATCGGTTTCCTTGAGCTGGATCATCAGTCCCAGATGGCAGAGACTGTGTCTGTTTTGTCCACAAATACACCTGCCACGCATACAACAGTACATGGGGACAGCACAGTACAGTTTAAGCACTCAAAAAACATTGTCACAATATAGGAGAGATTCAAGTATTTTTTTCCAAAGTTTATGAATTACTAGCTCTTTAAGAGCCACTTAGTTTTAGGCTTAGAGATTGTGTCCCCACTGGGAGCCCACAAAGTGGTTTGTCCTGTCGATATTGTAAACCTATGTGGACCATATTGCTATTGCTTCATTGCTTAATATGGCCAGGGATTGGGTTTCTCTTATGTACCAGACACATGATAGGCAAACAATAAATATTTATTGAATCAAAGACCTACTAAAGAGATGAATGGATAAAAGGATTATGTATTTTTAAAAAATCTGTGCCATTACTCTTTGTAGCTCAACAAATCCCCATAAAGCTCCTTTACAAACCAAAGTAATTGATATTATAGTAATCCTGAGCGTCGTATTCAGGAATTAGCTCACGTATGCAGTCATTTGGAGGAAAATTACAGTTCCACACAAAGAAGTATTTATTCATCAGTGGTGCTTCTGAAACTCTTGGTGTTAAACATATTTTATTCTAATTTCCAAGCTGTCATGGACTGATACTTTTGCTCTTAATCCAATCCAGTAAGACAAATCATGACACTCCAATGGCATGGCAATGCTGACTTGCTGCAAAATTTCTGTACTTACCTCTTCATGAACCAGTAAACCTGAGCACCACCCAAATACCACTAGATTACTGACTGTGTCCCTTCAAATAAGCAGACTGTTTTCACAGTAACTCTAGTTGATCTGTGGACAGAGCCACAGCCCTAAGTATAGAGCTTGAGGGGACTCACCCAGCAACTGTCAGCTCCCTGACAACCAGAAGAGGGCGATGAAGATTGTGGGAGGGGAGAACTGTAGCCAGGGAGGCCTGAACATGGGCTCTCTTCTGAACAGAAGCTCTTTCTTCTCTGAAGCACTCTGTACAGTTTCATTCAAGAAAAAGATTCCACTACTAAAAATAAAAATAGAAAACCACTGATTGCCTATGAGTCCAAGGAAATTACAACGCACCAACACCTGTAACCACATGGAATTTTCCTTCAGTTCTAATGGGCAAGCTGAAATTTAGGTCATGGACTTTTTTTTAACAGAAGCATATGTGGCATAGTAATGAAAGACATGTAACATCTGAATGCGGACTTTCACAAAAACTTTCACTAGAGATCAGAGGTTAGCCAGTGGTATTGATGTTTAAAAATCTACTCTAGCACAGACAGAATTACAGTTCTCTTGGTCAAACTTTTTAAAGTTCCTTAAAAAAAAAAACTCTCTAGGGTTGGGGAGATAGCTCAACAGTCTAAGCACCTGCCTGGCAAGCTCAAGAACCAGGGTTCGATCCCTGGTACTGCATGCCATGCCAGCTTGTTGGCCACCAAAACCTGCCTGTGATCCCAGTCCTGGGGAAGCTCAGACAGGATGATCACTGAGTCTGAGCTACAGAGCAAGATCTTATACCAAATAAATACATACATACATACATATTTCCCCAAAGCAATTCCCATCTTCCATTGACATTTAAAACTCAGGTGAATGCTAAAAAAATGCCCACAGACACACACCTTGTTTGCTCTTGTTAATTACAGGGTGAACACATGACAAAAAGAACCCATGCTACAGTAAAATTATCTAGTTGACTGTAATTATTCTAAATTGTGAGAGGTAGATCCACTGACTTAGTACTGTATTCATGGTACAGATTTACATTCTTGGCCCCAAAATCTTTTTTGTACCCTCATTTCCTCACTGCTCATAAGATTTTTAAAGGTTTCACTTTACTAACTATAAACCAGAAAGACTTAAATCATCATGGGAAATCACTTCAAATTTCACAGTTGTCTTTTGTCCCTACCAACACTTAGGTTAGAAACCAGCACTTACTGAGTAATAATAATAAAAAAATTCAGTGTGACTAAAGTTAATTAATAGTGAGGTTAAGCTTAACAGCCTAGGTTGTATGGTAATAACAATAAGCTTGTATTCTGGATGGTTAACAACTTAAGTTTGCAGACCAAAATTAGAGAAAAAGGAGGGCT
>NW_004524635.1:7697849-7698486 GCF_000260255.1 Octodon degus
GAAGAATGTATGCAGTGTGTTAATTACTGAAACTGTCCTACCAATTTGGTTTGAAACTGTCTCATTGCTATTTGTTTCTCTATAAAATTATGGAAAAAAACTAATATCATGAACAAATAGTATCATCTCTAAATCCATTTAGATATATCTTTATAATATTTAACCTAGGATTATTTTTGCAATTTGATTCTCAGGCTGCTGATGATATGTGATACTGAATAAAATCAAGTAATAGGAATACAATGTTATTCTAGAAATTTCAATAAATAAATTAATAAATAAAGTTAATTAGTCACCACTAATTGTAGCTAAAGTCACTACTTTAACTAGAATGGATTCATTATATTAAAAAAAAAAAAAAGAATAAACCTGGGCATGGTGAACACCCATGAGGCTCAGGTAGGAGGTCACCACAACTCTGAAGCCAGCAGGAGCTACACAGTGAGACCCTGACTCAAAAACATAAAATTAAATGAAATTTTAAAAGCACTAAACCAGACAGGTGTGGTGATGTACATCTGGAAGCTCAGCATTTGGAGGCTGAGACAGGAGGATCTCTGTAAGTTCAAGGCCAGCCTGGACTATTCAGTGAGACCCTGTCTCAACAAAATGAAACAAACAGTGAACTGCCATGAAT
>NW_004524635.1:7698826-7746592 GCF_000260255.1 Octodon degus
AAATATTCTAAAGAGTCCAGTAGCCCATAATAGCATTGGGTCTTCTGTTTAACTGGCAATGTCAGAAATTATTGACCTGAGTCCCCCACAGCTCAATATAACAACATGGCTTTACTTCCTATATTTCGTCTTCATACTTTTCTAGTGGATGGTTAAGACCAAGGTAAAGCAGGACCTTACATATATATTTTATAGCAGAGTCTCTGCTTTTCTTGATGAACTGTGTGTGGATAATCTTCATATTGACAAGTTGCAGCTCTGGCTCTGCTCAAGCACACGAGAAAAATGTAGTTCTTTCGTTTCCATAACTGACAGTGCAAAATAAAAACCGCCCTCCCAATTCCTTCACTCTAAAAAGAGTGCTTCTCTGAACATTGGTAAAATAAGATAAAATTCATATAGGACAGCCAAAACTGAAACAAACATGATAAATACCCTGGGTGATGGCCAACTTCTTAATGTTGATGATTGTGTTGGGAGATGTAACATGCTAACAGAGGCAGCTGAGGGAAGGGCCTACAGCACCCTCTGCAATAAATAACTTTTGCAGTTCCCCGTACGTACGTCTAAAATACTTTCAAAATAAGCACTTAAAATGTATTGATCACTTGAACAATTTATCTAATTAAAGTATTTAGAAAAGAGGAAAAGGTTCCTTTTTATAAAGAATATCTGCACTTGTTCTTTCAGGTCCTCCTTTCCAAGATGACGAAAAAAAGGAGGAACAACGGTCGTGCCAAAAAGGGACGTGGTCATGTGCAGCCTATTTGCTGCACGAACTGCGCCCGGTGTGTACCCAAGGATAAGGCCATTAAGAAGTTTGTCATTCGGAACATAGTGGAGGACGCCTCCATCAGGGACATTTCCGAAGTGAGTGTCTTTGATGGCTATGTGCTTCCCAAGCTGTATGTGAAGCTGCATTACTGTGTGAGTTGTGCCATTCACAGCAAAGTGGTCAGAAATCGATCTCGTGAAGCCCGTAAGGACCGAACTCCTCCACCCCGATTTAGACCTGCTGGTGCTGCCCCACGACCTCCACCAAAGCCCATGCAAGGGGAGCTGGGGCTTAATGGACTAGAGAAAACTCTCTTGAGAAGGAAATAATAAATTGAATGTTATACTTTTTACAGCATGTTGAGTATACTTGCCAGAGGTGGGTTTGGTTAATTCAACCTAAGTTTAAGTTTGTACTCTGAAAATGAATAAAGAGGAACACACTGGAAGGGGTTTCAGGAGCATAAAAAAAAAAAAGAAAAGAAAAGAATATCTGCACTTGATGCAACATATATGCAATGTGGCTGAAAACTACGGTGAATGTTAAATTTGAGGGTGGAGGGAGTGTCTGTTTGTTTCTTGAGAAAGCAACTCACTCTGTAGACCAAGCTACACTTGAACTCACTATGTATCCAAGGCTGGCCTGGAATTTGTGTGGATCGTCCTGTTTCGGCCTCCCAAGGGCCTCCCAAAGACCAAATCCTCCCAAGGATTACAGGCATGCACCACCACACCTGCCTGGTTTAGTGCTTTCTAATTTTAATTTAATTTTATATTTTGAGTCAGGGTCTCACTTTGTAGTTCAGCCTGGCCTTGAACTCACTATGTAGCCCAGGCTAGTCTTCAACTCATGGCAATCCTTCTATCTCAGCCTCCCAAGTGCTGGGACTTCAGGTATGTACCACCATGTCTGGCCAATTTTTTTTTAAATTCATCACATTAAGACACAGTACTGGGGCCAGCGAGATAGCTCAGCAGACTAAAGTGCCTGCTTAGGCAACCCCAGCGACCACAGTTCCATTCTGGTACCGCATGCCATGCCAGCCCTGCGCCCAGGGCAGGCAGAGCTGGCCATAAGGAGTGTAGTGGTGCACACCTGTAATCCCAGTGCTGGGGAGCCTGAAAAACAGGAGGATCACTATGAGGCTGAGCTGCATAGTAAGACCTTGTAACAACCAAATACATTTTTAAAAAATAAAAATAAACAACAGTGCTGGGCTGGGCTGGGCTGGGGAAATAGCTCCACAGTCTTAGCGCCTCCCTGGCAAGCACAACAACCCAAATTCGATACCCGTTACTGCATGCCATGCCAGCCCTGGAACTCCGAGCGCAGGGTGGAAGTCCCCCAAACAGGTGTGGTGGTGCACACCTGTAATCACAGCGCCAGGGAGACAGAGACAGGAGGATCCCTACGTGTCTCAACTGCACAGTGAGACCCTGTATGAAATAAATATTGAAAAGACACAGGGCCATTTAATCCTCCTCTAGATACTTCCTGTTGCTTCCATCACATTTTCTCATCATTCTTGCCACTGTGTGAAGCCATTCTGGAAGTCCTTTCATAATCATCTTTAGCTGCACTTTCGTGACTGCCTGGACGTCCTGAGTCAATCCTCAGTGTTCATCTTTCATGGTCATGTTGATTTGGGAGAAGCATCGGAAGCGACACAGCGCCAGCCCCACTGCAGCAGGCGGGTGAGGAAAGAGAACAAGGCTTTTTCAAGGCTTTCTGCAGGACAGCGATTTGCAGCAGCATTCATCATGTTTCTAATCGTGCCATATTTTTGGTCATAGGAGACTTACAGAACTGCTTCAAAAAGTATTCAGAATGGTGGGTTAGTGTGTTCAAAGCAAGGGCGAGCATTTTTTTGTTTGTTTGTTTGTTTGTTTCTATATTTAGGGCAGGATCTACAGGGGCTCACTACATAGATCGGACGCGTAGTGATCCTCCTGTTTTCAGCCTCCCAAGTGCTGGGATTACAAACGTGACACCACGCCCAGTCTCAATCACCATCACAGCGTGCCCCAGGGGCAGTCCAGCACGACACACTGGGGATCGAACCCTGGCTGCTGCGCTCTGCCTAAACAAGCGCTTTAGTCCGCTATCAGGCTGGCCCTTAAGGGGGAGTGTTTTGAGGTATATTAATGCCAATGTGTCTTTTATTGTAATCGATTTTTAGATGTGAAACATTCACCATATATTTTGATTGCACTTCATATGTGGTGCTTGGCGTTTTCAAATTACTTGTGTTTTACCGCCTATATATCCTGCAACAGATGTAGTAAGTCAAACTGATCAAAAGACTGGAAGGTGAAACACACAAGCATTTTGAAAGTGAATAAAAAGTTAAGGAAATCCTGTGAAAAACATGACTGACACATCTACTACAACTCAAAGAACAGAATATGGCTAGATGTGGCATCACACAGTTACAATTCCACAACTAGGCAGGTGGAGACAGGAGGATTACAATTTCAAGGCTGGCCTGGACTACTCAGTGAGATTTTTGTCTCCATTTAGGATGGGCTTGGGCTACAGCTCAGTATTTCCTGGGTTGAAAACCTAGTACTGCAAAAAATAAATAAATAAATTAATTAATTAAATAAAAACAGTATGGTCTTCTAAACTGTCATTTATATTCTATTTGTTTTTCTTAAGAATACATGCACACTTAGCAGAGCAATGCTTATTACAAGAAGAACTTTAGGAAGTGTGCTGTGTCAAGTCTAACACCTTCTAGGCTCAGGAACAGAATAAAATGGATAAAACAGGTGTAGTTGACAGAATGGGGCAGCTTTGGTCAAACGCAAGGAGAAAGGCATATTCTCCCAAAGGAGATTCAAAATCACATTTAAAATGAAGCAAAATATGAAAAAAAAACAAAAACAAAATAAACAAACAAAAACCCACTTGCACTGGAGAACAAGAGCTGTAGAACATCACTTGCAAGCCATCATTCAGTCTCTTTCATTTACCAAATGATGAGGAAGGAAGGCCCAGAGAGGCAGAAAGCATCTAGGCCCACACAGCACTCTTAGGGGAGGAGCAGAGCCTGGAGCACTCTTAGGGGAGGAGCGGTGCCCTTCAGGCTCAAAGTGTCAGTGGTAAACTGTAAGGTGACGAGAAATGAGAACGTGTTGACACTGGCCCTTAGTCAAGGGCAAAGGCGATACAATAACAACTGGGGTTTGCATAACTTCCTCTCCTGGCCCCTGGGGGTGATTACAACTATCCATTCCTTTACCCTGGTTCATTCATGTGAAATATGTAGGTGGTATATTTTAATATGTTTATACAGTGGGAAACAAAGTCATGGCGCAGAACCCATGGCAGGAATGCATGGCTAACTCAAGGTAGATATGATCATGGAACCGCTCCTGAGTCATGAGACTTGACCCATTGCTTGGGCAAGAAGTTTATACTTTAGGGAACTTTCTATTTATATTTAAACAAGCAGTTGGGATAAAAGAAAAAAAAATATCTACTAGTAATTAGACCTTTTCCCACTCATTCTTCCAAACAGTTACTGATTATTTTGCTGTAATAACAGGGACTCCTTTAAGTGTTTGCTTTCATTTGCCTGGCTAATGCTAAATCAAGTTTTCTAGACATGGTGCTTCAACATTAACTACATATGGGAAAACAGATACCACTATAGTCTTATTTTAAGGATTTCCATTCAAACAATACTCTATTATAGAGAAGGATATCTGCACGGAGACGCTATGGGTGCTCTCAACTGTCATTAAATAATGGTACTTGGAGGGTCTTTTCTGTGCCTTGTGAAGCTCCTGATTCAAGGCTATGCATGACACAGATGACCGTGTGCCTGTGTTATAATAAATTAACCCAAGGCCTGGCCGCTAAGGAATAACACTACAAAGGGAAGAAAAAGTCTAGACGACATGAAGAGTTTATATTAACCAGTGAAAGTAAAGCAACACATCAGTTTCTTATTTCTCATAAGAAATAAGACTCCAAGAAGAATAGTACATTTCTATTCCTCGCTTTCATGAAGAAAAGTGACAATAATATTCATTCAATCCTCCAAGAAATTTGTGTTGATGTCCCTAGCACTGTGTATCATGCCAGGCACCAAGGATACAGCACTGGATAAGACATAGTAAAATAATGATGATGATGATGATGATGATGATGATGATGATGATGATGATGATGATAATAATAATAAATAAATACATACATAGTAAAAATGTCTTCAAAAATGGTTATTATTATAAGAAGTCATAAAGTAAGTATATATTCATCCCAAGCCCCTAGAATTCTGCGGGTGAAAAAGAGTATTGAACAAACACATAGATAATGCTAATGTTTGGTATCTGTACAAGAAGTGGTACTATTCTCTAAGTCATAATATAGAATTAAATTGTATCTGATAACATTTCACTTAAAGTGCATTTTTGGATTCACTACTTTGACTGTACAAAACACCACTGAGCATTCAAGAAAAAGCTGCCCACACAAACTTCATGTGTGTAAAATCATAAATATGTTGGATAACAATGAAACTGCTAATTATGCTTTTTTTTACATTTCAATTTCTTTTTCTTCAAAAGGAGTGAGTTATGTACAGGGGGGGTTAAATGCTTTATAGACAAGAAAAAAAAACTTCTAGAACCAACTTATTCATCATCATCCTCTTCTTCATCCTCCTCATTCTCATCTTCTTCCTACTTTTCATCCTCATAGTCCTCTTCCTTCTTTTTCTTGCGTTTTTCAGCCTTGATGACGCCCTTTTTTGCTGCATCAGGTTTTCCTTTAGCCCGGTAGGCAGCGATGTCCTCTTCCTACTTCTCCTTCAGCTCAGCAGCCTTCTCGTATGGCTGCTTGTCATCTGCTGCACTATTACTTCACATTTCTCTAAGTTCCTTTGCGACATCGCCAATGAAGAGGCCAAGATGTTCTCCTTTGATTTTGGGTGATACTCAGAACAGAACAATAAGAAGGCTGAATGAGGCCTCTTGGGTACATTGGAAATTTGAACTTTGTTTTTGTTTCTCCTTTAGAAGGAATGTAGGTTTTCATTTCTCTTTCATAATGAGCCTTGTCCACTTTTGCCACAGCTTCAAATTTTCCTTTTTCTTTAGCAGACATGGTCTTCCACCTCTCTGAGCACTTACTAGAAAACTCTGAGAAGTTAACGGAAGCATCTGGGTGCTTCTTTTTGTGTTCCTCTCAGCAAGTCCGTACAAAGAATGCACATGATGACATCTTGCCTCTTGGCTTCTTGAGATCTCCTTTGACCATGTTTACTTGTTTTCCTCAGTGAGGTACAGAGTTGCTCAGTGCCTGTCCAGCTCTCATTTTCCCTGGTGCTGTCTCTATGGAGTTCAATGTACTGCAGTCTAATTATACTTTTAAGAAAACATTCTTTATGGTTCAGACTAGTACAAGGGGTTAAATAAAAACAAAATGTCAGGGTAGGAAAATTAATTTCCAAATGAGATTATAAATTGAATAAATGTAAAGGAAAGAAAGAGCTACAGAAGAGCTGCATGAACTAAGGACTTGAAAAGGCAGAGCCAAAATGCTGAGTGGGAAGGTTAGAGGATATTCCAGAGAAGTGAATGCAGGGATGGAGGGGAAAGCCTTAGAGTGGTTTAGGAAGGTCATGAATAAAGGAGTTGAGCTGGAGCTCGGAATCTGCAGGGAAGTCACCATTAGGAAAATGAACACTGGCAGTCCTCCACACGGCAGCCAACTATGGAGCAGCTCCTTATTTGTGAAGGAGTTTGGAAACATTCTTTGAAATTTAGAAATCTCCATTGAATCAATTCTATTAAACTATCATATTCCACTAACCTTTGGCTCCTTCCATTGGACAAAGGAGAATCTGAGTCATATTAAAATGTTTACAGAATTAAATGAACCACACTAAGCAGCAGGAAGACCAGAGACACTGTATTAGGCAAGGAAAATGATACTGCCCTGTCAAATAAAAATTGTAAGTAAAACACAGCCTTTTAGCATGGACCTCAGAAAAAAAACACCTCCCTCTTCTCTACCCCCACATTCATGCACTAAATTTTGACTGTTTTCTACTTTCTTGCCTGTTCCCTTCTCTCGACTTACACATGTAAAACCCAAACCTACACCATCACTTACTGCGACATTCACAATTATTTGCTTAACTACTCCCCCAACTTCCAGTTTCTCCCTCTCCTAAACACAGAACAAACCCTTGCTTTTTATGGTATAAGTGACCAGTTAAGCCTTTATTGGCTTCCCATTTCTTTTAAGGTAAAAGCAATTTTTCCAAGGTATTGGTGCACCTGGTTCCTGCCTTCTGGCCGTTTCTAAAGACTTGGTCCTAAATTCTGGCTCCAGAGCTGCTTTTCCTGGATGTTACAGGGCCTTGACTCTGGGCCCCTTGGGCTGGATTAGTACCAAAAGGCTGGAAGGGTCATCTTTCTGGTCAACTTGAGCATCTATTCTTTGAGCAGACCTCTTCAATAGTATCAGAGGGCCACCAAGCATTGGCCTGTAGCTCTTGAAGATTGAGGCAGTAACGCAATAAATTATCTTCTTCAGTTTACTGTAAACTAGGCAGGCATAGGGAAGAGAGCCACTTTGTGCATCTCCTGCATATAGCACTGAATTCACAAAGGTATATTCAATTAAAAATTACTCAATGTATTAATTAATGAACAAATCGCCAGTAAAATGTGACTGGGAAGGTCTAAATACAACTGGAATATCATTATTCAGATATGGAGGATAAAGACTATAAAAAGAAGCAAGAAATTATAACTTTGTCCCATAGGACCCATATACAGTGATTATAGCATGTTGGTTTGAGAAAAGAACTCTATATATACAAGGAAGTCACAAAGAAGATTATGTCATATAAAACATGGACTGATTCGTGTGTCTTGAACGGGACAATAAAACTTCCTAAAGCAAAAGAATGTATTCAGATTAGCTCAAGAGTAGCACACATGTGTACATGGCTATGTGAACAACTTAGTCTCCATTAATGTGAAGCTACAAGGCAGGTGGTGTGAACCCTTCTGGCCAGATGCTTGGGATACAGTCAAAAGGAGGCATGGAGGCAGAGAAGTCCTGGATTCATCTGTCGCCTGAGTGACCTGGATCTCTGGATCTCTCTGATCATTAGTTTCCTCATTCAACAAAAATTAGAAGTAATATTCCGATGGCAGTGTGGTCTTGGGACAAAATCGTAATGCTACTACTTCAGTTTGAGGACTTGGTGCTTCTTTTGAATCATTGGTTTGTACGCACTTTGACTAATGGACGACAAGTATTTGATATAAAATTACATCAATGTTAAGAAGTTTTCAGTCTTGAAAAGATAATAGGGCAATCACCTGTCAACACTTTGGTGTATTTACTTTGTCCTCAAAACCTCCCTCTGTGGTAGGTAATACTCTAACTCCAATTTACAGACGAAGAAACAGAGGTACTAAAAATCTAAGTAACTTGGCCCCAACCTCATAAATACTAAGAGCAAATATTTACACGGTGCCACTCTGCGCCCCCACTATGCTAAGTGCCTCCTACATATTATAGCAAGGCTTAACAAATTCTAAGGTAGACAGCATTATTGTCTCCATCGAGGGAAATATGGCACAGAGACATTGTCACTTGTTGGGTTACATGGCTGACAGGTAGCAGAGTGTTCCCTATTAACTTAATGTTGTACCACCTCCTTGCTACTAGTGGCATTCATCCAGCACTCTGTTGGTCTGACTGAAGTTTCTAAATAAGTATTACACTCTTTAATAAGCAAATATACCTTTTACATACTTCCTTCAAATCAATCAACAATCCTTTATCTTTGGTAAAGAACTGTAAATTCTACATAGCTTTTCCCTGGCTGCCCAAAGTCAATGTGACAGTTGCTGTGTCTGTCTGCTCTGCCTCTAGGTTTCAATTCTTGCAGCAGAGGCTTTACTGTCTTCTTGCTAGACATGAGCCAGGAAGTTGTCATTTTTGTCACTCTGACCTGCTGACTTTGAAGCTAGGATTCATGTCCATTATAAAGATCCCAATATAAGGTTTCATAAGCCCTTAAATTCAGGATTTTCATTATGCCTGTTCAAGATTTTAGATGAGGGGAAGACTCATAAAAACGAGGGGAAATCCTTTTACCAAATAAGAAACAATGCATCCTACTCAGTGCTTATGTTCTATTTTTTCCTAACCTTGATTCATGTCAGTTATGTGAGTATATGTAAAATTTACTTTCTACTAGAACATCAAATCTCCCCCAAACATGACTTCTTCCCAAGTCCACCCTAGCCTGAAACACTGTTCCCTCATTCTGCTTTCTTATCTTTCTCACCTAGAATATAATATAAGTAGCTAATACACAATACTTGCTATATACCTACCACTATGCCACAGAACTTGCTGTGTGAATTCATGAAAGGCTTACAAACACCCCTTTACAAGGCAGGACTTCTGGGGCCAAAAGGTTCAGCAACTTGTCAGAAGCCCCACACTGAGTGGTGTGGGAGCTTGGATATGAATCTAGATGGTCTGGTTGGAGAGTCTGAGTCTTCTAGACTCAGCTCCACTGTATCTGACAACAGCTAGAAGAGAACTGTCCCTTTGTCTTGCGTACTGTTGAATGCTCAGACTCTCAGTAAATACTGATGTCTAAATGTACTTTGAGGTCCTCTCTGCCTATCCACATGCTCAACTCTAACTTCAAACTCAAAGTATAACTGGCTTTGGCATGGACAGTTCCAAGTCCTTCTTTAACTTCCTAAATACTGTAGGCTGCACTTTTTTTAGACCCACCTTCATCTGGCATGAAGTCTGGACCCAACACATGGTTCACACACACTCACTGAATGAGTGTTAGCTGTATCAGAGCTGTTACCATACACAAAAGTTCATGACTAACCAGTATGACCAAATGGTGTTACAGAAACTGCTCTTGGTTGAGTCATAAATTTATTTTACTTTTTAGTAAGTGAGCATGGAAATTTCACAACTCAAACATTCAGTGATTTTAATTTTAATATGCTGTAATTCCTATATCATGCTTCTGGGCAGCCCTGAATATCTGGTGGTACATGAATGACTGGCCCATTGAGCAGCAGGAGACAGTCCCATGGAGTGGTACAAGCCAATGGCATAGTCATCATGTACCACCAGTGGTTCAAACTATCAGGGATGTGTTTAAATGTGAAAATTGAGGGCTGGGGAGAAGGCTCAGTGGAATAAGTGCTTGCCTGGCAAGCGCACAGGCCTGAGTTCAATCCCTGGTTCCAAAAAAATAAATAAAATAAAATAAATGTGAAAATTGATACATATGTATAAAGTACTATGTACCTGGTATAAAGTAGAACATTTTATCTTTAAGACAATTCTATGAGACAGGTGTTATCAGTCCATTGTACAGATTTTAAAAGCTGGTTAGGAAGCTGAACTGTTAGACTCAGGACTCAAACTCTTGTATGAGGGTTTGAGTCCAGTCTATTTCTTGCAGACCATATCGTGCTGTCACCCTTTCCAATAATCCTAAATCATGCCATATGTTATGGCTTATTTCTAGATGTCCTGCCAAAGCCTCCAATACTCATAAGAGCATTGAATGTTTTGACTCAATCAGGAAAGCTTTCTAGGACACAGGGGCTTGGGGAAGATGACTGGATCCTGGGGAAGGGATACTTACCAATGGATCAGTTTCCTTCCCTCCTCCCTTGACTTCTCTCACTCTGCTTTGCTGCCGTGCAATGAGCAAGCCACCTCTGCTTAGCCTTGTGCCATGCTGCCCTGCACTGGAACCAGCTATGGACTGAAACCTCAACAAACAGTGAGCTCAAATAAACCTTTCCTTTTTGTAGTTGTGAGCCCTGGTTGTTGTATGAGAAAGTAACTATGACACCATATAGAAATAACTATAACAAAAAAGACTATAATCTTTTAGACAAATAACTATAATCAAAACTACTAAGGCATAAAATAGACTGACTTGAAATAATTTCCAACTACCAAAGATCTTGAAACTGCAATAAAACCTGTAAATTCAGTGTCCATCTTTTACAAACTAACGCTTCATTGACCAGAAGGCCATTTAACAAGAATTCATTAGACTTGCTCTCTGCCTGATATTCAGCCAGATACTGGTAATACAATAATGGTAAGATAAACATAGTACCTGCCTTCACAGAAAGGGTCTAAGGAAGAAGCAGAGTAACAGGAAAACACAGATAATATGATCATGGGCAGTGTATTCAGAAAAGAAAAGAAAATGTCCATTGCAGGTAGTGCAGACAATAGGTCAAACCATGTGACACAGAATCCAATGCAGCATGCTCTGGAAACAGCCAAGATGGAACTTTGGAAGGCTTAATTGATGCTTGAATTAGGGTATGGATGATAGTTGCAACATTCTAGGGAAAGGAAACACATTTACATTTTTTTTCCCCTCTGGTACTGGAGATTGAATCCAGGGCCTTCACACAGAGCTATCTCCTAACTCCTTTTAAATTTTGAAATAGGGTTCAAGAGTGCTGAGAGAAATGGGTTGGATAGTGCAAGGCTAAAATCAGGGAAGCTGGATACACATTAAATTTAACTAAGGCAATAGTGGAATTTGATAGATAGTAAGAATGGAGACAGTAGCATGGGAGTCTATTCCACATTCATTAAGACAGGCTAGCCTTGATAACGATGGAGATGCAGAGGAAGAGGTGGTGTCGCGGAGGTTGCCTAGCATATGGTTTTAGACAGATGGTGGTGCCCAAGATTAGGACCCCATGGGCAGCAGCAGCCTGGTCGGGGTGAGGAAAAATGGCATTTGGTCTTGTACTTGTGTGGAGTTAACAGGCAGTGGGGTCTTGGGATCTGATTCTTAAGGGAGCAGTGGAGGCTGGAGGTGGGGTCGTGGAAAGAGTGAACTCATCCAGATAGAGCAGGAGGGCATGGGGAAAGCCAGAGTAGCACCATGCCAAGGAAAGGCAGAAAAGTGATGCTCACAAAAGAGAGTAAGAATGAGCTTCCAGAGGCTTAATCAGAATAATTCCTTTATCGAACTGGAAGCAACATGGAAAACACTGCTAAGGGCACTTTTTCCTCCCATCTGTCCATTCAGTTCAGCCCCATCTTCTTAGAAGAGTGTCTCAACATTCACTTACCTAAGAGACACAGCCTGAAATCTGTCCCTGCCTCATGAGTGAAGCTAGCTCCCGAGGCCTCGCAGGTGCGCCACAAGGACCTGTGGGTATCTCCCCAGAGACCCTGCTTCCAGCAGCAGGCTGGCACAGAGGAACACAGCTCCTGCCCCACTCACCGCGCTGGAGGGACGATTCCCTCCTTCAGGCCAATCTTCAGATTGTTCTCATTGTAGCTGGTACAGTCAAGGGCTGGTCTGGGTCGGGGTCCCACCCTTCCCTTAGTTCTCACTCTGACCCCTCAACCTTCGGCGCACTGCGACCAGCCCAGCTGCACCGTTGGGCTTTCAATCGCTTCCCTTAGGCCACTAACCGGCGCTGGCTGAGCCAATGCCAACACTTCTTCCTCCACCTTGCTGAGCTATCTCAGCCAATTGGAAGCCGCTATGCTGCCTAGTGCAGAGCGCCATAGCAACGAACAACGCCAGTTAGAGTTGCCGCAGCAACCGGAGAACGCTCAGGATCCAACCCTGAAGCTGCAAGAAGCAGGGCGGGTAGTGCTCAAGGGTAGCCTCCAGCATGGCTGCTTGTAAATCAGCCTTCACATTGTGATTTTCCTAATTAAAGGTGCTCAGTTTTTCAAAAGCAAATGGGTGGGAAAGCAGTTTCATTTTGGAGTGTTTCAAGAATTACTAGATTATCAAATCATTTCCCCAACGCAAAAAATCAATTGGGGAAAAGCCGGAGCAATGAGCTAAATACCTTTCACATGGCACAAAGCATTTTCAGTAACTCAAGTGTAGTGTGTGTCTCTGGCAGTGAGTGAGAAAATGGTACTGTGAAAATAAGTGAATCAAGGGGTCTGGCTGGTGTGTTATAACTATTATGGGTTGACTTTGTATCCTTGGACAAGTCCCTTCAATTTCTGAGAGTCTGCAGCTTATTTTGTAATTAAAAAAAAAAAAAAGCTGCACTGTATTAAAGCCTCAAAGACCCTTAACATCATGGAGCTTTAGAAATGAACATAAAGTGTAGAGTGCCCAACTTTATGCCGCCTCTATTAAATTCTTTCCTCATACTATTTCACCTGTTCACACTGTCTGGCAGTCATTATTTTTCACTCCAGAGTAACATGCAACTTCCTAAGTCCCAGGCAGGGCAGAGCCTACAGTGAAAAAAAAAAAAAAAAAAAAAAAAAAACACAAAACCCTGTCTCAATCACAAGGACAGGCCCTGAACAGCCCCTTCAGGCGCGGGGTCTTACGCAGCCTCCTAAGTTGCTCTAAATGCACATCAGTGTGTCAGAACTTACTGAAATTCCCCAAAGCTTGAAGTAAAATGAACCATTACTTGATGTTTGTTTTGAATAAGAAGCAACCCCATGGGATAACAGTAACTGGATTTGTGCAATTAACTGAGCACACTTTAAATTCAAAAACATGACCTTATTTTAGGAATGTAGAAAGGTGAGATGAAAGCCAAATTCAGGTGAGCATAAGTTAATTAAAATTCAGAGGATATAAAACCATCAGAATTAATGTTACCAATAAAGAAAACACCAAAAAAAGTAACAAGTAGGAAAGATTAAGGCTGAGTGAAAAAAAAATACTACTGTACATGCATATTCTAACCATTAGGCATTGACGTGCAACAAGTCTTAATCTGCATCAGTAGATGGAACGTGTCTTTCATCTCTCTACATCTATAAAAACAAAAAGCAGCATCTTATGGAATATTTTGGCCTTTCCTAAAAATGCGTCAAGAGCAAAAAGAAAAGGTGAGGTGCACTAGAGTGGTCAGTGCCTCTGCAATGTGACAGTGCTGTGTAAAACCCAAGTGGTCATGCCTGCATCAACCATTAGCTTACATAGAACCCAAATCTGTTTTCTAATTTTACTAACCTGAAATGAATCTACATTTCATTCATTTGAACCGTGTCAATTACATAGTTTAAAAGTGAAACAATGCAAAATCCTAACTACAGCATAAGAAACAAAAGTAACTTAGTTAAGATCAACTCAAACAAGATAAGTCACTTCCCCAAACTTCTAAAATCCCTCTAGACCAATGGTCCAAGAGGGAGAAAAAGGTAGTTAGGACACACTTCCCACTCACTTAAAAAGCAAGATTATGGAGACCCAAAGCAAAAGGCTCAGTGCAACGTGAAGTAAACAGGCTTTCGAGGAAAAAGCAGCTTTCCAAATAACAGGAACATTTTAAATAAATGCATACAAACAGGGATGTCCATGTCAAATCAAACAAATGAAAAAAACATGCTTCCTTTTCTCTTTAGCTTTTTCTCATTAAAAAATTTGATATTTAATTGATGGGAATTATAAATTAACAAATTTTTTTTCCTAAAATCAAACTTTCCCATGAAGTTTCCAAAATCACAAGCACCCTAAACCATCATACTTTCATATATTATCAAATTAATAAACGTAGAAGTTTCTCAGTATTAAAAACACAGGAAAGTATAGATATATAATATGCTATACAAAGAACACAAAAGGCTAATAAGGACAACAATTTGGCACAGGGGCCAGGGGTTTGATCCCCAGGCCAGCCATGCCAACCCCACCCCCGGGGCACACTGAGACAGCAATTGAGGCTGGGTGTGGTGGCACTTGCCTGTAATCCCAGCTCTTGGGAGGGTTTAAACAGGGAGATCACTACCAGTCCCATCCAGTAGTGAGAACCTGAACACCCTGTAGAACCTCTCCCCACCACAAAAAAATGCAAAAAATTTGTAATAAACTTAGCAGCAAAAAAGAAAAATGAAGCCTAACTATAACACCAGTATTACTCAAATCACTATTTATCACCCAGCAAGATGGCCTTAAAATAAGGGGAAAATAAACTTCAAAAAATTACTTTATTTTCAACCTTTAAAAAAAAGTCAGGAAAAAGCTTTCATTTTAAAGAGAAAATGAAAAAAGCCAACAAAGGTCAGGCCATCATTAACAAAGGATATTTTCAGTATTTTTTAACTATAAAAATGACACTAGGAAACAGCATTTTGTTTCACTGTTTTTATTTCTTCTTTCCTGTCTTTCATCTTCAAAAGCATATGAATATTAGGAGGCAGGACATACCACTAATTCCTTTATTTCTCCTACCTCTACTCAAACTGAGAAAGATATACAACACTACCAATAAAATACAACATAAAGACAATAGTCAACAACTAATTAAGGAGACTTTTATTGCTTTTTCAATTTCAATAACATCTACAAAAAATAGTTTTCTTCTCACAATTATGAAACAAATGTGAAAGGCAGGATGGTTCACATTATAGACTTGGGTAACGAATGACTTCATATAAATGAAAAATATCAGTTCTACAATTTAATGTTTAATTTACTTTGGATTTTATTACAAAAGCAAGTATCACTGTAATTATAAAAGTCATAAAAACTATACTGTGAAATTACACCAAGGTATCAAATATTACATAAATGAAGAATAAAATTCAATTTTTATTTGAACATAGTAAACATTGAAAGACCCTTCCCTCAAAAAACAAAAAACCTTGAATTAAGCAACGTAAGAAAAGCCACAGCACAAAACCAATCAATGTGCAAAAAAAATGATTTAAAAAATGTGGGGCTTAACAACTATTCTAAGTATTAAATTTTAAAAATCTTTATATGATTCCTTTTTCAACTATGTTTTCTATAATTGATACATTTTACTTTCTGAAGTAACTAAAAGAGACATTAAGATTGCCAAATTTGAAATTTTAATACAATTTTAAACCTTGACTATCCTTAAAGTCTTTAACTTTCTAAAAATAAATAATTGTTGGAATACAAGACATTTCACACGGTACTGTATATGATAACAATGTGAATCTACATAAATAAATTTAAAACATTAAGTTACTTAAACAGTTTGAATTGTAATGTCATAGTGATGGCTTACATATCCAACATCTGAGCGCTCTGAAGCAGGTGTTTCACATGTTCAACTGTCAAGCACACTTATAGAACTGATGTACATGATAAAAACCCCTTCAGTAGCAAGCTTGGGTAGTATACTTCAGTTTCAGAGACCAGTTTTGCTGTTTTGTTTTGTTTTTTGGGTTTTCTTTTTTTCACAGAATTTTGAATCCATCTTTGTGAAAGCAAACAGACAACTAGTATACTCACACAGAAACTTTGAGTTTGTGGAAAACAGAATCTTTTTGGAAGAAGAAAACAAAAGTTATTAATTTTGAGTGGTAAACAAATCTTTATAAATACATGCATTAGCACATAAAAATTTTATCCAACACATTTTACAAAAGACTTGGCAAGTATGAACATAGGTATGCCACAGCTTTAAACATAAAAGATTTAAGATTGGTAACCACACACACACACACACACACACACACACACACACGCACATACACATGCACGCACACACACAAATTGCTTTAGAAAGTTGTGTGTATCGGCATATCTAATATTAAAAATATATAGTCACCCTTTTATTGTAAGGAACTCAGCTATTTTCTCAAACGCTACTATTTTAGATTGAAACAGCAACTGAAGGTAAATTTCAGATGGTTAACATCAGAATTTATTATAGTCTTTGTAAACAGACATCTATAAATAAATAAAATAGGGTGGAGAAAAGAATATCCTGAGATGGCTCTGAGGCCAGGGTATTCAGTAGCACTAAGCTCCATTCTGAAAATCAAGGCATCTAAGAAAGTGCAGGGCTGTTTGTTTAAATTTATTTTGTAAATGGAATATGCACAGGTTTAATTATTTTGCACCTTGAGGTAAATCAGTACATAGCAATTACTACTGCTCATATAAACCTATTTAAGGCAACACTTAAAAAAATCAATATACATTAAATTATATCTTTTACTGTCTTGCAATGAATGCTATCCATGATTCCACTTAATCAAGCAGTTAACTCCTTAAACACGAGTTACCTTTGCTCTTCAATGGAGTAGTCATATAGCAATCATTTTGCGAATCAAGTAGTCAAAAGAAAACAGAAGCCATTAATAATTGGAAATAGTAGAATATTTGAATGCTATGTATCTTGCAAGTTATGGTTTTCCTAGCACTGGATAATGACTATACATAATCATATAATATCAGAGAAACACTATGAGCCCAGGTAGTTTTCAGTTCAAATTTTAAAATCACTTCCTGTAAAGTAAGTGCATTTGTTAACCCTGTGATGTCCAAATACAAGGAAATGAGGAGGAAATTTTCTTGTTTAAGTACATCAGGGGAGTTTTAAAAATAGCAGCAGATACCGGGGACTTTGGAACTGACTGTGCTGCTATGGATAAAAAGTAATCACTTAAATGGAAGCACACGGCGGTAATAAGCACCATGGGTAACACTCTCCTCAATCACCAATAGAGTCTACAACTCTTTCTCTGGCTGTACCAAATAAGGCCAACTACATTTTCTAAAGAAAAGCAGCTACATTCCAACATCTCAGCTGAGGCAGAAGTTGAATTCATTATTTTACTAGAATCTGCAGAAGAGGAAATTATATCAGCTACAATGTAGTTTAGAATGGATTGAAAACACTTTAGAATTGTTACAATATCAGCTTTTGGCATTTCTTCTGATCTTTTTAAAGATCAATTCTTTATATTTTGCATTTTAATTATAAGTGATGAAAGGGAACATTGGAATTTCACTAAGTTTCTTTCCTTAATAGTCATGTCGTCAACTCCAGTATTTCTGTAGCTTATCAATATTCACTTGGATTTTGTAAATTAGTCTCTTGCCAAATCAGTTTCACAACCCCATTCATCCAGTCCTACAAGCTTAACAATAACATTTATTTATTCTGTGTGGAGCTAAGAGTATATAAAAAGGACTAAAATGATATTCTAGAAGTTAAAAGGGTATCTCAGAAAAAACAATTAAGATATACTAACACAAAACAGGAAAAATGCCATCAATATGAGCTAATTTTCTTTAAAAGACAAATATGGCAGTGCTTTATATTAAAGATGAAAAATATGTCAATTTCTATCAGATAATAAACATAAATGCAAGTGAGCATTAATTATGTACATTAACAGTTTATAATGGTTACCTTTTCAAATGTTTACATAACAAGCATATCAATAAGATATTTTAAAATGAAACTGTGGAGCACAACCTATTAAATATAATCTATACAAGAAAAATAACAGTAAGAAAAAGGTAATTCTTAATAAATACTGATCATAAGCCCATGAGAGAATTTTGACTCCTGATTACTTGATCATACTGTTTACAATGGAAACTTAATCAAGAACTTGAACCTAATACAAATGACTTCATTTTAAGAGAACAATTGCAAATAGAAGAGAATCTATGACTTCTAAAAAAGTATAAATTGGGAAAATAATTTCTATAAAGGTAATAAAATTCATGGCAAATGGCATTTTATAGTTTCTAAAATCCACCAAGTTACAACTACCATGGGTGCAAAGTTATAAATACCTACAATTTATTTGGCTTTTAGAATAGAAGCACAGATGTGGAAGCTTCCAGATTTTTTTTTAAAAAACCTCCTAAAACTAAAGGCTAAAAATTATAGTTCCTACATTGAAGTTTCCACTGTTGTCCAATCACCTGTATGGCCAAGAAAATGCCATCACTTCTGCAACGTGGAGGATGGCTCCAGATATAAAACAGAGAAGCCGTGACATGTTATTATCTCACAGCACTGACAAAGAATTCTCCCTTTAAAGTACTAAGCTAACTATAGGTTAACAATAGGTGAAATAATATGTGAATATTTTTAGACACTCAAATAAAAATGATAAATATATAAACTATGTACCACACAAGTTTGGTTATGAACTGCCACGGATGAACAAAAAGATTTAAGAAAAGCCTACTGTCCATTTCTCCACATCTTTGTACTGCAGAACAGAAAATCTTTTTTCCAACAGAATATTTTAATAACAACCATGTACCTCATGTCTAAGAGATTATTTCATTAATATACACAGTCTCTGTGGTGTATGTAACAAACCAGATATTATTTCAAAAAACTCGTGTCACGCACACATAGCATGACGTATATTGTTATAGTGATATGACACACACACACACATTATAGATATACATCTATATCTATATATAATTCTGCTTGGTTCAATTCTATAAGGAAGTTTCAGCATCCATGTATTTCTTTGATGGTTCATCTTCAAAATTTACTGTCACACTGACAGGTTTTTCAGGGCTATTTAAAACAAAGAATAAGAAAAAAATTAAAAGAACAAATACTAGATTCTGAACATAGAAAACAATGAGCATCTATGTTAAAACTTATGAAATATTATTCAATACCACTAACTTAAGACTTGCTACTTTAATTTTACTGCTCATTTTCAGTACCAGTAAACTTAAAAAGTCATATATTAAAAATCCTTAGTTGTTAAAAAAATTATGTTTCCAATTGAAATTATGTTTTAAATCATTGAAGTTCTTTACAATGAGTCAGTATATAACAATGTTTATCAGTGTTACTTCATGCATACATGAGTTATAGCATTTGACTTTTACTTCATAGAAAATCCACTTATATAAATCTCTGTTAACATTGACAAATACCAAATAATTTCCTTAAAAAAGTAACAAATTGGCAAAATTCTATCCTTATATTTGGCTCACAAGTATAAGATCAGGACACCTAGTCTACATTTTTAAGTTAATATGATATACAATGGCTCCCTATATATGGATTTAATTAGTTGATGGACTGATTTGTCAGAGCACATCTGGATTTTGAAAAAAAAAAAAATGCAGAGAACTAACTACTGTTTGCTACTTTATTCAGACAAACTGAATGAAAGATTTCCAAATGTTTTCTTACTGTCAAAATGACATTGTAAAGACATTCTCCTTACTCTCATTCCAAGAAGGGCAACTCAAATGAAAAGATGGCCTTTATTTTCATCGTTAACAATATAACACCTTGGGCCAAGGGTGTGACAAACAGTAACAGTAAAGAGATCAGTGAGGTTTTGGCAGTGTGATCCAAAATGACAATTTAACTTCAAAAAACTTTACAAGGTAGTATGCTAGCGGTAATCCAACCACTTAAAAGGTACAAGTTCAAACCGGGCCCAGGCAACTTAGTACAACCCTGTCTCCACACAACACTTTACAGACTAAAAACAGAAACTTATTGAACAGGATATACTACCTTGAGTCCTGGTTAGAAAAACAGAACTCAAGAAACAATGATAGAAAAGTATCAAACATATTGCTAATAGGGATTAAGTAGAAAAAAGGTTCTATAGGTAAATAGGGAAAGAATGCAAAAGCTAATTCGTTATCACCAGAGTTCAGAAAGATAGTAATTAACAGATTAATTATATGTTACTGGCTGCTTGGGAAGTCTGAATTCAAAGCTCAAGCAAAACATTACCATGCCCAACATAGCATCTGACACAAAGTAAACCTAAGGCATTAGCTTAGCATGAATGACATGGTGTCATAGAACTTCAATCCTCAGAGACCTGAGAATTACAGTTCTAAAGATGATCAAAATAGAATTCCATGGTCTAAGCCATGTAGTGAGAGAAAAGACAAAATGGAAGAGAATGAGTTTTAATACTTGGTTCATTATAATGGTCTTTATATTAATGAACTTAATTTCTTCCAAACATTCTCAGGAAAAACATACTGGACCTGAAGAAGTTGATACATGAAAGCCAAGACAAGCCAAACAAATCAAAACTAAGATGAAAAATAACTGGGTTTTCATTGTCTTCGACCAGCAAAAAGTGTGATCGAGACAGTGCTCAATTAGAATATTTCTTTTGTAATTAGTATTTACCTTTATGTTTGTTAAACTTTATGCATCTATTTTATGCTGCTATATGAAATTTTATTTTTAATAAAAATAGCTTAAATTCTTTTCTGAAATATGAACTATGTAAATTTAAAAATTGTGCTACAGTATAACAGTAAAATGAAAAGACAAAAGGAAGAAATGAAGGAGAAAAGCAGGAAGATTAGCTTCAATAAGTAAGGAAAAGAATTGGGTGTGATGATTTTACGGCATAGCTCTCTGTAGGTAAACTGACGATAGGTAGAAAATGCATAAACAGTCATAACTACCTCACATTAGATCTGGTTACTTTGGCATTCTCAGTGTTCATGGAAAGTGCCTTCCACTGTGCAGTTTTGGCCATTTCATCTGATATGTTAACCACTGAGGGATCAACACTGAGGAACAAATACACTTTATGATTAGTACTCAGCACCTGCCAAGCATTAACACTGTCATTTTAATACCTACATGATTATTTGCCTTCACCAACATAAAATTGAGAAAATCCTTATCATGCACTTAAATCAAGGTCTGGCAAGATATCAGAATCCTAAAACGAATTACATCTTTATTTATAATTAGAACAGAATAAAATTAAACCAGCAAGGTTTGTCTGGGCATGGTTGCGCAAGCCTTAGTCTGAGAGGCTGAGGCAGGATTGCCACAAGGTCAAGGCCAGCCTGGTCTCCAAAGCGAATCAAAGTCCAGCTGGGACTACATAGCAAGGTCCTGCCTCAAACAAACAAGCAAACAAACAAACAAAGTAGCAAGATTTATTTATGGAATTTGCTTTAGAGCTTGATTTGGGGTTTCCATGGTACTTTAGTAATATTCCAGTAATGATGCCCTCTGGTCATCTTGGCTATATATTACTGAAATAATATAAAATATATGTTTATAAAACTATCAATTTGAAATTTTCATTGGCACAAATTTCAGTCTCCTCAAATCAATAACCACAATATAAAAAAAAAATTATGATAAAACTAAAACATATTGTAATCTTAAGCACTTGCAAGGCTAAGGCATGACAGTGTATTTGAGGGCAGGTCAGCACTATAGCCAAAGGAAGAAAAAAAGAAAAAAATTAGCAAGACTAAACAAAACCTTGTTTTTCATAGTTATTATAAGTCATTCAAAAAAGTACAATGAAAAAATAAAAAAGAACAATGACACATTGCAACTGAGAACAAAGTTCCGAAAGTATTTTAAAAAATAATAGTAGAAAAGTTTTGTAAGTCTCATTTTGGCTGCCAGTCACATTTTTAACATGCATATTATTTTTATTAATTAACAAAATCAAAAGATGTACTGTCCATTTATTATAAGGGATAAATGTAACAAATCTAGATGTCTATGAATTACTGCAAAAATCAATTAAAGATCCCAAATCCAACAATAATGATATCCATAAATAGTTAAGTTAGGGCTCAAGTTTATCAGTCATACGTATATGTAAATACCATAAGGTTAACAGAAATATCTTTCATTTTTTCTTCACTAAAAGAAAAATATTTCATGCAAACAAGTTACATATATAAGGTAAATTAGACCATGTTAAATGAACAATGTGGCAGTGGCTTGGTTACAAGTGGTTAAGTAGCCATACTAGTTTTGTTGATACTTTGTCAGAATGCTGCTTAAAATTTAAGATTCTAGAGAAGTGCGACAGGCTTATGGAAAAAAACACCCAAATTTACAATGGCAGAGCCATGCAGCCTGCAACTCCTCCAGCCTTGGATAACATTTATTTACTTGGCTGTCAATTTCGGGTAAATGAAGAGAGGAATTCCCAATGCGGTTTCTAGTTTCTATCCTTCTCTATGTAAGAATTTTCCCATTTGAAGAAATGAACACCCTTTTTTGAATACAGTATATATTTTATCTCAAAATGAAACTAGATGAAAAGAACTTGCCTATATTATATAAATCGTTTTCATAATTCAAAGAGCTTTACATTTTCCAAATGTTTTCATATACTATCTCATTTGATCTTCATGGCACATAATCCAAAGGCATTTACAAAGTTCTGGAAAAAAAAAATAGGCTAGCCATTTTTTGGCATTCTTTTTTTTAATGTATTTGGTACAGGGTCAGCAGGGCCTATAGGGTCTCACTACGTAGATCAAACTTGCAGCAATTCTCCTGTTTTCAGTCTCCCAAGCGCTGGGATTACAGGCGCACCACCACACCCAGTCTCAATCACTCTCTCAGTGCGCCCCAGGGCAGGGCCGGCACGGCATGCTGGGGATCGAACCCTAGCCACTGTGCTCTGCCTAAGCAGGCACTTTAGTCCACTGAGCTATCTGGCCAGCCTGTTTTTGGCATTCTTGATATTGCAACTTTAAGAAAAGCAACATTAACAATGAATCATTCAAAAAACAAAAGGAAAAAACTCCGATATTCATTTTGCTATGTAACAGACAATATAAATTCCATTTAATTGTGAAGTTCTCTACAGTTACACTGAGAAAATGACAGAGCAAGATAGAAATTAATTGACAAATGACCTTAAGAAACTCAGTTACTAACCACCATTGCAGCAATCGCTATACTATTTTTTTTTTTAGTGGTAAAACCAATAAAATTCACATAATACACATTTATGAAACCTGAAAAGCAGTCCATCATAACTGGATAAGTTAAAACAGCTATACTTGAGACTATGCATGGTGGCATGTGCCTGTAATCGCAGCACTTGGGAGGCTGTAAACAGGCATATCACTATGAGTCCGATCTAGTAGTGAGACCCTGAACATCCTGCAGACGCTTCCCTACAAAAAAAAACCCCAAAATCAAACCAAGTAAAACTGCTATACTTGGCACTGAATTTAAAGTATATGGAAAGCTATACTTTCAGAGATCAATTCTGTAGTTTGTAAAGTATAGGAATATTAAAGAGAAAGTCATGAAACATTAATACAGAATAATATCACTGGTAGAAATCAATAGCAAAAAGTACAAAAGATAATTACTTGATTAACTCACTTATCACTGTTGACCTACATGTAACAAGACCAAATGTGACTGTAAAAACTATAAAAAATAAGGATGAAAAAATGGTTGAAACAAGTTAAATACTGTACCAATGAACTTTTTCTAACTGGTCAGAGAAGGAAGTTATAAACATTGTGCAACTAAATTCTCAACTCTAAATAGCTCATCAGAAATGGGAATGTGTAGAAATACAAACCAAAGTATATGCAAATAATGTATTTTGTTTAATCTTTTAAGCTATAAAAATGCATTTTTTCCAAAGTCTTTATCACTAAAATATTATATCACGATCTACCAATGAAAGGCACTCATAATTTCCCATAGTAGGTGCCTTCACTGTCAACAGTGCAATCACACCTTTGGGAACTAGGAGAGCGCTAGAGCCTCCGCACAGGCACAAACTGTGAGTTATCAGAAAATGGACGATCACTGTTTATTTTCTAGCAGACACCGTTCGTAGGTCTCTTAAAGACAGGAAAGAAAAAGGAGTACTATTCTGACTAGAAAAATGGGTAGAACTATTCTGAAACTTGTATCCTGGTTTTAAACTTCCTTTGGACAAGTAAATCATGTTGGCTTGGCACAACAGTTAGTTGAAGGCTCTCATCCAGCGGCAGCTTTTTTCGCTCTTGCTAGAACCTTGGCTGAAAAAGACCAAGGACTTCCTTTTCCAACTGTGTGAAGCTCCCTTTTACTTCATATGTCAGACATAAGACTTTTTTCTTTTAAAAACAGAAATCATTACTTTAATCATTACATCAGTTATTCACGCACTTGACATAGGTATGTTTTTTTTTTTTTTTTTTTTTTTACAAAATAGACCTCACCTATATTTGAGGGCCTTAACTGGGATTTGCAAGAGACTTCCTCCTTCAAACGGAAGGTGCACAGTATCGTCATCCTCCTGAAGCATGCGTTCAGCTTCCTGGAGAGCAGGTGGGTGTAGAGATTACTTTTCCCAGAACATTTTCAAGAGGACAGGAATAAGAACATCTTAAAGACTTAGAAACTCACAGTGACATTACTTAAATGTAATATATCTGACATAAATGAAAAATCATTTTATAATTATGAATACATAGCATAAATTGAAAAGCACTTACAGAAATTAATTTTAAATGGTATAACATTTCATTTCTGAAAATGAATCAATGCTATTTGAAATCAATTTACATAACTTTGAGTGTTAGTTATTACATGACAGAAAATTTCAAGGAGGCTCCTATTTTTTCATAACAATACAACATGATTAAAACCTTATTTGTATGTGGCAGGATTTTCAACCTCAGAAATACTAATAGTTAGACTAATAATTCTTGGCTGCAAGAGGTGGTCCTATGTATGCACAGGAAATTCTGCAGCTTCCTAGGGCCTATGCACTGACCGCCCAAGTATCTTCTCTGACTGTGACATTCAAAAATGTCCCAACTCAGATGGGATATCCCCTGGAAGATGAGACTCAAACAGGAAGCAGAGATTAAAATTGTGACAGCTTAATAAGGGGGTGGGAATACGGCAGTACAGACGAGACAAAGGTCCTTCCTGCTCTTCTAACAGGTCCCACTACATGTAGGTGACAGGGTGGCCAATTTTTTACATAAAACAAAGAATGAATCACTACATAAATTTCCCACCATTTATTGCAGATCAGGGACACATGTAGAGACAGAACTTATTGAACAATGTTTTCGAAATACTCTTGATAGCTAACTTGGGAGATGAAAATCAGCAGCCATTCTGGCCGAGGAGGTGATCTTGTGGATGGAAGAGACACAAGATCCTCCTACACACCGAGAGCACAAGGAATGTAACGAGGGTCCCTGATGACTCAGTGAGCTGCAGCGCCTCACCACACGCTTCTGAAAATTCTTTTCCATGGAAGAAATACATCCTGTGTTTAAAAGTCACTTTTACTTTCAAAAAAGGTCACTTTTACTTTTGCTTTGTATAATATGTCATTAAACTGTATCGTATGACCAAAGTTTATTATAAATATATTATATCCTATTGAGAAAATAAAAAATGTTAATATGTATTTTTGAATGAAAACAAGCATCAAACATAAATGCTTCAATGAAAACAAGCATCTGGAGCCTCATTCAAAGAAACAGCGCCATTGGCCAAGCAATGGTCGTGACTCATCCACATGGCTGACACTGACAAAGGATCTACAATCTGAGGTACGGGATCTCAGGATAAATCCTGAGGGGATTTCACTGACCTTGTCAGACCCAAAAGCTACAACTCTTGTTGCACAGGTCCTGCTTTACCTTGGTCTTAATCATCCAGCAGGAAAGTATAAAAACGAAGTATAGGAAGTAAAGCCATGCTGTTATGTTGAGCTGTAGGGGACTCAGGTCAACAATTTCTGACATTGCCAGTCATGCAGAAGACCCAATACTATTATGGATCACTGGACTCTTTTAGAATATTTTGCTGAGTTAACACACCTATCATATTCAAATAACGGAACTAAACAAAAAAAAAGGGATACAGATGAATGTCCATTTTGTATCTGTATTCAAAATGGTTAGGATAGATATATAGTTACATTCTCTTAATGAATAGAGGGATTTGTTCTAATGGTGTTTGCAAATAGGATATTATGTCTGCATCTTGTACAGCAATTAACCACTAGGAAGAATGTATGCAATGTGTGAATTATTGAAACTGTCCTACCAATTTGGTTTGAAACTGTCTCATTACTATTTGTTTCTCAATAAAATTATGGAAAGAAATAAATAAATAACAAAAAAATAGCCCCAAAATCAGTTACAATTTTTGCCAAAAATAAAACATTTGGTAATTTTTCTACCTCTAAAAATGTGTATCTTTCTTATCTTTGATTTTCAAACAATACTGTATATGTGAAATTAAGTATAGCACTACAGTCAATAAAGTCACTTGCGCTACATACTTATTCTGTACTTTTCTTTCCTCTGGTGATAACATCATATGAAGAATTAAAAAAACTGATTCAGAGTGAAGCCTTCACGTATACTCATGCATATATCTAAATCTACAAGTCAACTAGTGGCACAGCACATAACAGTCCACATGAAGACCACACTTTAGCTGGGACTGGTTCCAAACACTCCTTGGGAGGCTGAAGTGATATATATATATATATATATATATATATATATATATATATATGTGTGTGTGTGTGTGTGTGTGTGTGTGTGTGTGTGTGTTGGGTTTTTTTTTTTTGTTTTGTTTTGTTTTTGGTATTGGGACTCAAATTTAGGACCTTGTGCTTAACAGGCAGGTGCTATGCCACGGAGCTACATTTATCCCCAGCTCTACTATACATTTTTTTTAAAAACATATATATATATTTAAAACTTTTACTGGTATGTATACCAGATTAAAATGTATGCTAAAATTAATGTAGCTAATGTACTTACAGTTAAATCAGACAATAACAGATTTTTTGTTATCCATGTTTTAAAACTTCTTACATATGAAATATACAAAAATAGTTTGTGTTCGAAATACAGAGGGGCAAGACTGTGGAGAAAAGATGGTATTTAAGACGTTACCTAGGGGCCAGGAAGATGGCTCAGTAGAATAAGTGCTTGCCTGGCAAGCACAAGGGTCTGAGTTCAATCCCCGGTTCCGCAAAAAAAAAAAGATGTTACCTAATGTCTCCTTGCCTCAGTTTCCTTATTTGTAAAAGGGAGAGAAGAAACTATACCTTATTAAGCTTCTTATTAAGATTAAGGGAATTCAGTAAATAAAGTGATTATAACAGTTCCTGCGATATGGTACATTAAATAAGAAAACAGTTAAAAAAAAAAATGAAAACTGTTCTTTCTACCTCCTTTTCTTTTTTCTTTTTGTCATCTTCCTTCTTTTTCTTACTTTCTGGCATGAGATCATCAAGCCAACTGAGTTCTCTCTTTGTGAAACACAGGTCCATAAGCTTGCGTACAAAAACCAATGCAAGAACCTTCAAAGATAGGAGAGAGAATATTAAGTTACATATAAATTGTACTTAAAGAATAAAGTATGTAGTACATTTTATAAAAATGGGGAAATACTTCACATATTTTGCTTAAAAATTATTTTATCCATTATCATTTTGCAAAGAAATTGAGTCATCTATTAATCTTTCAGAACTGTCTGCTTTTTTAAAAAAGCTACAAAAAAAGAAATTGGATTTTTATTTTTATTTATTATTTATTTTTTGGTGGAAATGGAGACCGAACTCAGGCCCTTGAGCTTGCCAGGGAAGCGCTTATTCTATTGAGCCTTCTCCCGGGCCCCAAAATTGGACTTTTAATTTCTTTGTACTCTGTATTAATACTGAAAAACATGGTAATTATAGTTACTATATTAAACTTACATAAAGACATCCTACAAGTTAAATAATAAGCTTTTGAGCAATGCATTTGATCACCTACTTCCAGCATTAGGTTTCAGTCACATTTGTGAAAAAGACATTAATTTGACTTCTCATTCGGCAGCTAAGAATAAACATGTTTTCAAATATCAGTTAGCTGTTTGGATTTCCTCTTCTGTTAACTTGCTGATTCCTATCCTTTTTATTCCCCTATTAGTTTTTATGACTTTCTTTTACTTCACTTTGCTAGTATTTAGTACATACTGCTTACATTTTTTGTGTGGAGTTGGCCCACATACATAGCATGTCCCAATCCCTGTTTGTCATTCTTTCTCCCTCTTCATTACCCCCCTTCTAACTGTTGATACCCTCCCTCTTTCAAAATGCCCATATCACTATTTCCTGCAATTTATTTTTCACTATTTTTACACTGAGTTTATATTTAAGCTTGTGTGTCTGATTTATTTCACTTAAAATTACGTCCTCAAGACACATCCATTTTCCTACAAGAGCTCAAATTTATCTTTCTCTATGGCACAGTAGTTACTCCATGGGGTATAAATATCACCTATTCATTATACATTCATCTGTCAATGGATATATAAGTCACTTCTAAGATTTACCTCCCGGGCACTGTGATGCTATCAATATGGGTTTGCATGCATCTCTATAATATGATGCCTTTAGCTCTTTCCAGCAGACACCTCAGAGAACAGCTGAGGCAAAAGGACTTTCTAGTCTAAATTTCTGGAGGGAACTCCATACTGACATCCATAGAGGCTGTGCTCAGTTACATTCCATGTAGAAGGATTCTTTTCACACTTAAAGCCTCTCCAGCATTTGCTATTTGATCTCTTGATTTTAGTCATTCTTTCTGAGGTAAGATGCAATCTCAGTGTTGTTTTAATTTGTGTTTCTCTAATAGCCAACAATGTTGAATACTTCTCTATGTATTTACTGGCTATGTGTTCTTATGAGAAGGGCCTATTCATTTCACCTGCCCATTTTTTGACTTTTGTATACAAATTTGTAAGAGTTTTGTATGGTTTGTATATAAACCCTACTTTGCCTTATGTTACAATAATTTTCCCCAATAGTCGGATTTTTACTATTTTAAATTTCTTTTCAAAAATAAATAAATAAATGAATTTCTTTTCTATGTAGAAAAAACATTTAATGATCTTATAGTCAAGAATATTTATCTTTTTTTTACAGTTGGTTTCACTTATCTTCTTTGAAGTTATTCCCAATGACTGGATTATACAAATATTCATTTTAATTTCCTATCAAAATTTTACTTTTTTAAAAAAAAGAGGGAAGGGTTTGCTGAGTTCACTGTTTGTGAGGAGGTTCCACTCCATGATCAGCTGGATCCAAGGCAGGGTGGCGTGGCACAGTGGCGACAGTTCAAGGCAGCAGAAGACAGCAAAAGCAGTAACCAATTCATTTACAATTTCTTTCTGAACGCGGTGTCAGCTAGGAGTGCCAGACTTATTTGCACCTCCCAGTATACATTGTTAACTCTTCCAACATCATACATTAAAACATCCCAGAGAAATAAGACAACCTCTTTAAATGAAATAAACTGCTCTTAAGTCAAGTGATAAAATAATTTAAACTGTATCCAAGTGACAGAACTGGTACATATTTAGATAAAGCTCTGGACTCATTAGTCTGCTTTCCAATCTGTATATTTATTGCTATATTAGTTCCACATCTTATTGGCTGTACTGACCTAACAGCAATTTTTAAATATCTCATTATCCAAAAATACAGTATCAATACAAAACACACAAGCTCCTCACCCCACTCTATAATTCTAAATATCTTTGTTTTGTTACCTTATGACACATTATATCTTTACCTTTTTATAAGTATATAAATTACATATAGTAAAACAGAAAAACAGCATGTGAGCAGCTGGATGCTGTAACAATTGTACACCCACATAACCCATACTAACAATACTGAACAGCAATATTTCTATCATCCATATTGTTGTGAGTCTAGCATTTATTTTTCTCTATAAACTTTAGAACTGTTGATGTAGTTCACAATACCCCCTATATCTTAATACATATATTAACTCTAGTAAAACTCATGCTTAGAGCTGTATTACATTTACAACCTACCTTCAGAAAACTGAAATAACAAAGAACATGGTATTATCTGTTAGTTCAGGTCTGCTTTTATGCTGTTTACTACTGCAAGAGTTGCATTTTTACCCCATCAAATCAAGACAAGTTGAAGTTGCTTGTGAAGTACATGGCTGTCATCCTAGAATGCTGGAAGGCTGAGGCAGAAATTCAAGCTCAGCTTGGGCAATTCAGTGAAATCCTGTCTCATAAAGGGATGAAGATATAGCCCAGTGCAGAGGACCTAGGCTTGACTGTCAGTATTGCCAGAGACAAGTTGAAGCCCTAACTCACAGTGTGTCAGAACATGATACTGTTTAGAAATAAGATTCAGGCTGATGTAAAGAAGAAAATGTCATACTACAGAAGACTGGGTTCTTAATATGACAGTAATTGTTCCATTATAAAATGTCACAACACGTGCAGACATGGACACAAAGGAAGAAGACTACGTAATAATAAAGGCAGATGAGAATTAATACAGCCGCAAGCCAAGAAATGCCAAGAATGGTGGCGCCCCCCCCCCCCCCCCAAGCTCCGGACGGAGTGCGGAAAGCTGCCTCCACAGGATTCAGAAGCGTGGCCCCAGTCACACTTTGATTTCAGACTTCTAGCCTCCCCAGCTGTGAGGCAATACGTTTTCGTTCTTTTAAACCAAGCCCTGAGAAACTACTATTACATACTTCTTTCTTTAAATTTCTATTTAAAAGTTTTTATTTCAGTTAATTTTAAAATATGTTATGGTATTTGATCACTACTGAGAAAAAGGTATGTTTTCCCATTTCCTAACATTACTACAGAACTAGACAATCTACTAATTTTCATGTCTTCTAAAATTCCTAATAATTCTACTAAGGGTTTTTTAATGTCTTCTTTGATTTTAACTAGACGTACACTATCATATTTTCAAGAAATATGCTAATAATTCTTTTGATGCCAGAATCAATATTTAACTTTTATAATAAATTAGAGTGTCTTATTAAAACTATTTATAGTCTTCATAACTTTTTAACTTCTAGATTAAAATCTATTAAAGAACTATGTTGTTTTAGTTGTTTTCTTTTTGAATTTGGCATTACATTTGTTCCACAAATTTCATACATTTTTAAAGTCTTTAAAAATAAAAAACCAGAGTTCTGGGGACGGAGTATAACTCAGCGCTCCTGTGCTGCCTAGTACTCGTGAAGCCCCAAGCTTGGCTACCAGCACCACAGCAAATGAAAAGGAGAACAAAATAAAACGAAAGACACTAGAGCTCTTACAGTCAAAGGCTAAAAAGTTAAACAAACCTAAAGAATTTCACAAAAATCAGATTGGGAAAGATTTGGTTTATAGCTTCAAAGAAGTAATTCACATCTTTAAATACCTAAGACATTTAAAATAGCCAATTCTTTAAATACTTTACAAATATGAGAGAAATTACTATAAAAATATGCTATCATATTATTGATATTAAAATAAATCTGAAAAGACTTACCATCATAGGAAAAACTACTGCAGCAGCTGAAGCTTTTATCACCCACAGAAGAACGAGACAGGTAAGCTGAATGACTGTGAAAATATGGACCTTCCAGAGAGGTACATAGCGGAGGTAGATAAGGTCAGGCTGATGCTTCGCAGGCATCCCAAATAATTTTATGCGGTCGAAAAACTAGATGGAAGAGAAATAAAACAAAACAAAAAAGGAAAAGAAAGCTTTCAACAAATATCACATCCAGTGTTCAGAAATGAAATTGTACTCAAATTGAGGGTTCTACATTCTAAGTTTAAACTGTAACTTCCTTGAAATGTTCTGATAGTACAGGAGACTGTTTTAGAAAGAATTTCCCAATAGAGAAAGCTCAAATTCAACAAATGCAATTAACTAGAAAAGCCTAACACAAAATGTTTTTACAGGAAGGATAAAACATTTAGATCAGTCAAATGTGCAAGTCATTTAATCTCTCTGAACTTGATTTCTAGTATCAGTAACAATCTGAATGATGTCTAAGGTAATCTCTAAGGTAATCTAAGGTAATCTAAGTGACAATAACCAATTTTTCTTTCATTGCAAATGAAACCTTGGGCAAATTCCTTGGTTTCTTGTGCATTCATTTTCTCATTTGTAAATTAGAAATACAATCAGCCCTACTAACCTCACAAAACTGCTATAAAAAACCAAGTGAGATGAGAACATTTCTTGACTAATAAGGAGCAGAGATCCTGGACTAAGCTTTAAAAAAGCTACCCTGGAAACTCCTGCCACCACTAGCATACTGCTGGCAATGGTGGACCACACCCTTTCTGTGAGGAGAGGTCAAAGAGACAACCTGTGCTGACTTAGACGTTTTCCGCTAACATCTGTACTAATCTTAAAGTGTCATCAGGTTCTTTTCAAGAATTAACGAAGAACAAGACAAAGTCATGAAATAATTGGGTTTTGGCCTTGCCCCGCTGCTTATGTAACTAATAATCTTCCTAAGTCCCTCTACTTGCTTCCTGATTTACAAAATTAAGACTTTTTCATTTCCTCTTTCTCAAACACCATTTTGAGAACCACAGAAAAAAATATGCCCTAAGCCTTCTAAGTCATATTGTGCCATACAAACTAAGGGCAATAAATATCACTGTTAGAGTAAACTCAGATCTTCCTTTTGAAACTTTTAATAAACTGACTTTAAACTCTGAAATTTTATGGCAATTGGCGTTCTACATGTTGCAAGCAGCACTTTTTTCCCTTTCCCATTCTTTTGATCAACCTCATACTGTACCACTCTCTCCTGAGAGTTACAGGTGCTTTCTGCTTGCTTTAATTAAACATAGGGAAGGGCCTTGTCCTTCATGATCTCAGTTCCTGAAGGGGGTACAGTAAGCTGCTGTCATTTGGCTAAAAACTCCTTGTCCTTCAAGAATAATAAGTCACTACCCATCATAAAAACAATTTTCATGTATTTAGTTTTAAGTGTTTCTACAAAATCATTACACACTTAAGACTTGCCTGGATTCCTTTTAATGAGGAAACTCCCATATAAAGGAAAACACCATATAGAACAGGCATCGGAATAAACTGTAAGTAAAATTACCACAATTAATATCAAAACACTACTAAACACAATGTTACTAAATACACCACTAAAACATAGTAACAAGTATAGAGAAAAGTAAGTTTAGTAACAGAATTTAAAAAATCTTTTACTGATAAAGATTTGATCAACCTAATATTTGTATACCTAAGAAAATGCTAAAAAGCATAAACTCCTTGAAAAATTGGTCTACATTTTCCTTCCTGAAGAGTATATGCAATGGTTAAAAGAACAGAAACTGCAGTCAAATCACTTTGTTTAAAAACCTAGCTCACTTTTTAAACAAAAATCATTTCAAACTTGATTTTTTTTATCACTTGGCTATAACAATTATATTATTTCAAATACTTAAAAAAAAGTCAAAGCCCTTGGGACATAAACAATCACTCAAAAGGCATTAGAAATCATGATTAAGCCAATACTTCCCATCATGCCAATACTGTACACAGCTGTATTTACTATACACTGTAATTGAATTCTACCTCTAAAGTAAAGGCCTTATTACTCAACGTGATGGACATCCCAAATCACCTACCTAGTATACACCAAGGCATTCTAAAGGGAAACTTGGCTATTAACAGGCCCTGTCAATTTACTCAAAACCACAATCACCACTCTGAACAAAATGAGAGGCCTGGAAGGGAAAACAGACTTAGCCACACATAGGAAAACTATATGCAGTGCACCTCACCTAACTGACCTAGATGTTTTTCTATGAATTTTGTTTGGAAGGAAAAAAAGTAACTCATGAAGAAAAGAAAATGTATTTTTAAAAATCTAGCCAGGCACAGTGGTGCACACTTGTGATTCCAGCAACTGAGAGGCTGGGTCAGGAAGACTGCTGAGAGTTTCAGGTCATCCTGGGATACACAGTGAGTTTAAGGCCAACCTGAACTATAAAGTAAAATAGAAATGATTTTAGATATTTAAGTACATTTTAATGTTTAATTTTAATGCAAGTAAGTATAAATGCTATGATAAATGAGATTTAAAAGCACTGCAAATGAAAAGTTTTACCTTTAGTACTGAAGTCATGAATACAGAAAGGCCCATAAGAATAAAAATCATTAGTCCTGTAACCCGCTGTTCACGAATTCCCAAAAACTTGGGTTGTTCCCCTGGAGCAGAACACTCAGACTCAACTTTCAGGCTGTTGACATGACTTATTGACAACACTGTCGCCGCCACAAACCATGGAAGTCCCATGACAGAGCAAACTCCCAACATGACACCAACCATCAGCAGATCAAGGTGATAGCCAGCTCCTTTCTGAAAGGAAAATGAACAGAAATATTTCTAAGTCTAAATAGGTTGAAATTCTACACTAATTGTAAAAAGGGAAAAAAACTTATTTTCATGTAACATCTTCAGGTTCCAATTATGAAACCTAAAGCCCTGAAGAAATCATAATGCTTGACACAAAATTTAAATATTACCTTCAATTTGTGCTCCTTTCTGTTTATGATCACAGCTGTAATCTGCTGATCCATAAAGATAAGAATGGTACACAGCAGAGCTGGAATAGCGGCCACCAGTAAGGTCCACCAGGGATTATCTCCCAAGGGGCTTATGATCCAGCCCCTACTGGGATCAGTGGGCTGTTGGAAAATTTAAAAAGAAAAGAAAAGGAAAAAGAAATTGTTTTTTAAGTTTTGTTCTTCTATTGCATTCTATTCCCACAGCACAGTGTGGGGCTGTAAGAACTCAATGGCAGCTAACTGGATTATTTGCAGACAACATGGCCTTGTCACCTGACTTGTAACTCTTGTGGGGTACTTCCTTTCTCCCCTGAACCTGGAATAACTTTATGATTTTAATCCACAGAATAAAGCCAAAGAGATACTGTGTGGCTTCCAAATGCTGACCCCAAGAAACCATACAGCTTTTGGAACCATGAGACAATTATGCTGTTGAATAAGCCTAGATAAGCTTTCTTGGGAACATAATACAATGTACTTAATATAAAATGGTGAGGAAGGCCAGGGAAGGAAACAAGCACCACCCAGCTACTTCAACTGCTCAGCCCAGTCCCCACAAGTGTACACGAAGCCACAGTATTCCAAGAAGCTACTCAATGTCAAACAGCTATACAAAGGGCCCAGACAAGATCAAGAGCCAGCCAATCCCACTCGCAATGAGCACAAAATCACATGCAAATAGAAAGTTGTTGTTTGGAGACCGCATTTCTAGGGATTTTGTTATGCAGGCAAAGACCGAAACAGTATCATTTCAACGCGGCCTGATGTACTTCATAATCTGCGCACTAGTTTAACTGTCCAATTTAACTGCTTCAGAGGTCCTAGACACATGTGATCTTGCCAAGGTTGGTACTAAGTCAAAAGGAGCCCTGGACACATTATTTTTCCAAAGTAACTGACAAAAATCTGGTACCTTATCAGATACTCACAGATTTTGATGCTGTGACATAAAATTTACTACTATAGCCAAAAATTTTATAAGATCACAAGAAAGCTGAATACTTCTGGAGAACAGTAAATGTGTTTAAAAGTAAACATATGTTTTTAATATCTATACTCAATATTAAGCTTGCTTTTCCTTAAGACACTGAATTCATTAGTACAAAAAAGAAGTATTTTGAAAGTTCAAGTACTCCCACTTTCTCACAAACATATATAAAAATGGCTCCACATTCAACAATGTATATAAATAAATGTATTTATTTTTGTGTTCCATAATTTGGTTACCCAAGTATATTTTATGCACCCTAAAATTAGTCTGCTCTAAAGGTTGCATCAATATACAAGTATTTAGGAATACCGATAAGACACTGGACTAGGATTACAGGAAAATACATCAGTATGTCTTAAGCATTCACAACCTACCTTTTTCAACATTTCTAGACTATGTAGTTCTTATAGTTTTTTATTCAAAATTACAACAAATCTCCTTGAAAAAAGCAGCACACAAATGGATCCACACAGCTACAACTCATGTTCAAGGCACACTTGAAAAGAAAATCTGCCAATCAAAGTAAAGAATTCAAGCGGAGACTTCATTACAGATTATTTTTCCTAGGGAACACATTTGAGTTCCTATTGATGGAGCTCTCTAATTACTGGCAGATAAACTGCCCTTCTAGAATAGAAATTTATAAAGAAATAATTTTCCTTGGAAAGTACATCCAGAACTCCAGCCAACCAGGTAATATTAACAGGCACTAAAAAGAAACAGAAACTCTAGCTAAGAAAGTAGAATCCATTTTTAAAAGAGCTCTTAAATCTTTATCATAGATGTTAAATACTCAGAAGGCAGTATCTAAATTCAAAATAGTTTGATATTCTCAAGTAACAAACAGCCACTTAAAATTTTAATCCTCACCTCAAATTTTTCAGGAACATGAAGTTTAGGAGATGGAACTCCTACAAGGTAGTCAATGACAACCATTATTACTATTGTGAGAAACACAGCAAAATCACTGATTGTCGACCGCACCTATGTTAAAGGGACCATGTTAATACAAACACAAAAATACTGTGTCCTTTCTAAATAAATCACCTTTCAAGATAAAATTTCACTAAAAAGTATGAAAAGTATTTTAAACTAATATGGTATAAGCAGTGACACACATCTATATCTGATTCTTACCCAAAAAAACCCACAATTCACAAGTACCCTACCATTTATTTCATGGTACCATATTTCTATGGTGAGCTCAGGCACATTTTTCACTATAAATAATTTCTTCAATATTATCTGGTATAAAGAATGACCCTTAAAGAGGAATACTGTTTTTGGAACAAGCCAAGATAGTGAAAACTTTAAAAAATAAGTATTACCAGAATACCAAAGTTTATCCCAGTTACCTTGGTAGGAAAATAACGCTTGGTCTTGAACTGCTTGAGGAATGAAGACAGAAAAAAGGTTGTAAAAAATAAGATGACACACCAAAAGAGAACATCTGGAATATAAGGGCCATGGTGACTACAAGCTGACCCTACAAACACACCATGCAAGGTTTTACACTCCTAGAAAAACAAAAAAAGAGGAGAAAAGGGAAATGGAAGGAATTTTCAAATATTCAGTAAATTATTAATGAATTTCACTGACTCTAAGATGTAAATTATATGTCTCACTTAGAAAGAACATTACCAAGCCAACTACAACATATTATCAATTAGTCATAAGACACATCTTGAGTTCAGCAATGTCTATTTCCCCACATGAATCACTGAAATAACAGTACTCGCCCAAGTTACTATTTTCTACACTTCCCTGAGTGAACGACTCAGAATCACTACTGAACTCCAAAACATATTGCCCATGCATTCTTGTTTGTCCAGACTTTTACTGTTCTCCCTTAGAAGTCCCACATGGGTGGTTTATAGCTACCATGCCCTTTTATGACAGAGGAGAAAGCTATAATATTAAACTGAAGTCAGCAGTAAAAACTGTGGCTAGCTCTTCTGATTTGATGAAAGACCTGGGATTAAACACGGTATTTAATGACTAATAAAATGACCAATAAAATAATACTTCCTTAATGAAATAATATGAACAAATTGTTGCATAATGAAAAGAATTATAAAAGTCTAATGACTTGATTTTCCTTTTAAAAGAAAAAGCAGCTGAAAGGCAATGAGAAATTAACAAAAAGCACATGACTCTGAAGGCTTTCTTCTCATATGCTTACAAATGTAACTCATTTGAATAAATGAGAAAACAAAAAATCTTTCAGCTCACTAAAAGATTAAAATTCCCACTAATTTTCCATTTCCATGTGTTGAGAATAGCAAACCTAGTATAATCTCTGGATCATGGAATTAAAAGCTACAAAAACAATCACCTAACATGGTCTTTTGGATATGAAGAAAACACACTGAAACGACCTCAGCTTTATTTTAACATCAATGAATTATTTTCCTTATGCAACAATTTGTTCATATTATTTCATTGATAAAATATTAGTCATTTTATTAGTCATTAAATATGAAAAACATTCTTTTACAAATCACTTTTGAACACCTTTGTTAACTACACCTCTATCACTTAAAAATGACTTTAAAATAGAAGAGGATGAATCTAAGCTGACTACTGAGTGCCACTGCTTCAAATCAGCACCATACAAGGCGCTCGGTAACAGAATGGTGTATCTTCGCATGTTCAGTGCAGAAGCTATTGGCCCCATCCGACAGCTAGACACTTGGAAATTGGGCTATTCACTAAAAACTTAATTTTTGTTGATTTTATTAATTTAACTTAAATACATGTACTATTAATAGCTATCCCATATTAGACAGCATAGCTTTACATTAAGACTGGGATGGAGGGTCCGGGGACATAGCTCAGTAGAATAAGTGCTTGCCTGGCAAGCACAGGGTCCTGAGTTTGATCCCTGGTAACAACAAAAAATAAAAAAGAATGGAATAAAACCTCAGGTGAAAATTATATGGCTAGTGGTCATTACCTTTAGTGAGAAAGAGATTTTTTTTTTTAAGTTTAAAACTGCACAGAAGCTGAGGGAATCTTGGTTTTAATTTCATTTCTGAGTACTAACACAGTACTGCATATTTATTCCCAATTCACAGCCTTGTCTTGCTCATGACTATGTTACAAAATAGCTGTACTAGCTTTAGCATATAGTAGGTACTCATATAACATGTTTTGCCGTTGTTGTTCGTTCCTGTTCTCTTAGCACTTAAATCAGACTAACCTCTAAGAATTAGACAAGGGTCTCAAGCATAATCACATTTTTGCATAATTCTGCCCTCAAAGGGAAATACCCGTTTTTATGTCTCTTAAGCTTCATTCATTTCAGCCTGTACTTTTTAATGTCTTTAGCTCCTCCCCAAATAGTAGTGGTAACCATTATTTGGTTAAAACACTATATTCTGAAAGCACATTACAAATCCATTCATCAAGAAGAAAATTTAAATATACTGAGAAAACGCTAAAGAAACATTAAAATAATATCGACAAAAAATCTTTATTTCATAATGTACTTACAGGAACAGTGAGATTTGGCCAAGAAATACCATGTACAGTTAAATTCTTCTCCTTCCACAGTGCTAGGGTCTCACTGCTAGGATCCGGAGGTGCGGCACACACACATCTTGGAAACGAAGGGTAGTACAAAGTGTTAAGGTCCTGCGTTCTATGTTCATGTTTACAAAAGCATTTGTATAAAGTAGTAGCTTTTAATTTAAACTTTTTTCCATGATGCTAAGTGTGGGGATTAGGAATGAAAAGCATAATAAAAAGAAGAAAATGCGTTTGGGTGGTATTAGAAACAGTACAAATATTGATAAAATGCATAATCAAACTGGTCAAATATGTCTGGGGAAGGGGTCATCTTACAAATTTCTTTTAAAAACTTTCAGATAATATTACCATGTTCTTAAGTAAGATTACTCTCCTTGCACCTTCTCTCCTCATTCTCCACAGCAGTAACTGTTGTCTCCTCCTGTTCTGCCAAGCCCTGCTATTAATATTAAGCTCTATTAAGCCCTATTCATTAAGCCCTGCTACTCATATTCAAACTTTATTTTAATACATTTTTCTTTTAATATTTTCTTTTTTGGTACTGGGAATTGAACTTGGGGCCTCACACTTGCCAGGCAGGCACTATGCTGCTGAGCTATATCCCCAGTCCAAGACTCATTTTTAGAAATCAGACCCATTTACAGTGCCGGCTTACAATCTGTGTGGAGGTGGTATGTGCACACAACCACCTTCATTCTTTTCTCATCCACTTTCCTCCCCTCACACCACCTTCTTCTCTTCATCTGAGGATGATCCAGCTCCCCACTTCCTATTATCTCTTTTTTATTTTGCATTTTAGTTATAATTTGGTTTCCTTATAAGGGGAAATCGTGATATTTAAGCTTGTGTGTCTGATTTATCTAACAACATTATGGTCTCAAGCATTCTTTTCCCACAAATTACTCAAGTTTTTTGTTTGTTATAACAAAGTAGTACTCCACTGTATATAAATGTAACATTCTTACTAAAATAAAGTTTTTCATAAGGAATTAGAATGATAAAATCAGAGTTTAGTTCCTCTCTAGAACTATTTCCACTGCCTAAAAAGTTAGAAATTCAAGTCAAAGAAACCTTGAAATACAAATCTAAAAAATGAAGCCAGCCACATAGTTCAGTGGATTAAAACACCTACTTGGGCAGATGCTGGGACCAGGGCTCCAACCCTAGTGTGCCATGCTGGCCCTGCCCCCAGGGTGCACTGAGTCTGGGCATGGTGGCACAGACCTGTAATCCCAGCACTTGGGAGGCTGAAAACAGGAGGATCACTATGAGACCCTGTACTAACTAAATACATTTAAAAAATAAATAAATAATGAAAAGAAATAAACATGGACACTTATTAGATTATGAACTACTTGAGAAAAGGCAAGAAATTGGATTTAGATCCCACTCAGGCTCTATTATGTATCAGCTCTTTGCTTTAAAAGTTTTAACCTCCAAGAGCTTCATTTTCTGCACAAGGAAAGGGATCATGGTGATAACACTGCAGTATGAATCAGGCAACTATGAACACGGTATCTGCAGGTACTCATAAAATGTTAGGTGAATGCAGTTAACATGGAAAACTCAACAACAACAACAACAAAAAATACCGTACTTACAGGCTATCACTAACAATAAAAATCTTGCTTCAAAAAGTCAAAAAAACATGGGGCACGGAAAGAGAGAAGTCAGAACAGCAAAAGAGAAATATATAAAACATAGAAGGCTATAGATTTGATATCTAAGTGTCTTTATGTTTTAAAATTAGTCAAGGATATACAGGAATTTTCATTCCCATTCCCCACTTGTCCCTAACAGAAAAAGGCATGCAAGGAAGGGAAAGGAAAGTGGCAGGGGAGAAAGCAGAAGTGTGAGGGAAAGAGGAGGGGAGACGCGAGGGGCTGGGGCTCCGGTGGCTGGGACAAGATAGGTTGGCACCTGTTGGTTTTGTTGTTGTTTACCTGTTTGGTTTTGATGACATTTCTCCCTGTAATTCCATCAAACGTAATATCATATTTACACCAAGCATGCCTGATAAAGTCACCAGATAGAGTCCTTTTTTTCGATAATTTTACTTTTTACTGATTGCATCTACCAATGTTTCATAACAACTGTGTATGACTCTTCAAATTCTGTTTTTTTCAAATTCTATTTTAGAGTTCAAAATCATTTTAATGTTTCTCTCAAAGAAAATAATCCATAAATATAATACAGTAAAACTGTACTAAAGATACTCAGTAAATATTAATAAACTTCAAAAAATTAGTGAAGATGCAAACTGTAGTAAATATATGCATATTAAAAAACCCCACATCCTACTACATGCCTCAGATTTGGTTAAGGACTATAAGATCCAATACAACTGCCTAATATTCATTTATGGTAGGGTAATTGTAAATTTAAAGTGGCCAGTCCAACTTCAATGAAGCATTCAACATATATGCATAAGTTACCTCACTGACAAAAATGAATGAACTTGACCAACTGTATTTATATTCACTGGAACAAAACCTCATGGGAAACAGATATGTGAACTACTTTATGGCTGACTGGTACAGCTAGACACAGTAAAAACCACACTTCTAAAACTCCATTTTCCTAAGCTCTGACACTGGCATTTTAATATTACAGAGAAACAGAAGTACTTACGAGTAAGTGGTCAGTTTTTCTAAATCATTGTGCATATTAAACGCATATAATTCTCCTAAATGAAAGAGCTTCTCCAAAGCTTCATAGATGAAGATGATGCAAATGAGAGCAGCAAAAGCCTCTTCTGTAAATCGAGTGATGTAACACACAAGGCTGCTTGCATCTGTTGCAACCAAAACAATGCACAAAAAAGAAGTCCACAGACCAATACTGCTTCTCAAAGACAGATAAGAAAGGCCATAATCTCTGTTTAGAAATAAAAATGTGGGCATGATCAATATATGTATGAGGAACAGTAGTTACAGCTAAAATTACTGATATCAAGCAATAAAAATACAAAAATGTATAATTCCTAAAAAAGGTGAATTACAAAATGATAAAATCACTAAACTGAACTCCATGTATTTTTCTTCAATTGATGACTTGTTGGTTATTAAATTAACATAAAAGATCCATGGTGAAAATCTTCTGGATAAGTATTTCAAAATCAATGGTCCTCACATTAGCAATCAGTTATGAGAGCAAATGACAGATACAAGACCAACTGTATCTACTTCTCTCTGAGGATCCTGAAGAACTGTGTCAATTTGCTAAAAAGACACCCTCGCTCCAATGGGTTGGAGAGTCCACCAATACTTCCCTCCCACCATTATCACCATGTAAACTGATTTCTAATTTTAAGTTTGAAATATATAATTACTAACAGGCTGTCTACCTCAGCCCATCTCATTCTCTATTAATCCATGTGGTATGACAGAGCAGATGCAGTATCAGCTTATTTAATGGAGTACAGAATGAGACAAGAACAGTGAAGTATGTAACTGCCATCAAGTTGTTTCAGGCTAAAATACTCAATACATTTTTGTGAGGACAGAAACAGCATAAAATTGAAAGTCTACTAACTACAGAACAGTGTATTTTTTATCTATACTACAAACAACCCAGACAGTGGAAACAGACACTGTGATCTGACTGCTTCATTCCCCAGGTCCTATCTGGTAAACAGGATGACTGCTATAGTCAGTGTGAGCCTTTGAGAACCAACTCTTTCTAAACTCCCATATAAGAACAACACACTACCTGACAAAAAATTGAGATAAACAACTTCTCACTAGTACAAAGAACTTTTACTTAATTTGTTACTACTCAAATCCACTATTTTATACTAAAGAATAACCTTATTTTCCATTTACTGAGACAGGGGTAGTGGTAGGGGCCTTGGTAGGATGTTGCTAGGATCAACCACAATTGCCCCCAAATACTGAAAACACATGTGCTAATCAGATCATTCCAAGTGTGTGTATATATATATATATATATATATATATATATATATAATACATAATGAACTTTAAGTTAATAGTACACATATACTTTATACAGTATACATATATGCAAACATGATGAGCAGAGAATTATAACTTACCTGCAGAATTTAAATAAAATTTTTTCAAACACTAAAACTGGACCTGTGCTCCCCAGTATTGTTAGAGGTTGCCCAGCAAACAATGAATAGGCAATCCCAGTTAACGATGCTCCAAAGAGAGACTCTATTGCACTCTGTTCAAGGAAAAAGAAATGGATAGAAGCAATGCATCACAAGCATCTCTCTAACCTACTACACAGTACACATTACATATCTAGAACATAAAAATGCTAACCAAGTGTGTATAAAGCAAACAAATTAAGAGTCAATTTTAAACACAGAAAATTACAAACAATTTAAATACAAAAAGAAAATTGCTTTCTGCATATTTAAGTGAAACTTTCTGCAATTACCTTTAATTCAAAACTCAACACTATGAGACACAAGTTGCAAAAAGTACATGGGAGAAACACACACAGGTCTTCAACTTTACCTATAGATAGTTTACTTTTAAGTACATGGCAAGTAAGAAAGGTCATGAATTTTTAACATTTCTGTATGATTTCTGTAGTTTATTAAATACTCAAAATGCTGCTGTTGCTGCTAAAAAATCTTTGAACAAAGCAAATTAACATGTACCAAATCTTTTCTTCTTTTTCTTTTTTTTTTTTTTTTTTTTTGAGATAGGGCCTTGCCATGCAGCACAGGCTGGCCTTGAGCTCACTTTGTAGCTCAGGCTGGTCTCAAACTCAAGGGGATCCTCATACCTCGGCCTCCCAAGTGCTGGGATCACAGGCATGAGCCATCACACCTAGCTGACCCTATCTTTTTCAAGCTGATTTTTAAAGAGCAATTTTTCACATATAGTAAAGCAACTCATGCGATAGGTTTAATTAATTCTTATCAAAAACTGAAATACTTAACATAAAATACATGCCAAAAATCTAAAACTTCACAGCAACCATAAATGAAGTATTTTATCATTAAAGCTGGGGAGGAGAGAAAGGTAAAATGAGAACATGGAAGGATCACAGAAATTTTTACCAAGCCTTGTACAGGATTAATTATGAAATAGTAAAGGGTACTGATACACTATGCCACTACACAAAAGGATGAATCAGCAAGAAACAGTTTGCTAGTCACAAATATCAACAATTGGAATGTACTACCTAGAAAGGAAAGTCCATCCTTGGTGAAGATAAGAGAAAGAAGTTGGTAAAACAAAACAAAAAACCTACTCCTGAAACAAAAGGAAGCACAGTAGCAGTAGCAGAGCCAGGCTTTAGGGGTGGATGTAGACTGGCTGGTATGGGGTACTGCCCAGGACTGTGACCAGGACTACACAGGCCTACAGGCTGTCTCATTTTGAGCGAGGGTAATGATGTAGGAGAACTTTAATGTTTATGAAAACACCTAACAAGCACAGAGCTTTGCAAACGGAAAATAATACATGGAGCTGCAGTTCTTATGAACTGTAATACCATCTTTGAAAATCAGTATCACAAAATAATAGCAGACAATACAAGTACGAATCAACTATTAAAATAAAAACAGAGGTAACTCCATATACAAATTTGTCTTTTGGCAACATGAAGGAAAAACATCCGTATCAATCATACATTTGTTCACGATATTGGATAAATTTGTGTTCCTGTCTGTAGGAAAATAAGTTTGTGCTAGAAGACACAGCTAAGCCACCACAGAATCCTTAGTTCTATCAGAATACACTATTTAGGAAAAGATTCAGGCAGTACTTAAGTTAAAATTTTAAAAATACGTAAATGTTATCCAGAGAAAGGAGAGACAGAGAGACAGACAGACAGACAGACAGACAGACAGACAGACAGACGGAGAGAGGGAGAGAGAGAGAGACAGACTGAGACAGAGAGACAGAGACACAGAAAGAGAGAGAGACCCCACCACCACCACGTTAACAAGTACAGGGGGACAGAACATTAAGTTTCTCCTTGGGTTAAGAAAGCAGATATTACAATTCATTTCATGCCTACAGCCTATTTATAGAAATAAACCTTGCCCTTTCCCAGTGATCTAGTTTTTGAGTTTTGAAGTGAAAGCAAACGGAAAGCTCTTTCCCTAAAGAAATAATGGTTCATTACACTGCCTTCCTTATTTTATTTCCAATTTACAAGTCTCCACCCTACCTATCCATTTCATCAGCCTCCCCTTCACTTTCCCTCACACAGTGCTGTGCTCACTGCTACTACGCTAAGTCAATTACTTCTCCTCAAAATCACTAGTGTGGTTTTTATAAAATTATGCCACCCTCATTCAACTTGTAAGGGGTCTGATGGTAACTGAACCTGGCTGACTGGGATATTTTCCTCTTCCATTCCATCCTCCTTTTCATAATTCTAAGTTATCTCCCTTGCTAAGCTCATTTATCTTAGTTTCAGCCCTCATCCATACTTAAATGATTTATGTTTATTTTTCCTTATCACTCTAGAACTCTGAAACTGTACCTCCTAATATATCCATTTCTATTTGAAATTCCAACAAGGCAACCAAAACCAACCCTATCTTCACAGTATTTTCCTCCGTAACACTCTTGCTTCCTCTGCCTCTACTCCTCAGCTCCCACCCCGGGCCTTTACCTCACTCATGCATCGCAGTGGACAGTGGCACAGGAACTATGTGTACGTCACCCTTTCTCCTGACCTCAGGGTCCCAGAGGTCAGGAGACACGAGTCCTTGTGCCACTGTCCGTCCTCCTCCAGCGTCTAACATACTACCGCATGCACACAGTGTGAGCAGCACTGGGAGACGGGCAGGCGGAGACAGGCCATGAGCAAGGCGCAGTTATTCCCATGACGGTAACAGCACACATTTCCACAGGGACCAGCAGAGTTACAGGCACGATTTGTGACAGCATATAAAGCAACTTACTAAGAATATACAGTGGTTCAAAGCTACCATAGAAAAATCACATATAAAGAGTTGAAAGGAAATTTCAGTTGTCAGCTTTACTTCATGTTCAGAGCACGAACCTTAATTACACAAATACCACTTAACTTTGACTAATTTTTATTCTTTATCTAGAAAAATATAAATTGTTCAAGCATCAAATGTAATACTATTAAAGATTAAATACAATATACTTAAGAATTACAAATCATTTCATCTAAAAAGCTCTTAAAATTATAGCCCTCCCCCCTTGGGGAAAAAAAAAAAAAAAAAACTTTCAAGATTTTACAAACCACCACAGTTCCTAATAGTTTCAAATACAGAAAAACTAAACTTTTTTTTCTAGTCATATTAAAAGATAACTTTCAATTATATTTTCTAAATACAATCTTTGGCTATTTTTTATACAGATTTAATATAAACAAAATAGAAAATCTTATATTCCAAAAATCTATCATCTCTACAATTAAGTTCTATTGCTCCCAAATATCTAGTCTAACCCTAGCTACCAGGGCTGAGTTAATATTAATCACACAACTAACCCTATAATCCCTTACAGGATGAAGGTAAATCCGCCCCTGACCACCCCAGGCTCAGTTCCATTGGTTTCCCCAAATCCCACCCCCTCCCAGAAGACAATGCAAACTTTTACTCAATTATAAAACCACTCCATCCAGCAAGGCAGAATAAACTTTTTTTTTTCCCTTTCTTTTTTTACCTCAACAGTGCATCTTCTCCTGTTCATATGGCTTCCCCATGTTTTCCACAGCAATTACCCTTGGGGGAAGTCTGGTTTGGGACAGGTTTGGGTGGACTCTTCAAATAAAAGTATGAATAGTGAGACAAATGCACACAGACACTTGCCTCTGAAGAGCTAAGAGCCTGGCCACTACCAATCTTTGTACTCACTATTCTGCCTCCTGTAGCTTCTCCAAGCAGCCCTCCAAAAGTGATAACAGGAGACATACAGGCACAGTATAGGAAAAGAATCGAGGCCAGGCACTGCAGGCTTAATGCATCCTTGAAGTCACTCAAGAAAAAAGGTGCTTTCCTTTTGATGTCAAGTATCAAACCACCAAAAAGCCTAAATAGGTGAGATGAAACTCGTCAAACTGTACACTAGAGGATTCTAGCTAGTTCAAACTAAAACTATGGGCTACATAAAACTGCAGGTGCCTAGTGTTCTGTCAATAAAAATTAAAATCCAATTCCAATCATGGTGTAATTTTAGATGATACATTCATTTAATCTAATCTATTGATGATAGATGAAAGAACTCATTAAGTTAAAAAAAACATACACATTATTTCATGGAGTATACACTGAAAGGACTGCATATGAGTAAATGTAACTTTGGACACAAAGTACAAAGAAACATGATAAAACCTAATCATTCACAAAAATGCATAGTAATTCTATTAGTTACTGTTTATTTATAAATCTTAATGGCAACTATCAGATATATCAAGAAGGCAACTATAATTCCTTAAATAGCAATGCAGTGTGCTGTGCAAAAAGTTAATTAAATTACAATTATAAGACCTTTAAAAATTAGTGTTTTAATTGTATGAATACTTCTGCCTAGAAAAAAATAAAAACAAAGTGACAGCAGTACTTTTAGCT
>NW_004524635.1:7746692-7768586 GCF_000260255.1 Octodon degus
TTAATGAAATTACAAATCTAATAAAACATAAAAGCTATGCCATTTCCATTTTTACAATCACATCTTTGAATGCATCTAATTAGAAAACATTACAGTAAGACCTAACGTCCATGAGAGGAAGGGACTTTCCTTTCTCACAGCCATATCTTCAGTGTCTAGAACACTGCCTGGGGCATAGTAGGTACTAGATTGAGCAGATTATTCAAAAAACAGGTAATAAAATCTGACTCGTACAACAGGGAATTATTCCAATACCAACTGCAGGACAGCAGACAAAAGAATTAAATCTACGCTTTCAAATGTTTTGGATGTTTCAAGCTTTATCATTCTAAATTTTTGGAAGTTAATATAAATCCTAAACATACATTGGTAAGTTACTCTACAAATAAACTGACAGCAAGGGGAATTGCTTCCAATGCTGATGAGCATCTAGAACATGACTCTGTATCATCAAATCAGTAACTGGCTATTTAACAGACGGCTTACAGAGCCTCCTGAGTGACTGTGAGGGGCCTGTGTATCTACTTTGGGGCTTCGGAGTGACTAACTATCTGCATTTGAAGGACCAAGAATCAACACCTAACAGGAGACCCGCACTGTGCGCACGGGGATGAAGTTTTGTTATCATATTCACACAAGCTAAGACATTTCATTAGTCAATTAATTCACTGAGAATTTGAGCTTTTTGAAAGTCTATTATTCACTATGCCAATCACTTTTTATGTATAGTAATCTTTAAGGAATATCACCAAAAACACTAATAGTGAGGCTGGGTAAAATACCCTAGATTTATCAAAGATTTAAGATTCAAATTCTTTTAACTCTTCATTGAGCACAGTAGACATAAGTCAATAGCCATATGCTTTTCTACAGTATGAAAATACCGTAACATTTGCCTACTTCTACAAAATATCTTAAACATATTTTAAAATGTTTACACTTGGCAATATTTCTGTCCTTTACTACAAAACTAACTTTTTAATGTGCTAATAAGGTTTCTGGAACTCATAAATGGGATGTTTGTCCATCTAACTGTATAGCATCTCATAACATAATGTTCATCTAAGAGTTTTAAATCTAGGCACAACAGATAAAAATCATTTGTTGTAATTCCCCTTTCTTCCCCTAATTCTCTTAAGTTGATATGAAAATCTATAAAATGACACTAAAGTCTTCTTTAAGAACCTTCTGTAGAGGCAGTGGAATTTAACTTACATATTAAATAACTGTGAGTTCTGAACCCACAATACATTATTTTAAGTTTGGTACAGACTATTAAAATTTATTTTAAATGCATAACCATTTTCCCTAATATCACACACCTTACTCAATAATGCACATTTTTTAAAAAAATGATAGAAATACTATATAAGATCAGGTTCCAAATTCTAGAAAAGAAAAAGAATGTTCCCTTTCTATCAAGTCAATCCCTAGTCCAAGAAGCCGTGTGCACTGATACCCACCGTCCAGTCCTGCGCAGCTCAGGCCCAGCATGATGGGCAGCCTCCTTAGGAATCTCACCAGATGAAGGGGCAGACCCATTGGGAAAAACAGGAATCTTTCTCTTTTCCTATTTCATAAAAACACACTTTCAGAATTCTCTTTTTAAAAAAATTGAAAAGGCATCTTTGATTCAAAGGATCAGATCTTATATGGCTTATATATCTAATCAGTGCTCTGAGAAAAAAATAAATTTTTCGTAATGTAAACTTTTAAAAATAAATTGTACTTGTGAATCTAATATCAGTTTTTCTTCATAGTTGAAATGTATGGCTACCCTTCTGCATTTCATATTCTAACATCAATATACTGTACACCATATTCATATGTATCATTTCAAATTACTATTCAGCAATAATTGTGAATATAAATATCCTCTAAAAAGCATATAACTCAAATTTTAAAAAATATTTCTTATGTTAACCACTGAAAAACATACTTATTAATTTCAAAGATGCTATTTTTCTCTCATTAAATAACTTCACTTTAAAAAAGACAAAATTGGTTGATAATTTTCCATTATACTTTATTTAAAATTCAAGAGTACCACTTCCTTGATACAGCATCTTCTTCTCACATGAAGACAATGAAACAAGCCTTCAGCTGGTTGCCACAAGAAGCCATGATAACCAAACGTGTGTGTGTGCGCACGCACAGAAAAGGAGACAGACGGGAAGGAGACGGCAAGACAAAGAGCCCGGAATCCAGGCGGGCCCTGCAGGCAAAGGCGCTGGCTGCGGCGCAGATTCACACACACTGGGCTACGTGGTCAGCATTTACAGACCAGCAAACCCATCTATAGGGTTATCGTCTGCAAATGTTAAAACCAAAACTAATCTAATCTACATCCTAGATCAAAGAGTAAAGAAAAACCAATCCTACAGAATTCATAGAAAAATATCACATACTATAATCTATGAGATAAAGTTAGAATACAAAAAATTCTCCCAAAGACAAGCATTTATATTAAGAAAAATTTAAAATGAAAAAAAATCAAGAAGGCAAAAAAGGTGCAAACAAAAATCTTTCCTAACGGTCACTAGAAGAAATCAAATGAACAGCAGAAAGTGAAGTAAAATAAATAAAATTAAAACATGACTTTAAAGAAGGAAATCTGAAATAAACTTTAAAAACTGGCCTTTTGAAATATATGACAGACAATTAGCTCATGAGCAGATATGATATAGCAAGAAGGTAACAACTTCACAAAATGAAGAAAATATATAGGGATGCACAGAAACTGTACTGTACCAAAACTGGACTCACAGAGAATGAACATTTCACAAACTGATATCCCTAAAAATAAGAAAATTCTTTTTTTTTTTTTTTTTTGGTGGAACTGGGGATTGAACTCAGGCCCTTGTGCTCACCAGAGAAGCACTTATTCCACTGAGCCATCTCCCCAGCCCCAGAAAATTCTTGAAGCCTATCATATGACAAAAGATGTAAGCTCACAAAAACAGTATCACAAAGGGATTTTTCTAAACTTTCGAAGCCTAACAAATCTATACTATTTCAGCTGTTTAAACAACAGGAAAAGGAAACTTAGGAAATTCTTTTCTTCAAAACACATACAGTAATGATACCAACACATAAAGGCACAAATATCTACAGACAAAAATTATTCAAAAATGATGCAAAAATCTTAAAAACAGCAGACAGACCTTCAAATCTGAATTAACTCCAATTATGCAGCATTTCATATTTAAGAATAGTCACCAAAATAATTGATAATTTTTTAAGTATTTAGAAAATTCATATCCAGTTATATTAAAAATGTAAGACAAAATGTGGTATTCACTATAAAATGTATGTTTTGGTCCGAGTTATTAGTATGTTACTTAATAAAAGAAACACTAGGGTTTGGACATATAGCTCAGCAGTCTAAGCGCCTGCCTGGCAAGCACAGGGACCTGGGTTCGGTCCCCAGTACCGCATTGCTGTGCTGGCCCTGGAACCTGGGGCACACTGTGCTGGTACATGCCTATAATTCCAGCGCTGGGAATGCTGAGACAGGAGGATCTCTATGAATCTAAGCTGTGTAGTGAGACCCTGTACCAAATAAATAAATAAAGATTTTTTAAAAAAGAAAAGAAGTACTAGAGACACTGATGCCCGAGGAAAGCCCCAGGCTCGGTGGCTGCCTACCATGTGCACACTTAGGTCTGAGCCATCACCACTGGTACCAGGGTCAGACGCTCACTGCCTTAGTGCTGTGACAAATTTTAGCCAATACCATCAGACAACAGGAAAATGCTACAGGTATAAAACTTAGAAAAGGGAGAATGAACTGTCTCTTATAACAAGTGACATGACTAAAGACTATATACAATAAGACCGCAAGACTACATATAACACATAAGTAATACATACATGTATATGCATCAGACAAGAAAAGGAAACAAAGACCTCATTTAGGATACAACAACAAAGAGTGTATAAATACATTTATCAAGATGCAAGCAAACTGCAGATAGGGCAAACATTTGGGGGGATTAGTACATATGTGCCATACAAAGTAACTGCATTTATTGTGGGAAGTTTTTATACATGTACATAATACATCAAATCTCCTTTCCTTTCTTCCAACTCTTACTCACCTTCCTATTTTCAAAAGTCCTATTTCCACTTTTTCAATTCCTGTTTTATCCTTTTTTTTCCTTCCCCGCCTATTCCTTTCTTTTGTTCCCTTTCTCATTTGAAAAAGATCTCCCTACTTCCTTCTTATATATTTTTTGTTCTTTATTTATATTTTGGGTATATAAGAAAAACTACATAATATTTAACCCTGTATGTCTGATTTATTTCATTTAACATCATGGTCAAGAGATGCACCTGCCATGCTGCGCCTGCCCCCAAGGCCGCTAAGACTGGGCGTGCTGGCGAGCGCCTGTAATCCCAGCTTTTGGGAGGATGTAAATAGGCAGATCACTAGGAGTCGGACATACTAGTGAGACCCTGAACACCCTGTAGACCCTTCCATAAAATAAAAAAAAAAAAAAAAAAAAAAAGAGATGCATCTATTTGCCTATGAATGCCTCATACATTCTTCTGCAGATAGTAGTCTATTATACCACATTCTCCATATCCATCTGTTAATAGGCATATAGGCAGTTTACAAGATCTAGCTATTATGAATTGTGCTGCTATAAACAAAGGTATGTATGTATCATTGTAATATGTTGATTTTAACTCTTTGGGGAATATACCTGGAAGTGGAAATAGCTGAGTGAAATGAAATTACTACTTTCAGTTTTTTGAGGAATCACCATATTGATTTCCATAGTGGTTGTGCTAGTTTACATTCTCACCAAGGTAGAAGGGTTCGTGTTTCTCCTGCAGCCTTGGCAACTTCTGTTAGTCACTGATTTCTTAGAGATAGCCATTCCTTCTGGAGTGAGATGGTACCTCAGTGTTGTTTGAATTTGCATTTCTCTAACCGCTCAGCGATGGTGAACATTTTTCATATATTCACTGGCCATCTGTACTTCTAAGAAGTGTCTATTCTTTACAGGTGACCATTTTTTGGCTGGGCCTTTTACTTGGGGTATTTAAATTTTTAGAGATCTTTATATATTACAGATGTTAGTCTTCTGTCTGAAGACTAACTGGTCAAATTTTATTCCCATTCTGTTATCTCTTCACACCAGTTGTTTCCTTTGCTGCATAGAGATTCTTAATTTGATATACTTTCATTATTTTGATTCTCAGTATTATTTCTTACATTATTGGGGTTTTGTTAATAAAGTCTTTGCCCATGCCTATGTTTTCAAGAGTTTTACCTATTTTATATTCCAGCACATAAAGTGCTTCTGTTTTAACATTTAGATCTTTGACCCATTCTGATTTTACCTTACTGCATGGTGAAATATACGGATCTAGACTCAATCTTCTGCATGCAGACACCCACTTTTCCCAGTACTATTTATTAGAGAGGCTATCTTTCCTCCAGTGTGTGTTTTGGCTTCGTAGTCAAAGATCAAGTAGCTAAGGTCATGTCTGGGGTTGTTTCTGCTTCCTCTACTGATCCACATGTCTGTTTCTGTACCAGCATCATGCTGTTTATATCACTGTAGCTTTGTAATATCAATTGAAATTGAGATTTGAAAGTACTCCTTAATGATGGAAAACCCAGCTTGAAAAATAAAATATCAACAGGGGAGAGACATACCATGTTCTTGAATAGAAAGATTCAATGTCAAAGATGTTGATTCTCCCTCAGTTCATTGAGAAATTTAACTATTATCACAACTGTTTTCTTAAACCAGGAGGTTTTAGTTCTGGAAATAGAAAGCTAATTTTACATAGAAAAACAAATATGCAAAGGTAGCCAAGAAAAAAATCAGAAAAATATGAGAAGACAAAAGTCTAAATTTATTGGATATTAAAATATACTTCCCACTCAGTCCCCTTCTGTCCCTCTTGCAGACTGCTTTCTTTCCCCAAATAAATATATTCATTCTGCTCTTAAAGTATGTATACATATATATATTTTTACTTATCAGATATTTAAAAATCTCAAAACAATGTAAAATTTGTTCATTAATAGAATGAAAGAAACTTCTAGAAACCAGCATAAATGCAGATAAAATTTAGTTCAAGTGAAGGCAGGGTCACCAATCAAGCACACGTGCTGGGCATGGTGGCACACACCTGCAGCTCCAGCTCACTGGAGACTGAGGTACAGAAAGATCACGAGGTTAAGACCTGTCTGGACTGCATAGTGAGACCCTGTCTCAAAAGAAAACAAAAACAGAAGGAAGAGAAAAGGGCAGTCCTCAATTTTTTAATGAATTGGGACAAGCAGAAAATTTGGAAAAAAGAAAAAATTGGATGCATAACATCATGTAATGAACTATGATAAATAGGGGCAGGGGAGATAGCTTGGCAGTCAAAGCACCTGCCTGGCAAACTCAAGGATCCAGGTTCGATCACAGGTACCACAGGCCAAGCCAGCCCTGCACCCCAGTGAAACCAGGTGTGGTAGTGCATGCCTGTAATCCCAACACTGAGGAGACTGAGACAAGAGGATCACTACAAGTCTGAGCTGCATAGCAAGACCCTGTACCAATTAAATAAAGATTAAAAAACAAAGATAAACTATAATAAATTACAAAGAGTCATAGAATGACTTAAATGGTTAAAACTACAGAAATGGGGGACGGGGTGCTGAACAAAAGATAAGCAGGAATATTCAATCTCACTAATTATAGTGTATTAAAATATATGAGGTATCAAGCTAAAAATATCAATCAGATTGAGAATATTTGAAGGTTTAGCAACACACCATGATAATGAAAATGCAGAGATGTAGATAGTGGTGTGGAAATCTAAAACAGTTCAAAGATGTAAAAGAGACCTGGGCATTAGCTACTTAAATTATAAATGAATGCCCTTTTGAACCAGCAACCTGATATTGGGAGATGTACCCTACAGACACATGGGTACAGAACTGAAATGGCATATGAGTACACTGGCACAGTTTTTAATAACAAATAACTAAAAATAATCAGAGCTCAGGAATAAACAATGGTATGCCCATAAATGGAATACAACATAGCTGTAGAAAAAAAAATAAAGAATATTTCCATCTTCTTTTTTTTTTTGTACCAGGGATCTAACTCAGGACCTTCTTTTGCCAGCCAGGTGCTTATGCCACTGAGCTACCTCCTTAGCCCTTCTCATGATTTCTTATCAACAGGTCTCTAGGATACTTTGTTATACAGAGCAAGTATCCCTTATCCAAAACAGTTGGGAGTAGAAATGTTTTGAGATTCAACTATTTACTTGTATATAGCTGATTGAAAATGCTATATTTGAAAATCCACGATCTGAAATTTTTTGAGCTATATGTCAGAATTCAGTATCATGAACATTTTATTAAGCATTATGTTAGTATTCAAAAAGTTAGATTTCAGACTATTCTGAATTTCAGGCTACTGGTACTGAACCTGGGTGGAGGTATATAGCAAGGTACAAAATAGTACACATAACATGATTACTTTCAGTAAGAAAGCAATAAATAAGACTATTACATAAACTGAGCAAAACTAGAATAAACAAAAAAAGAGACCCATAGTATGGAAAGATGGCCAGGTGTAGACACAACAGCTCTAAATAGCTCTTTAGTTTTTCTATATATGACTGCATATTTTTCATGGTGCTATGGGTAGATTCCAGAGATTCATACAAGCTAGGCATTCTCTCCACCACAGCGCTACACTCCCCAGTCAATAATTTTGGCTTCTTGAATCTTAAAATATATAACCTAAAAATAAAAATGTTTAAATTAAAGAAAGTATTTTACAGAAAGGCTCAAAGCTCTTACCTGAGAAGGGACACTTTTTGGTGGCTCTATGCGAATAGAAGGGTCCCACTCACCCGGAGGGAGGACAGTCACTTGATCTAAGAATTCATCAATTCCAGATAAAAGATCATTTCTGTCTTTTGCTTTATAAGCTACATCATGAAAAATCTAAAGAAAAAAAACATTGAGATAAAGATCTTAAAAGAAGAAAGGAAATTCTATACTTAGTACATCCATTTTAGATATTATTCATAATAAAGACCATTACCTAGGCTCTTACTTCAGGCAGGTACTAGTACCAAGCCCTGGCTATAAACTATAAACATTATTTACTGTTAATATTATCAGATGAGTTAACAGTAACAAACAAAACAGTGATGTGTCAAGACACAACAATTTTGTACAGAAAATACTTTGAATAATCACAGAATCAAATACTGCGGCAGGTAATGCTACTCTTCTTTAACTCCAAATGATTATAGATTTGGTTTTTTTCTAAGAGCCAGAGAAAAAAGTGCCTGCCGTGTAAGCGCAAGGCCCTAAGGTCAAGTCCCAGGAGCACAAACACACACACACAACTGAAAAACTTAATCCTGCTCTTATAGACTCCTACATGTTATTTACCCTGAGAGAATGAACATAGGGCAGTACACAATTTATTTGACGAAAACTATTTTCTGGTTACCTACTATTTGCTAGGAATAATTCTAAGCATTAAAGATAAAGCATTAAAGATAAAGAGTGACAAGGTGAAGTCCTTGTACTCAAGAATCTTTCTGGAGCTGTGTGTGGCCCACACCTGTTAATTCCAACCCCTGGGCAGCTGTGGTAGGAGAATCTCAAATCTGAACACAGCCTGGGAAACTCAGGCTTAGCAAGAGTCTGTTACAATTTGTTTTTTTAAAGGGTTGGGAGAATCCGGTGTAGTGGCGCACAACCTCTAATCCCAGCATTGGGAAGGATGAAAACAGGAGGATCACTATAAGTCCGAGCTGTGGAGTGAAATCCTATACCAAATACATAAAACGGGGGTGGGAAGTTGAGAATGCAGTTCAGTGTAAAGGTCCCAGGACGAATCTCTAGTATCATCACCAAAAAAAATCATTAAAACAGAAATACTTCTTTAGTAGGAGGAAAGATAGCTAAACAAGTTAAATAAAACATGTAACTGCAGGTAATAACAAATGCTGTAATAAAAAAAAAGTAGGGTACAGAAAGGAAAGCTTATGGAGAAAAATGAAGAACGAACAGGTAATAACACAGTATTGACATCAAGCATAATTTTTAAGCTTCACTGTGAACAAGAGGAGCATCACAATTTAATTTCATAATTACTACCTATGTCAAAAGATGTTTCTTTACCTCATCTGTCATGAGTGTGGCTATAGATCTGCCAATTTCATGATACTGCGGCGCCTTGCCTGCGGGACCCAACAACAGAAACAAAAACCTGAGGGAAAAAAACGATGCATAGATTCAAATTAAAAACAAACAACATATACACAAAAAACTAGGGAGTCATTTTTAAAAATCATTACACCATAAACACAGAAACACTACACAGCCCCTTTCCCAGTCTGCGTGAGAATCACGAGAATACCAGCAAGGAGTCACTATGGCAATTTGAAACTAACTTCTTGTTAGCACTTCATAATTCCTTTGGGCAAAATAGTAATTAAAAAGTAAATAAATTATTTTTTGTTAAAATTTCTCATCTATAATGTTTTGGATTAGAACAAACCTAGTCTCAGCAGATGATAAATATACTCTATATATAAAATGAACAGCAATCCCATTAAATACTTAAAAATAAATAAAATACTGAAGAGTACAAATGCACAGTTGGCTGGAGTAGAACTTAGTGGTGACACCTAGCATGCACCACTAAAACTAAAAAAGTATAAACAAAAAATCTACAATCCCTCAAATTATAGTTCTGGGTAAAATTTTTAGTATGTAGACAGGACATTTTAGTCACATAATTCTTCTGGAAAGAAAAAGAAATTTTATTTATAACCATATTTAACATCAAAACTTTAATTATTCTAGTGACTATATAATAAGTATTTAACTTCTTCCTTAGTTATATCCTTGTTAATATTAAAGAATGAATATTCACATTCACGCCAGGTATGGTGGCACATGACTGTGATCCCAGCACTCAGGAGGCTCAGGCAGGAGAATCTCCATGAGTTCAAGGCCAGCCTGAACTACATAGTGAGACCGTGCCTCCAAAGAAAACAATCATACCCTGAACACAGTATTTATCCTACTTCTATGAAAATTTACATATGAACCCATATAATTATTTTTCCTCACTTATCTCAATACATCATTAATGAAAACTTAATAAAGCAAATTAAGTGCCAAATATTTCCATCAGCTCTTTTTCCTTTGCAGTTACATATAAAATAGTAAGAGAAAATATTTTAAAAATAAATCTCATTTACAGTTAAAATTCCAAAGATGGCAAACTAGACTATCCCTTCTATAGCTAATGAGCAGATTATTCGAAGAAAGCTGTAAGATATTATACTTAGCTTAACATTTCATGTGTAAAGTACAACAAGCAGAAAAATCTTGATCAGACCAGAACAGACCTCTATGCCTACTTCAAAGGCATTATTACATTTATTCAACTTTATAAACACATTTTATAAAGTGTCATTTTACAAGTAAAACTTAGAAAATTTAAGTTACAATGGAGTACTACTTGGCCATAAGGAATGATAAACTTGACACTTTCATAGGTGATTGGGTGCAACGTGAGACCATACTTATTAGTGCAATAATTCAGACTCACATACGTAAACAACAATAAAAAAATTAAGTTAGACTTCACCCCAGTCCCACAAAAAGTTAACCAGCAAATATTCAACTCTAACTGAATCTGACTCCAGTGCTTGCATGTAAATTTAGATAAATATGGAAAAACAAAATCAGGGTTACTAAGACAACTCAGTCTTATATGCTTGATATATGCAGAGTTCTAGGTTCAATCCCCAGCGCGCACGTGCAAACACACACACACACACACACACACACACACACACACACACAGATTAACTGTGTAACCCAAAGCTACCAAGATACCAAGCTTGTTATAAAGGTACAATGGAAATTTTTTTCCTAAAGTAATTTTTATTTTATTTTCTAACTTTGGAGAAAAGCTAAATCTAACGCTCAAAACATGCTGGTTCAATGACCCAACATGAACAATAAAAATGAGCTTCTTGATATAAAGCAAGATATTTGTTATTTTGGTGGATAAAAATGTTTGAACGTGCTGAGAAAACATGAATTAGAACTAACGTTTACCTCGTAGGAACAGGAACCTCAGTCAACCCCGAGAGGAGGACAGCAGGAGCCAGTCTCACAAATGCAATTATAGGTCTTTCCAAGAAGTCCACTTCTCCCACCAGGACATTGGATGCCTCAGCGCCCGTGGGAATTTTCCTCATGAAATTCATGTCAACCTATTGACAAATAAAAAATTAAAAATAAAGTTTTAATGCTATTTACAAAACTATTTAGAAAGAAATAGGAAAGAAAAAATTGCTTATAAAGGCGATCTGCTATGCAAGCCTTGATCTAAAAAAATGTATAAATGCCAAATCTACACAAATACAGAATATGAAATAGACAAATACAAAAAAGCAAGCAAAATATTTATCAGTACTACTGTTGTAACTATCACAATCTTTACTACTTCAGAAATTTAACTACCGGACATAAAACTTGGGAGATTTTTCAATGAATATAGCATTATTCATTAAAAACTATTCAGGACATTGTTCACAAGCTAACAATAATTTGTGAAATTATACACAGTGCTAAAACGTATTCATAATTTTCTATGGTTTTAATCTTTGAAATAAATGATTTCCTTTATATATGTTTAGAGGTGTCCTTTTTAAAAATTCTAATGTCCTCTTATATTTTCATTAAGTAGAAAAAGTGTTATTTACAACTAAAATCCATAGCCATTACTGGTTTAGATGTATGATAATGCCATAAGTGAAATTTAGTTGTCTGTGTATAATTACAAGGAAAAGGTTACAAACATGATATTAACTTATGTCAACTTCTTTATTTTTACACAGTTCCACACGTCACTAAACAACCACTTACAGGGCTAGCTATTAAAAAGAAAACCAGCACTTACAGCGGGCCTCTTGAGTCCCACACCCAGTGTGCCACAACTACAGTGCCAGGAGGCAGACTCCTGCCCAACAGGAGACAAGGAGGGTACACACGGAGAGGCCAAGTAAAAAAAAAGTAAAACTGTGACACAGAACAAAAATAAATGGCAACTGCCATGTCTAGAGGCGATCTACAATGTAAATTACATTGGCTTATACATTCAACAAAAATAACCCACAATTTAATTATGAACACTTTCCATTTTATTTAAACTAACAGCATAGCAGTAAAAGTATACCAGAGAATTACAGCTGCAACAGCTTTCCACATAGCTAAAGCCCTCTGTTGTAACACTGCCTAGAATTTTAGGGTGTGAGGTTCAGTAAAATTATAATGCAAGGCATTAAACTTCTCTGATACAAAATGTGACTTGAAGGCCTCACATGACAGGATAAAAGGTTCAAAATAAAACAGAACCTTGCTTGATAAGTCACATTTAACAAATATAAATAGCAGTCTACTGAAAAATTATTATAATCAGTTTCAATCATGCCACAAACTAGATGCCAAAATAGGTATCATCCTGTAGCAAAGTAACATTACAAAAAATTATAATGGATTCATAATGTATATTTTAAATGACTTTGTAATTTAAGCTGATTTTTGCCTTGATCTTTTAAAATAAGCCTTTTTTTCCTATTTCAACTAAACTATTCATCTAACAAATAAAACATATATTGAGATAGTTTTTAAATCCATGCCTACCATGGTGTTTCCCCATCCTATCCATGGGGAAACAACGATCTATTCCCCAGTGGCATTCCAGAGAGTACCAACAACACAGGACAGTAATTCTGTGATCGCAGTACAGCCCACAGAGGGCTGACTCACGAGTGCTGTAACATGCCCAGAGCTGACCTAGTGGGGTAGCCCTGTTGTAGTGGGGTAGCTCCTGAACAAATGACTGCATTTCAAAAGGGATCAAAGTTTCAATATATCAAAAAAAAAAAAAAAAAATGAAGACAAAGTTTCAAGATATCTATGAGTAGGTACAGACAAAAATACCATACCAATTACATTATTTTTTTCAGGATTGCTAAAAATAGTAAAACATAGTTTTTCAAATTCTTGGAGGCTCTCTCACAATTTGACTTTTAACATTTCATAAATATCACATGTAAATTGCAGGCTACTAAAATTATAATCAATGTTGATGATGTCATAAACTCCAAATGCTCAGTAATGATTACGAAATGAAATGGAAATGTATATTAATGACTAAATTACCTTGCTGAAATCAACAGTACTATTTTCTCTGCTTCCTCCACTTCCATTACCTTTAATTTCTCCACTTTTACTATTGTCCAAGTTTCCAGGAGCAGACTGTGGAGATGCTAAAATACCTGCATTTAAGATAAGACACAATTCCAAATTAATGAGGAGATACTCACTTTGCAGCAACTCTGCTCATATCCTGAAAGTGACAGTGTTATAAAAGTGAATGTGCAAAGTTAAAAAAAGAGTGCCAAGTGTTAGTATCATACCAGCAAAACTAGAAAAAATATTTTAAGCAATGACAAGGCTATACATTTTAATATTAAAATAACTGGAATTTTAAAAAATAGTGACCTTTTGAAAAAATAAAGTGAGTCAATATGGAACCAGAAAAGCGGGAAGAAACACTTAAGTCTGATTATCACTGTGAATATATGAACGGTTCTGAGCTGAGGGATCCTCAAGCTTACTTAGGTGTGGGTAAATCAGTAGCTACACAAATTCTCTAGCAATAGGTGTAACTGAGAAAAGTTACTTTCCTAACATTAAAATTCATTTTAGTATTTATATTTGTAATATCCTACTGTCATTATGCCTAAGAAATACAACTTTAAAATATTTTACGATATAAATACAAAGACTAAATGTTTTATAATCCAAGATGTTGCTATCATTAATTCCTTAACCTATGATGATACAAACCTAGCTAACAAAACTAGCTTGTGTTTTATGATAGTTGTTTGGATTACAATGATAAACACATGATCAAGTATTAGTACATTCAATTCAAGTGACATTCAACAGTATTTCACACCAATCACCTAAAATCACTATGGTTAGCAATACAAGTTGTGCAAAAGTTTCAATTGGCCAGCCACAGTGGTGCATGCCTATAATCCTAGCCCTGAGAAAGGGTGAAGGAGAAGGAGCCCAAGTTAAAAATCAGTAAGAATATCACAAAGGTACTGGTGACATTAGTACTACTTTCAATTGCTTAACTGTGTTCAATCTGTGGATGTAGGAGCCAGGAGCAGTGGGCAACCTAGAAAGACCACCTCAAAATAAAAAAATAAAAAGGGATGTGCAAGTAGCTCAGTGGACAGCCCTGAGGCTCAAGCCCTAGTATCTATCTATTAGCCAATCAATCATTCAAAAATTCAAGTACATTACACACATTTATACCATTAAATGCACCTTTTTTCCAAACACCAAAGATTTTCTAAAACAATATAAGCTAATTAAGCTAATTAATATTCAAAATATTGAATATCATAGTTACTGAAATACAACAAACTTCAAGTTTTAGAATTTCATTTTTGATTTTTTAAAATTTATTTTTTTCCATTTATATCTTTGGTATAGTGTCTCACTACACAGCTTGGACTTGTAGTGATGCTATTTTCAGCCTCCCCAGCGCTGGGATTACAGATGTGCACCACCACGCCCAGACTCAACTGCCAGTTCAGCGTACCCCAAGGGGCAGGGCCAGAATGGCATGCAGGACCAGGGATCAAACCCTGGTCCCTGCACTTGCCAAAGCATGCACTTAGTCCGCTGAGCTATCTCACAGTCCTGAAGTTCTCAAATTTTAAACACATTAGATGCACCTGATGCATTTGAGAGATTGCTTTTAAAATTGCACAACAAATTATAGCTAATGAATACTAAAATTAAGATATTTGGGATTACTGCTTAAAGTCAGTTATGAAGGACTCTTAACCTCTGTTAAATATTGAAAATCTGAGTATAAAATGACCTGCTATCCAGGATTGTTCTCATTCTCTGAACAAATTAAACAATACTGAAATGAAAACTATTTCCTTGAGCAAGCCATTTTTCATGGTTAGTATGGAAAAGTTAAGATTACTCTTTAATTTTTGTCTCTAACCATCTAGAAAAAGTCCCCTTTTTGTCTATAGAGAATGAGTTTAGCAGAACTTTCAAATGGTTCCCACCTACTCCCATACAAGGAAATCAGTAAGAATATCATAAAGGTACTGGTGACAACTGTAGTCTAACACTGCTTTTAACTGCTTAGCTGCGCTCAATCTGTGAATGCAGGGGCCAGGAGCAGTGGCTTATGTGCCTGCCTAGTAAACACAAGGTCCTAAGTTTGATACCCATTGAAAAAAACATCTGTGAATATATAACCAAAAGAATATGCAGTTCTGCACATAGTTTTACAAATAATCACAGCCACCAGATTTTGGGGGGAAAATGAGGAGGTTGTAGAGAAAAATAACAATATACTATGAATAGTTGGATGAAATAATATGGAACTAAGCTTGGAAAGTATCATCTGAAGTCATTTGGCTAACTGGCCTTCTTGAATCTGTCCCTTCTTCAAAATCAGCATGGAAGGTGCATGCTAAGTATCTCCCGTCATCACCCTCTCTATGCAGTCCTTCCAAACATCAGCTAAGTGGAGGCTGTTTTCTTAACCAGTACAATCTCCCTGCTCTTACAAGGAATCCCTAATGCCCAAAATTAAGACACCTCTAAAAATATGTTTCATCACCCCCTCAAAATATTTTTTATCATTAGGACAGATGACTCAGAATGACTATTTCGTTAGGGATTTAAAAACCGTATTCTATTAAACCTATTATTTTATCTTGTGCATTTTTTTAAATAACAAGTCTAATTGGAGAAGGGCAAATCAAAGATTTCACAGTTCCAAAGAGTATCTAATCCACTTTTTTTTTTAATCTTTTATTTATGTATTTGGTACAGGATCTTGCTATGCAGCTCAGAGTCCTAGTGATCCTCCTGTTTCATTCTCCCCAGCACTAGAGTTACAGGCATGCGCCACCACATCTGGTTTCGGTGGCCAACAGGGTGCAGGGCCAGCACAATGCAAAGCCAGCATGGCATGTGGTACCGGGAATCGAACCCGGGTCTTTGCACTTGCCAGGCAGACACTTAGACTACAGAGCTACCTCCTTAACCCCTGCACTTTCTTTTTTAACACAGGCATACACAAATGATGACTCTATCATGGCAGCAGCCTCTCCAAAAGAATGCTGAGGCCACTTAATCTCTAACATAAGGAAATTCTGTAGGAATTTCTAAGTGTTTGAGGAGCCAGAAGTAAATGGGAAATAATATACTGCTATTTCTATTACTTTTCCTCAGTGATTACTGATCTTCTGCAGCTGTCCTCTCAAATACTGATTATAAGCCTGTTCTTGTCTTTAGAAATTCTTACACTTTCATTTTTCAGAAAAACTTTTAAATATTATTGTAAAAACTTAAGAAGAAAAAAATTGTTCCTCAATTCTCAGTCAATTGCTCTTTTTATACCCTTAACATGGACTAAATAAGCCATTATAAACCTATATATTGCTTCTTTATAATAAAAAGTGCAATCCCTTATTATTTATAACACAGAGGCTGATTAAAACAAGAAATGTTCAGTGTTATTCAACAATGTAATGCAGATAAAAATAAATGTTTAAAATCACCTTTATTAAAGGAAGAAGAAAAAGATAGCTAGTTCTTTTTAATATAAGTGATTATTTCTGAGTAATTACTTCTAGGTGTTTACTTCTCCTTATGTTCAATTTCATCACTATAAAACTTTATGTTTTTTATGAATTACTAATAAAATTTATATTAAAACACTATACTATAGATTTTGTTGTAAGTAGACCTGAGTTCAAATCTCTGATTATTTACAATGTTGCTTTATTATGCCTAATTATTCATTTGTAAAATAAGAATATCAACCTCATCAAATTATTGTAATAATCAGAAATATTGCATCTGAGAAATACCTCTCACTTTGTCTAGACAAACTATAGAACTATGGTAGGTGCAACTGTGATCAAAACTAATAACACAATCACTTAATGATATGATTTACATTTCTAATTATAATTAAATATGCTGGGCCCAGGGAGATAGCTCAGTAGAATAAGTGCTCGCCAGGCAAGCGCAGGGTCCTGAGTTCGATCCCCAGTACCTCAAAATAAATAAATAAATAAATAAATAAATAAATAAATTTGTTGTTATTGAATAAAGCCATTAGAAAAAGGTCTTTCACACAGTGCAGAAATACAAGGACCAGCAGGCACACGATTGTATGCTTTTCAATACTAGTTGTATGATTCACGAGTTAACTTCTGAATTTTTGAAAATGGGTAGGTGTACCTAACTCACAAAAATTTGCAACACACACAGAGTAAGATAATATAGTAACTAAGCAGTCTCTGAAGTGTTACAGATCAGAAGGCTGGAGAAGTGTGTAATATGTGATTAAAATCACTAGTTAGTACTGGTATGTATTAGGTTAAGGCTTAGCTAACGTGTGAGGTGTGAGTAGTCACTAACGGGTACTTTTTAAATAAAATTTAGATGGAAAGATGTACATATGCAAATCTTCATATAATCAATGTGTAAGATCCAAAAGTGTAATTTATAGCCCTTAAATACAATATACTATAAAAAGTTTCAATTACTAAGAAATCATTTCTTTAATTCACACAGAAAATAACCCACTCCTAACTGTAAGAAACCTGATCCTGAAAATAATCAAGAAGTTTCATTTTAAAGATTATGTAGCATTAAGATAAAGGACAACTGGGCCAGTGAGACAACTCAGCGGTCTAAAGCACCTGCTTGGGAAAGCTTATGCACCACGTGCTGCGCCAGCCCCACCCACAGGGCGGGCTGAGCCAGCCTCAAAAAAGAGATAAAGGACAACTAAAATTTGTTTAGAAATGTAATACTGCTCTTAAAAGAATTATGATTCCAAGCAGTTTGATATTAGAGAACCTTAACCTTCAGAGACAAAAATGAAGTAATGATCCTCTTCTGTTAAAAACGAAAACCTATATATTGTATGGCGGGGGGCAATCAGATGGCGATCGGTGATCCCTTCCACTGTCTCTACATATGTGTGCTTATTCATCTTATGAGTGAACTGCATAAGAAAAGATACCATTCTTAAAAAATATGGTTAGCTAAAATATCAATTATAAGGAATTCGTATGTTTTCTGAACTACATTCTAATGCCTGAATCACTAAAATTTTAGTGAAAATGTTGGAAAGGGATTAGATTGTATGTGGTTTTCTCTGTAGTCTTTTTATGCTTATATTTTTAATAATTCTAATCTACAACATACTACAAATTAAAAAAAAACATGCAGAAATCAAAATAAATTATGTGTTATCTACGTATGCTGCTCAAGTCATGTGCTTAAAGCATTCCAAGTGCAAGTGATCCAGAGGCACAAAGCACCACACGTGGAGGACTATGAATAGTTGCCTGGAGTTAAGTCAACATTTTCCTCATTCTTCTGCTCCTGGCCTTTCGGAGCTTCTAAGTCTTCCTCGGGCGGATGAATTACTACAGTGGGGATATCATCACTGGCGGGTGAGACCAGTAGCTCTGGGGCCTGAGGCTGCCTCTGCTGGAAACTTCTGGAGGTCAGGCGACTGAGGTTAGGGCTGGAAGGAGGACTGTTCTGAGGGGTGGGCACTGGGGTCGTGCACCTCGAGCCTGCAGGGGTTCCCGCTCTTGAAGAAGGAAGAAGGTGACTGAGAAGAAGAGATAAAGGCGACTCTCCTCTCAATGAAAGGTTTGAGGCAGAGAGACCTGTTCGCAAAGAGTGGCGGGAGGCTGAAAGGCCTTCCCCTGAGATAAAACAAATAAATAAAAACTGATGAAGTTCACTGCAAAAGGCAAATACAGAGACACAAAAATCAATAAACACTGTAAACTACAAGCTTTAAAGATCTCAAATATCCAGTTCATGCTGTGAGGTTTGACATGTCAATCAGATTCTTAAATATTAGAAAGTCACTAAAAAGTTGCTTAATCTGCAATTTGTTCCTTAAACACATAAGAAAAGGGGAAAAATGGTGGTAACAACATTCTGTTAGAAATTAGTATGACCCAAAATATAGTATTTTTAAAAAGGATACTCAATTCAAAGTTACTACTTCAATAATAAACAGCAGACAGAAAAACAAAATCAGGAGAACCCAAACCAAAACTTAACCAGCACTGACAGCTTATATTTAGTATATTTTCCCACACAGTACCAAATAACTACAGATAATTAACCACATTAACAGTGTTTGAAAATTTCTAACATAAAATTCATATTAACTATTTACAATATTAAGTTAATAGGGCAGGGTTGTACTTTCAAGTAAAATTTACAAAAGCAAAAACAAAAGTTATGGGAATTTTTTAAAAAAGATAATTATAAATTTAAAGGACATATATTATTGAACAGTCCAAAAAGATTCTTATAATAAATGTTCTAAGGTGAGTTTTTTGCTTCTAACATCACAGATCCATTCAAATATATGCCACCATTGAATTAACTAGGTAAAAGCATTTAACCAACAAAAGCAGTTAGATACTAAATCTACAACAGTTTAAAAGATCAAGTGTTCCTAAAACATCTAGTATTCTTGTTAGTGGAGCTTAAAACTGATGGTTTTTGTTGTTGTTTTGGGAGAAACAAGAGCAATCCAACAAGTCCTACTGCCTGTTATCAAAGCTACATGCTCAAGAGAGCTCGTACTATAACATTTAACCCATTAACAAGCACTTTTCAGTTAAAACAAGCTACATGCAGAAAAACTATCCAGTCACAACCACAGTAACATGATAAAATGGCCACCAGACGAAAACAGCCCTTGTCTTATGATTAAAAGTAATCAAACTAAAACTACAAAGAAGGAATAGTAATTTAATAAGGACTTTGGGTAAATTACATTCATTAAAGCAGAAAATATATAGAAGGAAAGATAAACTGCCATGTTTAACTTGCTTTTAAGATAAACAAGTTCACAGATTTTACTTTTATTCTTAAGCTTCCTTAAATATCAGGCATAAAAGTTTTAATAATCAAATGGTCAAATTAAGCCTCTTCCACTGAACTACAAATTAATTACTGTCAACTTTAAGGGTGCTAAACTCCATCACCGGTGGCTGTTTGCTTGTACAACACTTACAAGTCACACTATCATTTCAGGGAAAGAAATGGAGCAGAAAAGCACTGCGTCCCACATGCATCGTCACCTTGATCCACAGCGTAGAGCAACAGTAGCAGCTGTGGGCAATAATGACCCTTGTAAGCTACTCTCATCTTCGGCACCTGAGATCTAGATCCACGTCATCACAGTTCACGCTGGGAGCCAGAATGGAACACTAATGATGGAGTCCTCCACCTCAGACAGAAACAAACAGGGCAAACCTCGGTGTGTCCGTCTAAGTCACTGCCAGAGTTGGGAAATGGCTACACAAGCGCTGTCTTCCTCTGGAGGACACTAGAAAGCTGGACTCTGCACAACAGGTCCCAGCCACTCCGCAAGGCTGTAAGACGCTGAGTGTAACACAGGCAATGTCATGAAACTGTATAAAGAGCAGTGAAATAGGAAACCAATCCAGAACTACTGAATTGTGCCAGTGGAGTATCTACAGCATAGTCAGCAACCAAAAGGGGGGGGGGGACTTAAAGAGTTTATGCCTTTTTAATCAATTATAAAATGTGAAATCTTAAAAAAAAAAGTAATTCAAGGTAAAGGTAAAGGAGTATAACCATTTAAATCAGAAGAAATTAGTCTGTGCCATATTAACAGTAAATGCTTAATTTTTTCAACCAAGTGATTCCTACTTTAAATGACTGTAACATTTTAAAGAAAGCTATTTCAGAAAAAACATTTTAAAAAGCACACATAGTACTACATAAAAAAGAACAAAAAAAAATCCTAATTATCTGGAAATAGCATCTCTCTTTCCCCGTGTTAACTGTAACATATTAGAGTGCTGTTAGAAAAGAGTTAGCAAATACTGGGTGCCACAACTTATCTCACCATTCCTTTCAAGCAAGTGAGGGTCAGAATGTTTCTTGCCTATATCTGCAAAAGATCGAACAAGTGGAATCCGACTGGTAAATCTTTTCTCATTCTGATGGTGATGCCTCTTCAGGAGGGCTTCTCTGACGTTCTCTCTTATGGACTCATCTAACTGACCAGAGGCTATCATGTTGTCTAACACCATATCTGTTCAAAGGAAAAATGGTATTGTTACCAGAAAATGAAACAACTGTAACAGAGATTAAACTCTAAATATCTCTAGAAAGTATTATGTACTCTAATACTGAATAATGCATGCACAAATGTCAACATTATCCATACAATAAAAGTGAAAGTTACAGAGACTATTATTTTACTATAAATACCATTATTTACTAAGAGGCTACTCTTACACACTAATAGCTTTCCCACTGTTAACAGTGCCTTCCTACATGGATGCAACAAATTCTATTTTATTGAGTTTTGATAACATTGGCTTCTTAAGATATGAAGCTAATTTACTGGCTCATCTCTTACCTTTCCCTAAGTTGTTCTCCTAGATAAATACAGGGACTTACTCCTTCCATCATTTATCCTCGACTGAGTGGTCCTCTCTACGTATTGGCAATACAGCAGTTAACAAGGCAGAGCACATCTTTTTCCAGAGGTAGAAAAACCAATGAAAAAATAAATAAATTGTCATGAATAAGTTTGAAAAGGAATGAGGTTATCACAGGTTGTAAGAATGCTGTGGAGGGCTGGAGAGATGGCTCAGTGGTCTAAAGCACCTACTTGGAACAAGCTTGGCAAAGCACAGGGACCGCAGTTCAATCCCCCAGCACCACATGCCAGC
>NW_004524635.1:7768781-7802397 GCF_000260255.1 Octodon degus
AAAAAAAAAAAAAAACCTGAAAGAATGAACCCCACAGGTAAATTGTAATAACACAGTGGGGGCCTGCCCCTTAGCTCCGTTCTTTAAAGTGGCTGCTTCAACAAAGCAGTCAGGCTCAGGTTGCTGTGGTTCAATCCCCACAACACAAGCCAGCCAGTCATGCCTTGAAGGCATTTGGAGAAAAAAAAACAAACACTTCTGCCATTTTTGGGCTGGTGAGATGGCTCAGTCGTCTAAAGCACCGACTTAGAACAAGCTTAGCAAAGCACAGGGACCTCGGTTCAATCCCCCAGCACCACATGCCAGCCAGCCCTGCCCCTTGGTGGGCCGAGCTGGCCACACACACACATAAATAAAATTAAAAAAAAAAAAACTGTAATAACACAGTGATGACAGCTTACTAACATGTGAACTCCATACTACCACCACACTTACAAAAGTATGTACCACACTGTACTGTGTGATAACTGTAATGCCCAACTAAAACCTGGATGTCCACATTCATATTCCTCATATTGACGCAGTTTTTTAGTCATTCGTTTCAGAAATGACTTCAGCAACTTAAACATCTGCAGCACATGGTCAAATACAACACTCAGGTAAAACTAAACTTTTGAGAAATCCCAGTTAAGCTTATAGTTCTCCAGACAATCAAACATGGATGTTTTTCTTTTTCTAAGGGAGCAATTTACAGCAACAATCACACTGTCAAACTCATTACTGTTTCATTTGATCTGGGGTTTTGACGATTTACAGTCAGTGGCCAGATAACTGTATCGTAGCTGCCTTTTCCCTCCTTCTACTTGTATATGATCCTTCAAATCTCTCTACACTTGCATATTATACCTATCACCATCATCAATTTCTTGCTTGAATAATTCGAAGACAGCAACTAGAGAACTTGTTTCTAACCTCTTTCTAATCCAAAGGCACCCACAGCAGAGTGCGGTGGTTTATGCCTAAAATCCCAGCTACTGTACCTGCGAGTTTAAAGCACGAGGATCACCAGTGCATAGCCACCCTAAGCCAACCTATATTCAATTGGGAAAATAATCTTCCTGAAGAATACCTCATGATCACAAGTCCCCAACTTAAAAACCAGAAATACTGTCAAAATAGCTACCAACTACAATCTAATTTCTTATCTCAATAATTCAAGGCTACTAATAACACATCTTTATTTTCCCAACATGTTTCCTACAAATGGTTCATGAAATCTGTGTGCTTTTGTGAAACTGAACCATGCCTGCTTCTATGTCTCTAGACTTTGCCTCATGCTCTACCTCTTCCTTAGAACACTTTTTCTTGCACTATCTGTTCTTATTGAAGGTACTCAGTCGATGAGTAAGCTCTTTGTAGATCTTCCTTAGACAACTTGTTCCAAAAGGAAAAACAAAAACAAAAACAGAAAAAGAACGTTTTTCCCAAATTTTCAGAAAATAAACTCTATTCATGACAACAATCACTGTCTAATTTATCCACCTTCTCTAAACTTTTCTAAGACAAAAAATGTTATCTTTATTTGTGACAATTCCTCTTTCCACCTAGACAGTAAAAGAAGTTGAATATACCATTGTTAAGTACCTAAAATGTCACTTTATTTTCATTATTTGTTTCCTTGGCTTAACACTGGATTTTACAATATAACCTACTCTTACTTTTCTACTGTGATTTTGACTTTAATAGTAGCTAGCTGTGTGGCTCTTAGGCTGTGCCTGGAGAATACAGGAAGCAATCTTTGTGCTAGCACAAAGGGCAAAGTATGTGCACACAGGCAAAAGTGTCAACCTGGGATTTCTACCCACACAATAGTCTGGCTAACAGATTTTGCATTTTGTTTTACCTGAGCATCACAAGGGGTAAAACATACCCACACAACTTTTCTGTTCTATAAATATGTATTTTACCCTAATAGAATGTGGGTGTGATTCAATAAGCTATGCTTGAGAAAGGCAAAAATTCATCTTGGCAGCCAAACAGCAAGGTGTACACAGGAGCTCCAAAGCAGCAACACGTAAGTTCTACCCATGAAATGCTCAATGCTAAATTTCTATGCATTTAGAATGTTTTTCAAAACAGGTTTTTTTTTTTTTTATTTTTCTGATAGAAGCAGTCCAATTAGTATAATGGAAGAAAAACCAGATTTACAAGTTTTGGATGAAGGAGAAAATGAATCATCAGATTACTCTTGCATGAGTAATAAAGATGATAATAACTTTGCCACTGGCCATTAGAGCTAAAGTTCTTGTGACAATGGAATGAAATGGAGCAAGAACCAACCAATAGAGACACAGGGAATGTAGACCTTCTTGATTCAGATGTAAGAAAAAAGCAATGTAAACACATAAGTTACTAGTCAAAATGGTACAAAATGATTACACAACCAAATCCAAAGTCCAGTGTTAGAACTAGGTCCAAAAATATGGTAAGGATCTTTGCAGGGCTGAAACCTATTGGACGGAAGGCCAGTACTACCATTCAGTGTTGGACACTGTATCAAACAAAATGCTTCAAGATGTGAAATACACAAATGCTTAAATACAAGGACAATGTTCTGTATGCATCAATAGCCATACTCAAAAATGTATTTACTACGACACTCACTATCTGAACTGAAAGCATCCAGAGGTCTGTTGTATTTAGCAGGGCTTTCTCTCAGTAACTGCAGGAATGTGAAAGACTTATGTAAAAGTGGGGATGGGTTTAAAGTTTCAAAAGTGGGCATGGGCTTGAGGTTTGTAGAATAACAATGACACTGAAAAGAATTGGTTTCCTTCAGAATTATCTGAGGTTTGATAATAAAATCACCAGCCAAGAAAGAAGAAGAGTTGATAACATGACTGCTATCTGTTCCCTGGTTGAGACATTTGTGGGTAGTTGTCAAACAATTTATATGCCATTTGAATACATGACTATTGATGAATATCTTGCAGCATTTCCTGGTCATTGTGGCTGCAGACAGTATATGCAAAAAAAAAAAAAACCCACTTCAAAATATGACAAAGACTTACTATGCTTTCAATTTAGAAATTTAACTTGGAACCCACTCACCAGAACCTTATTCACATAGTAATAAGCTGAACGATGTTGTGAATAACAGACTTGTTTCTCTCATCTCCCAAACTAACTGAAATGTGAAATTTGACAAATCGGTTTACGAGTTTCCAATTCATGTTACATTTGCTAACCAGGCACAAGTTGACAAGCATAGGAACAGAAATTCCAAATGGATAGTTGCAATTTCAAAACAGAAACTTGTACAGTACAATCTTTGGATTTCAGAAAGATATAACAATGATCTCATATATGGCAAACGGGTACTGCTAATGTTAACACTGCACCATGATGGAAATATTGCTAGAGAAGCTTTGACAAAATGCAAGCTTGAGGGGCTGGTGAGATGGCTCAGTGGTCTAAAGCACCTATTTAGAACAAGCTTAGCAAAGCACAGGGACCGCGGTTCAATCCCCCAGCACCACATGCCAGCAAGCCCCCGCCCCCTGGTGGGCTGAGCTGGCCACACACACACACACACATACATGAATAAAAAATTTAAAAAAAAATGCAAGCCTGAGATGGTAACTTCCCACAAAAAAATCAAAAGTAGCATAGATTTATTAATGAGTTATGCAGCAACTCAAAACACAAAGTGTTGGCCAGTGGTTGTGTTTTATTTGATCTGAAACATGTCTGGCAAAGTTTGACATATATATATAAAATGGAGAAATTTTCTTAAAAGGATTGGGACCAGAACTCATAAGAGATCATTTACAGCAGATATAAAACAAAATCATTCTGCCTAAGGAATTACACAAAAAACTGAGCAGCACATCAGTGAGCTGACAAATAAATGGGCAGGCTACACATCACAAAGACCCATTACAACAACAGCAAAACCAAAAAGATGTCAACTATGCCCTACAACACAAGACAAGAAAACAAAATATATGTGCTATCAGTAAGCAGTACTTGTGTACAGAACAGGTGGCTGTCATATGTGAAAACTGCAATGGGTACAACAGTTGAAGGCTATTTTTATGGTAGAGCTTTGTTTGTATTACTCCATAATTCACATGGATGCCTGCTTCTGATATTATCTATCAGATTTTGTAAACAACTAAACAGCTGATGCAAAAATGTTGATGTCTAGTCTAAGAACTCAGTATATATTTGATATTTTATTTTATTGATATTGTACTTTCCTGCTAAGTACACAGGATATAATAGAGTAGAAAGTTCCTGACAAAACAGGAAGACCAGCAAGGTGACAAGAGCAGCTTGACACACAGGAAAGTGCACACATGCTGTCACCATGAGCAAGATGTGTGCAAGGAACATGCTGCTGCCTTGCATGAAGACCACCTGGGGCATGACAACTGAAGTAAAGATTATTTTTGTCAGAGAGCTCTATAGGTATTTTCATTGTAGATCATATAGGAATTTATTTCTGATGTTACCTTTTAAGTTTTACAAGCAAGTACACAGCTGATGTGAAAATGTTGACATTTATTCTAAACGTGTAATACAAACAAGAAAACTTTATTCCAATGGTATTTTATATTCCTGTTAAATACAGTATGTGTAATATAACGCGAACCTCCTAAGCAACAAGACCAGCAAGATGGCAAGTACGTCCTACAAGAAGGCCAGCAAAGCAAAACATGTGTGCTATCAGTGTAAGCAATAAGTGTGTACAGAACATGATGCTGTCATGTGTAAAGGCTGCCTTGGGTGTACCAACTGAAGTAAAGACCGTTTATTTTTTGGGTTCTATTGCTATTTTTATAGTAGTTTACATAAGAATTTCTTTTCTTTTTAAGACTGTACACCAAAAAATAGTTGAGTATTTAAAATTTTTATGCTTTTTATAAACTCTCAATAAATACTAAAAATTCAATACTTCATATTTTGACATTTTTTCCTGTTAAGTATTGTTTAATGTAACAAAGCTCAAATTAAAATTAATAATCCATCAGTACAAATCCTCTAAAAAATAAACACGGATATTACAGACTCACAACTATGTATCTTTATGACAAAATTGGCAGCATGCCCCATAGGATGCCGCCTCAGTACACCTCATAGAAGGTTACCTGCTATTTCATCTAGAGTGCTTGCTCTCATGTCCAGCATTACTGTCCCATTTAGGATGCAGCTCCTCAGCTCAAAAAGACTATGCAAAGACAATGTTGCCACATAAGGTTTACTCCATCGGTCACCACCATCTTCAACATCCTCTTCGAATTTCAGCCATCTGAACAATTAATAAGTAAAAATACTGTATAAAATTATTCCATGTGTTTTTCATATAATAAACATAAATTTGTTATTTTAAAAAGAAACCAAGAAAATTACCACCAGCAAAGAATTTTCTTTACAAGCACATTTTCACAAGTTAGGTCAATGTCTACAGTGGCGATAGTCACATGCTCTGTTCTAGCTGTCACAATAATAAGCCGATGGAAACAAAAGTAGAGACTTCAATATGCCACCCCCTTCAAGTCCCCTTTTACACTACCGATCTTCACATAAGATTTTTGTATTTGGGCAAGGCCCAGCTGGCACATGCTTGCATCCCAAAGATTTCCTCAATTCATTAAAAAATAAACTAAAAGGAGGTTAAGAAGGGAAGATCTCAAATTTAAGGTCAGTCTCAGTTACATAGCAAATTTAAGGCTGGCCTGGACTATATACAGTGAAACTCTGTCTTAAGAAAGAAAAAAATTTAAAAAGACTGATTTTTTTTTTAAATTTTGTTCAACAAAAGACTCACTAAAATCTCTAACAACATAATTCATTTGTATCACTTTAAAGAAAGGATTATTTAAGAAAAAATTTTGAGAGCAGAGGGGGAAAAGTAAACATGAAATTTCCAGACACTGACAAAGAAATTCTCTGCTAAACGTCTAAAGCACCAGCTGGATCTCCTAATTTTAATTTAATATTCTTATTACCAAGAGAAACCACACAAAGCTCAAGCCATCTGCAAGCCCTACCCCTCGGCCACCTCACCTCGCCGTTTCCTTCCACTCACACTCCTCCCCATCCCTGTAGCACAGCTCGTCCATCTCTGTGAAGAGGTCGTGGGGGATATGCTCCTCGTCGTCGTCCTCTGTGCCGAGGATGAACTGCACCCGCTGGGATGGTGTGTCTGCACAAAATGAAAAGGAGGTACACTCACTGTTTTCCTCAACTCATTCAAATACAGGTTCAGTTTACAAATTCAAACACTTTTGTTATAAACGAACCTATCTAAAACTTTTTTAAAACTCTTAAAATATAATTTTAGAAGAAAACCAAGACCAACGATCCAGACTCACCCTGAAAAAAGAAAGTACCACAAAAAGATTATCAAATCAGAGGAAAAAAAAACCATTAAAAATAAGTCGAACTAAATTGGTAACTACTCTCAAACAAACACAAATAAGCTCAGTTGTACAGAAGCCAACTTTTTCTCCAATGAGGGAGAAACAAGACTGTCAGCTGGAGGAAGGAGGTAGGAAAAGTCACTGCAAGAAACAGATACCCACTCACCACCCCTGAGACAAACAGACATGGATACTACCGGTCCCCAAAGGTGGCAAAAATAATTGAGGACAGGAAAAAACCTTAAGACTTGCAATTAAAAGCAAAATGAAACTCTGCTGAACATGAGATGAATTGCAGATGTAACAGGTTATCAGAACAGGTAGAATACAAAGACCAGATGAGAAGGAATACTTAAAGGAAAAGACAAATCTGAAGAAACTACAGAGAAAAAGAAAAAGACAAGACAGAAAGCACAAAAGCAAAATGACTGAAAGATCAACTCCAGCAAGAAACGTATAAAAGCAGCACATTCACGTATGCTTTGTTTGTTCTGCACAGCTGGGGTGCTCCTTCCGCAGGAAGACCTGTGTCACACACACACTGGAAACCTGTCAGATAGATTTTGGGATCATTATTTTTTGAACTTGGCAATTTGTTTTTTCACTCATCAAAAAATGTATGAAGATTTTATATAAAACAAACCATTTAAAATACAGCTCAGTTCTGTAGTTTTATAAACTGCTAGGATTTGCTACCAGCGTGACCCTCTCTATTTGAGAACAGACAATTTTACTCCTTCCAATGCAAGCCTATGCGTCCTTTCTCCTGCCTATGCCACTAGCGAGGTCCTCTAGTCCATCACTACCTGAAAGTGGTGAAAGAGGCCATCCTTACTTGTTCCCGAATCATAGGGAGAAAGCACTCAACCTTCCAATATTAAATGTGATACTTACTGTACTTTTTTTCTTTATAGCTGCCTTTCATTGGGTTGAAGAAGTTTCCTTCTATTCCTAGTTTGCTTAGTTTTGTTAGGAAATGGAGCTGAAATTATTTTGGAGGTTTATTTGGCGCCTACTATAATAAATGTCTGACTTTTCTCCTTTATGCAATTATAGGTATACTTACACTGATACATGCTTAACTTTTAAACAACTGTATATTTCTACTCAGTCATCATATTAGTGTCCTATTTTTGCTTTAATATATTACCACAAAACTGGAGGCTTAAACAACACAAATTTATTTTGTAATTCTTACACTCCTGGCCATCAATAGTCCAAAACAAGTCTTACAAAGCTAAAAATATACTGTTGGTGCTGGGTGTGATAGTGCACACCTGTAATCCCAGTGCTTGGGAGGATGAGGCAGGAGAATCTCCACAAGTTCAAGGACAGCCTGGGCTACAAAGTGAGTTCAAGGCCATCCTGAACTGCATAGGGTAACCCTATCTCAAAACACAAAACTATTCTGCTGGTACAGCTAGTTGTTCTTCCTGGCACTTCTTTGGGGACAATAAATAGCCTTACTTTTTCTAGATCTAAAGGCTGCCTATATTTTTTCACAATAGATCCTCACCACAACCATGTGCAGTTTTGGTCAATCTAACTCCTGTTAACACACTGATTTCCACTTACCCGAGCCTGCCTGATTGTTTCAGGCCTTTCTACATGACCTAGAATAGTAAGCCTCCATTTCCAACTATTTTCCTTAATTACATCTGCACCAAACATTCTGCATTAATTAAGTACAGTACTCCCAGGTTCAGGGATCAGGACATAAAACATCTTAGGGGCCATTTTCCAGCCTGTATCTACCACAATAAATTATCTTTTTAAAATACTGATGGGATAAGATTTGTTTTTATTTTCTTTAGGATTTCTGAATCTATATTCCAAAAAACATTTTGCCTATAGTTATAATTTTATATAACATCTCTGCCTAGTCTTGATATTAAAGTAATACTGCATTAATAAAATAAAGTATTCCTTTCTCTTAAATTTTCTAGCAAAGACTATATAATTTCTTTCTTCCATGTCTCAATTCATCCTTCATTATCTGGTAGGAAATTCATTCTGAGAATGCTTTAAACTACAAATTCCATTTCTTTTGTACATACTTTGAAAACATTTCCAGTAGTTTATGTTCTTAAAGTATATGTCCATTTAATCTAAACTATCAATTTTGTTGGCATGAAGACATTTATAATGTTCCCAAATTTGTCTTTCTATAGGGTCCATATAGAAAATTCTGGATACTTACAGTGTACACCTCTTTTTTTCCCTCTGTCCAGACTAGCTAGAAGTTTATTGATTTTATTTTGTCTGTCCAGAGAACCAGATTTTGATCTGACTGATTTTTATATTCTTTTTCTGGTTCTGATTTCATTCATTAGTGATCTGATTTCTCTTTCTTTTGGGTTTCTCTCTACATTTTCCTTAGTGTTTTAACTTAAAAGCTTAAATTACTTATTTCCAGCCTTTTCTAATATAATTCAATGGCATGGACAGTCCTTTAAGCACTGCTTTAATTGCGTTTATTTCCCTTTGCTAAATGAGTATGTCCATTATAAGAACCACATCCTCAGTTGTTAAGACTATCTTCATTATTTGCCTCTTGTGATTTTATTTCCAGTGAGTTCAAATTATCCTCTGCTTCCTGATGTACAGCTTCCTTAACCCATGACTGCTGCAAGCCCTGCTGGCTCTTGCCAGGACCCCTTTGCTGTGCTGCAGCCTGAGACTGTTTCCAGCCAGTGAGCTTGGGCAACCGCAGGACTTAAGCTCACCTGCATCTCCACTCAACCAGGAGTCTGTGCTGTGCACTGCGCAATGCCTGGAACTATCAGCATGTATCTCATCCAGCTGTCTAGCTATTTAAAATCAGAGGTCAGTTCAAACTTCAGTCATGAGATGAATAAATTCTGGGGACATAATGCACAACATGATATCTATAGCTTATATTGCACAGGTGAAATTTGCTAAAATGGTAGATTTTTCCTTATCAGAAACAAAAACTATGAAGTGATAGCTGCACTGACCAACTTGGTGTGGTAGTCATCTCACAATGTGTAAATATATAATGTATACCTTAAATACACAGTCTTTATTCAAGAATTTTAATTTAATAAAGCTGAGGGGGCAGTGGGAAAATAACAACAACAAAATAAACTGCATAGTCAACTGGGAGAGAAAATTCAATCTGTATTTTCAACAAGTCTAACAGCAAAAGCTGTGTGTAAACTCTTTGAAACACGAAAGAAAAGGACTTGATAGGGTCTAAATGAACCCACTGCAGGAACACCTTTCCTAGGAATAATCACTAGATTAACTATTCAATACTTGAGACTCTGAGGTAGAAGGATCATAAGTCTGGGGTCGGTGTGCGCAGCTCAGTGAGATCCTACCTCACAATAAACATTTCGGGGATGCAGCTCAGCATTAGAACACTCACCTAAGCATGCACACTGCCCTGGATTCATTCTCCACTACTACACATAGATGGGTAGAGATAAAAAGTCAAATATTTCCAACACAATAATTTATATTTTCCATTATTTCTGCTTGAAACATTGTTACTTCAGTGAACATACAAACAGTTTAAGTTTAATCCATAAAAATATCACATGCCTTTTTATTCAACATGAATCATGGAAGTATAATATGTGTAATCACAAATGACCCTAAGCTATCTTAAAGTGGATAGGAATATTGTATGTAACAGAAAAATTCTTCTAAGTCACTTTATAGCATCAAAACTCAGTAGTGTTGCTTTCTAAATTCAGTATTCATTATCCTTTTGCTAGCTACATGACCTTTGTCAGCAGCATGACCACTTAATACTGTATTAGGTCATCAATGTCTCTTAGCAGAGGTTAACAGATCCCCTTTAGTCTCTCACAGCTAAAGTTTTCTAATCCATAAACGAAAATAATAAGATCTCTTCTGAAACTCTTGAGAAATGGCTAAGAGTGTAGCTAAGTGATAGAGCCCATGCATGTATAAGGCTCGATAAGGGGCTGAGAAGATAGCTCAGTAGAATAAGCACCTGCCTGGCAAGAGCAAGGTCCTGAGTTCAATCCCCAGTATCACAAACACAAAAAAAGGTTCTATTACCTAGTATGTACGAGGCTCTATGTTCAATTCTCAGAACTAAAAAAGAGAGAGAGAGAGAGAGAAAAAACAATTATTGAGAAAATTAAAGAAGTATGTTTCAAAACCTAGTTGCTATCTTCGTTAGCCAGCCAGGCATTATAGTGCACAACCGTAAGCCCAGCACTCAGGAGAACAAGGCAAAACGATCAAGGTCAGCCCATATCTTAAAAAAAATCCAATCCACCTACCTACCTATCTTCATGTCTGTAACTTTGCTCATGGTGTAGTTCTATTACCCACAGTAAGATTGTCCTTCCATGTCTCTTCACAAAACTTACCTAAAGAATAGCGCACGCTGTCAACAGCAGTACAATTTACGTAACTTTACTAGCCTAATGGATAAGATCTTGCAGCCAAAAAAGAGTGATTTTAAAAAGGTACACACACACACACACACACACACACACACACAAAATCAGTATAGTCCAGGATGTCTATTCAACACATACGTAGGCACTGAACTATATGGCAAATAACAGGAAATAAAGCCCTACTAAATTTAAAGGTAAATGACAAAATTTATAATGCTGAGGCTGAAATGCAATAAAGAAACAAAATCCTTAATTTTTTTCACTTATACTAAGGAGATCTTAACCTATTAACAAAATACTTCCCTTACTTAAAAATAATCTTACTTCCATTATTAGTACCCCCCAATATATAAAGTGCTAAATTACTCTGCAGATATGAAGTTATTAAAATAAACAATATATGGATTATTTTGCTGAATTCACACACCTACAGTATTTAAATGGCAAGGGAATACCCCTCTCTGACAAAACTAAACAAAAAAAGGGGATAAAAACGAGGGACCATTTCGTATCTGTATATACAAAATAGTTAAGATAGATATACAGGGCCAGGGAGGTAGCTCAGTAGAATAAGCACTTGCCTGGCAAGTGCAAGGTCCTGAGTTCAATCCCCGGTAGAGAAAAAAAAAAAAAGATATACAGCTACTTTCTCCTAGTTCAATGAGAAGAAAGATTTGTACTAAGAGTGTTTGGACAGGATATCATGTCTGCATCTTGTACTATGAATAACCACTATGGAGACAACAATATGCAATGTATTACTGAAACTGTCCTAATCGGTCCTGAAACTGTCTCATTGCTATTTGTTTCTCAATAAAATTAATTTTAAAAAAAGAAAAAAATAAAACATAAAAAATAAAATAAAATAAAATAAACAATATAATAAAATATATGATATTTTTCCAGGGGCCAAGGAGATGGCTCAGTAGAATAAGTGCGTGCCTGGCAAACACATGGGCCTGAGTTCAATCCCTAGTTCCGAAAAAAAAAACAAAAAAAACGATATTTTTCCAGGAAAAAGCTAACCTGTTAAAGAGAATACCTATTTTCTCTTACCATAAGAAGGAGATTCCCTTCCATCTTCTTTATCAGATTCTTTATCTTTTCTTCTCCGGTGGTGATGTTTGTGTCCACGATGCCTATGACGCCGACGACTCTCTTTACTAAATGGTACATGAACGCCAATATATACTGCTCGGTGACCTAGTAACAGATTCAGAAATGTATTACTAACTTTTGAAAGGGAACAATATGGCATCCACGAAAGTACATCAGAATTTACTCTGGCAACAAAGAATTATATACAAGTAAACATAATTAACAATGGCAATCTCCCATGACTTTCCTTATTTTACAAAGCACCACACAGAATATTATGCTCATGGCAAGTTCCAAATTACTAAGAGCTACATTAAATGTAAATGATCCAAATACTCGAATTAAAGGGTAGAAATTGTAAGAATAAATAAAAATCAATACAGTTGTTACATGCCTTTGAAATAGCAAACAATACTACTGACAGATACTACATTATCCTGAGTTTGTTATAAAAGGCAGTTTGTTTGGGCCCATTAAATAAAACTGAATCAGAGAACCAGAGAGTGGGCAGCTCTGTCAAGTACTAAGAGACAAGAACTTGGTTTCTTTAAAGTTTAAACGAAGGCCCTATCTGTATTGAGTAAAGAGGGACATGGACTGACTACCTATTCAACTAGTGTACAATATGCAAAACATATCTGGTATAGAGCTGTTTTTTGTCTTTATACACAAAATTTGAAAAAGGCAGTGAATTATGAAGTTGATCACACTCTTCTTCCAACAAATCCTATGAGATGCTCAGAAAATAAGAAACTCTTCATTCTTAGATGAGATGTCATAGTACAGCTGATTTCCAACATCTTTTTGATTCTATACTTGCAAATCTGCTTATTTACTAAAACTCCCTTATAACCACAAAATCAATATTAGGAAGATTTAAAGGTCATCTATGAACGCGCAAAATTAGCAAATATTTGAGTTGCCTGAGATTCACACTCCCTGCTAAGGTGAAAAATGGGATACTGAGGTATCCCAGTGGTGACACATGCCTGTAATCCCAGCTAGTTCAGAGCCTGACATGGGAGGATCACAAATTTGAGGCCAGCCAGAGCCATTTAGCAAAACCCAGTCTCAAAGCAGAATATAAAAAGTTCTAGATGTAGTAGTTCAGCGGGACAGCACCCCTTGTCCAATTCCTAGTATCACCCCTAAAAAAAGCAATTTTTAAAGTTAAAAAATTGATAATTTATGGAAACATACTATTAAAATTACTTGTTTACACATCTACAACCTAGCACTGTCCAACACATAGTTAATACTCAATAAATGTCCACAGATATTAAATCTCAATTAGACCAAAAAAAGATTTTTTTACCAGAAACTCCAAATTTAAAAATTGATTATACAGGGTTTATTTTAAAGATGACAGGATTATTTCTGGGATTAAGGGTGGTATTAGCTGAGCATTTGCATATACCTATAATCACAGCACTCTAGTAGGCTGAGACAGAAGGATGACAAGATTTGAGCCCAGACTGGGCAACTTAAACACATAATAAGACAGTGTTTCAGGGTTAACAAAAGAAATGAAAAAGAACTGAGGATCTGTGTCAGCGTAAAGGTCCTGGTCCAAGCCCAAGTAGGATGGTGGAGGGGAGGGCAGGGGCACAGGCAGACTGACTGCAGGCTATAAGACACAGTTAATGTAAGCAATGAACTGCACGCTTTAAAATGGTGAATTTTATACTGTACATTATATTCTAATAAAAAAAAGTAACACTACAATATAGCTGATTTTATCCTTTTACCTTAGTGAAACTATTTCTGGTTGAACACCAAGAAAAATACCTAACAAAGCAAGTCCCATCACCATGCACTGGGAATCACAAAGCTGTTACTCCAGTCAGCACTGGAGGTCTTGGTATAAAACTGTAGTGCTCCAAGATACAAATAAATTCTGAGGCTGTAGTTCAGAAAGTCTAGCTATAATAAATAAATAAGAATACAACAGAATCCAAAGACAAGGAGAATGAACCTTGTGTTCCTACATTTGATTTGGCTGTAGTGCCCTCTGTTACAATATACAATAGACCCAATAGCCCTAATAAGCCTAGATTTCTAAAGTCACTTTTGTTAGTTTTTTAAAAATCTCAGATGTAAATGAGAATTCTTACATCTCTTTCCATCTCTTTTAAAATCAACAATCTCACATGAAACCAGCCACCACTAACAACAAAGAAAGCAGTTACTTAAAAGGCCCCAAAATGTCTATAAATCATTGGCTCTGAATACTTTAGCCAAGAATTGAGCCTTAACGTAATAACCAACATTAAAGTACATTACTATCACCAGTCGACAGAGAAAGTGCAAGGAGGTGAGCATACTCCTGCAGTACATGATCCACGCTCAGTCTACTCGTGGTCATAGGAGCACAAGCCCAAACCAAGGGTCACTGTAAGAAATGCCTACCGCTCCCCTTCACAAGCATCGGAGTCATGAAAGAGAAGAAAGAATGGAAAGTGTTGAAGATTAAGAGACTAGGGAGACAGAACAATTAAAAGTACTACTGTAGGGGCCAGGGATATAGCTCAGTGGCATAAGCGCCTGCCTGGCATGTGCAAGGTCCTGAGTTAGTACTATGGTAGGATCCCGAATTATAGGAGCTGCTGAATCATGGAACAGAAAAAAACGTTAGTATAAAAACCAATAAACTCCAAATCAAAACTGTGGTTTAATTCATTGTAGACCAGCAATTATTAATTAATTTAGCAATGAGCTAGTGTCATCTGCATTTGAACAAATATCCTATGACATCCACAGAATCAGGGTGAAGTATACATGGGCCTGCTCTCTACTATCTTGGCGCCCTATTATGCAAATCAAAAATTATTGCAAAGGAAAAGAAAACAAATCATTTGCTCGGATCTCTACCCACTTAGGAAAGAAACCATTTGCTCCTCCTTCTATGCAGAAGTTATTGTAGCATTTTAAAAGGCTGATTGTTATAGGCTTACAAAATGAACATTTAGATGACCACTAATGATAACTATAGCGTATTAGTCTGGCACTCTAGCTTTCCCACAAATTACCAAGCCTACCAGAAGTAAAAACCAAATAAATAAAGGAATTAACTTATTTTGTAATTGTAGTCTTTCAATTTTCCAAGAAATGGTAACTACCTGTAAGTCTGAAAGTCTTTCTCAAATCCATCTTACATGAATGCTTCTACAACAGAATAATTCAACAATGTTCTAGTTTTAGACACAGTTAGTACTTACATGGATAACTGCCACAAGATGAAACCATGCTAGAAAACTGTCAAACATTCTTCTAAATGTGTATTCTACCTCACAACAAAAACTTTTGGGGGGCCGGGGAGATAGCTCAGTGGAACAAGAACCTGCCTGGCAAGCACAAGGCCCCAAGTTTGATCCCTGGTACCAAACAACAACCAAAAAGTTTTTCAAAAAACAAACAGTAGGCAGAACTTAAAAGACATTAACAAAATTTAGTTAATAACTCATTCTGCTAAGCACAGTAAGTTGTTTTAAACAAACCTACTTTCTAGTTCTTCTTTTTCAAATTTGGTGTTCACAGCTGAGCTGGTTTTGCCAAGATCAACAACAGCTTCTTCATCAGGACCCTAAAAACAAATAATTCAGATTTACTGATAAAATCAATAACATTTAATAATTTTAATAATACACATTTGAAATGTCCAAAAAGTATAAAACAGATGGTTTCTCTCAAACAAATGAATTTTTCACTGTATTCTTTAGAAGGTACATCCATAGGTTATTTTTAAGTCCACAGAACACTATTAAAAATTTCAGTAAGAACCAAATGGGATGTCAACCATGGTATGATCCCGGCTCTCCAGGAGGCTGAGACAAGAAGAGCGCAAGAGTGCAAGTTCCAAGTCGCCCTGGACGACGTAACAAGACCCTGTCACAAAATAAATATTTTTCAAAGGGGGAGAAAGGGATGTAGCCCAATTGTTGAGGAGCAAGCCCCTAGGTTCAGTCCCCTTGACCACAAAACAATAAAAATCAAGGAATTGAGTAGCAAATATTTTTCAATGGCTTTTTGCAGAAGGTACTAAGTAACTGACAATCTATTCACTTCATGTTCAACAGAAAGCTTTTCCAGGACCAGACACTGATGAGAATCCAGTGCAAGGGGAATCCCTAGGCATCGCTATGGAATATTCTTACTTCAACTTTGCTTTTAGGTCTTGTACATTAAGTCAGCTATACTGGTTTATGGTTAAACCTAACTTCAAAAGTGGACCTGATATGCAATAGCACTTTCACTTTCATGTTTAGCTAAAAGCCAATAAAAGGTTAGAAAAGCCTTTCGGAAACCCATTAAAATATACCACACAAAAGAGAAAAATCTATGGAAATTAAAACCTTTACTTGTGGATACCTTTCACTTTTAAAATCTACTTTTTAATTTTCTCCCCGTCTTCAGCTTAAAATAATATAATAAACATCTTTTTGTAAAATATTGGAGGAACTATTTTTAAAAGAATAAAATTTTAGGGCCAGCCAAATAGCTCAGCGGATTAAAACGACTGCAAGCAGGTGCAGGGGCCAGGGGTTCGATCCCCAGGCCTGCCACGCTGGCCCCACCCCTGGGGTATGCTGAGATGGCAATAGAGACTGGCGCGCACCTATAATCCCAGCTCTTGGGAGGTTGTAAACAGGCAGATCACTATGAGTCCAATCTAGTAGCAAGACCATAAACACCCTGTAGACCCCTCCGTAAAATACAAAAAAAAGAATAAAATTTTAGCCAACTATAGTGGCACACGCCTATAATCTTAGGAGGTTGAGGCAGGAGGGTCACCGAAAATTTGAGGCCAGCCTAAACTACACAACAAGACCTTGTCTCAAAATAAGCAAATAAATAAATAAAATTTTAATTTCCCATTTTAACTTCTAATAGTTTTTAAAAGGATCAAAATCATCAACTACATTATCATCAACTTATGCACAATTCTGTGCCACAGATAGAAAGATGAACAAATCACATTTAAAAAGTCTGGGTCTGGGCTCAAATTCCTGTCAGACACAGCGAACTCTAGACCTGTGCCAGCAGGGGCTGCTAGAGCTGTGAAAGCTTGCAATCTGCACCACTGAGCAGTGCTGAGCATGATACACAAGGCTTCTCCATATATACAAACTAAAATTATATACTTAGAATTTTTCTTCGATATCCAGACTCAGTGCCCACATCCTATGGAAACTCAGGAACTCAATCAATTTGCCTAAACTTTCACATCCCTTACTAGTGAAATTTTCACTACTTGCTACCCAAAACCCAGAATCAGAATTTATCAGGAATACACTGATCTTCTGGATACTCCAACTTATTTTCTGAAGGCTGGATATCCAAACAGCAATCAAACAGACTTCGATATCAAGGCACACTTGTATATGAGTCTGAAACATAGCTGTTCAATTTAATACTGAAAACTCAGAGAAGTTAAATGACTTACTAAGCCATATTTGAAGGAGCAGAAGCAGGCTACATAGACCATGTCTGCTTGTTAGGCTACTGTATGTCATTGAGTTCCTAAGCCTGTGCAAGTACAAAAGACAAGGTCTGCTCCAAAATAAGGCAGAAGTATCCTGAGTGGTAGCAGTATACTGTCTGTTCTACAAAGGATTAACTGTTCTCATTCCAAGCATGTAGCCTGCACAAGTGCCAGGATAAGAAGCAAAACAATACACTTAACGCTCACATCCAAACAAACAAAACTCTCTCTTTGTGCAGCTATACTGACATGTTCAGATGTACTAGATATATTACCCATCAGCTAACTAACATTCAAAAATAGCTTAAGTCACCGGCACCATGATGCACACCTGTAATTCCAGCATTCGGATGGCTGAGGCAGGACGGCCACAAGTCCAACCTGGGCTCCACAGTGACTTCAAGGCCAATCTGAATTACACCATGAAAACCTGTCTCAACCACCCAACCCGCAAAAACATCGCTTAAGTTATAGGCTGAAGGGGCAGGAAAGTGATAAGAGTGAATGTTTACAAACACACATAAGGCCCTGGAGAGTCAATGCCCAGTACTGCCCCCGAAAAAAGACAATCCATTATTTACTTTATCATTCATTAATATTCATTTTACTACTATATATGTATATACATATATATAATTTACTTAAAATACATATACCTTTTACCTTTAAGCACTGATCACAGAAACATATTCCCACACAACAGAATATAAAACCAGGATACCCTCACAAGAGACCCTCTGTGACCTCTCTCTCTATGATACCCGGAGCAAGCCATTCAAGCTCTCTGAGCCTTTTTCCTTGTGGCCCGTTTTGTTTCATATTGGAGTGCCTGGCTGTGTAGTCCTGACTGGCTTGAACTCTGGATTCACCTTCCTCAGTACTGAGATTACTAGGCATGCACCATCACAGTCTGCCAGTATTTCTAACAATGAAAAAATGAAGAGCAAGAAGGAAATTTCATCCTAAGGACTACCAAGAAACATCAAAAAGGAGAGTAGATCTAAATGTGTTGTTAAGAAAAAGATCTCAGGTTAGTGAAAAACAAGTGATAAAGAAATAAGATCACATGTTAAATATTCACAAGACAAACTAAAATTTTATTTCTCTATGTACAAATATGCTTCCATAGGTATATACTTACAAAGTGAAAGAAAAAGAAAGAAAGAAAGAAAGAAAGAAAGAAAGAAAGAAAGAAAAGAGAAGAGAAGAGAAGAGAAGAGAAGAGAAGAGAAGAGAAGAGAAGAGAAGAGAAGAGAAGACCTGACTGGGCCCGTATTAAATTATTAACTGCTCCTTTCTAGAAAAGGAACTTAAGTTTGAAGAAAAACCAAGTTAAGACTATTATATTACCATAAAGTTTTCAACCAGAATGTTTCTATATACAACTTGTATCACAAATTAAAGTTAAAAATTTAAAAATCTTGGGGGCCAGGGAGATGGCTCAGTAGAATAAGTGTTTGCCTGGCAAGCATAAAGTCCTGAGTTCAATCCCTGGTTCTGCCAAAAATAAATAAATAAATAATAAAAAATCTTAAATATCTTAACACTGGGAAAAAAAAAAAGGTAATGGGCTAAATATGCATTTCTCCCTTCCCTTAAAAACTTCACCCAGTTTTTCACTGCAAAACAAAACAAAACAAAAAAAAAGCAGAACACAACTGTCTGAGAACTACACAAATTGGCCATTTTGACACACAAGTAATGCTACAAAGATATAGCACACATGTGCATTGAAACCCCCTAAGAACAAAGCCATTGGGCTTCTCAAGGGGGCAAGGCTTTCATGAAACAAGTATACGTGTTTCAAAAGCTACCATTTTAGTACACCACTACACAATTATTTCTTAATAAAAAGTAAGATAAGCAGTGTGGCACATGTCTATCATCTGAGCATTCTGGGAGGGTGAGGCAGGAGGATCAAAAGTTTAAGCCAGTCTGTGCAATTTAGTGAAACTCATCGCAAAAAACAAAAAAGGGCTGGCAAGATAGCTCAGTGGACTAAGTGCCTGTGTCTAGCAAGCACAGGGACCAGGGTTCAATGCCCGGTCCCACACGCCGTGTCAGCCCTGACCGTGGGGATATGCTGAGCCAGCCACAGAGAACAGATGTGCTAGCGCATGCCTGTAATCCCAGCGCTGAGCAGGCTAAAAACAGAAGGATCACCATGAGTCCAATCTGTGTAGTGGGACCCTGTGCCAAATACACAAATGAAATGAAATAAATAATATATAAAAATAGAAATGTCTGGGGATACAGCTCAGTATCAAGACTCTGGATCCAATCTCCAGTATGGAGGGATAGGGGGGTTATTACTTGTGTGTAGAATACAACTTTGTGTCTTTCAAAAGTCTAGATAAAAACTGTAAGCACATATTAAATCTTTGTAAAGAGAAATAGGACTGCTAACGGCCTGATGGAAAGCACTGAAAAGCAAAGCCATCCTCTAGTGTTGCATTTATTTCCACGAACATCTTTTGCTCTTAAAAAATTCAAATTTCGAGCCAGGCATGGTGGTATAGGCTCATATTCCTAGCATTTGGAAGCATGACACTGGAAGATTACCAGCTTGAACTACACAGTGAGACTGTCTCAGAAAAATTCATATTTCAATCTGCTAATATGTCAGTTAAAGACTGTATCCAGAAAAGACTTTTCTCACTATTACCTCCTAGAATAGAGGGGACCAATAAAAATAGCAAGAGTTACCCCTGACATCACAATGTTTTGTTCTTAACTTTAGATGGGTCACAAAGGTTGCTGCTTTAAAAGTTTACCTGAAAAGAAATAAGGTCATTGCATCATGAATACTCAAAAACAAAGAACAGTCCAAGACACCCAAACTGTATCAATGCAAGATGGACTCAGTGCGATCTTCAGGAAATTATTTAGTCCTGGTTTCAACACTGTATTTATAAAATAAGATCAATAACACTGTACTGTAACATAAAGAACATATTAATTATCCATATAAGATTAAAGAGAAAGCTGAAAACATTTACATATGAAATGACATGTGGGGCCAGGGAGCTAGCTCAGTAGAATAAGTGCTTGCCTGGCAAGCACAAGGTCCGGAGTTCAATCCCTGGTACTGCCAAAAAAAAAAAAAAAAAAAGTGTATCATGGTTATCACTATAACAGTACTTATAACATAGAAAGATTGGAAATAACCCTAGGGTTTCTTCAAAAGAACAACTAGATAAACAGAGTATATGACCCAAAGGACTACAAGCCAGTTTTCATAAATATGATTTTGAAACTGAAGCTAAGCGCTATGGTTTATGTCTAGTTGTCCCTCCAAAGCCTCATGCAGTCATGCATCAGCTTCTACAGTTTGTGACTGATTTTTGATCCAATGCTGGGATTGCAGGTATGAGTGCTACACCTTGGCCCTGGGGTAGGTAATTTGCATTACAATGTAAGGAGAAGAGAGAGGCTAACTAGCTGGGAGCTGCTACCCTTCCCTTTGCTCTCTGCCATGTGCCACTCTGCCTTGGAGCCAGCTGAGCATGGACTGAAAGCTCCACTAATTATGAGCTAAATAATCTTTTCCATCCTTCATTGTGGGTGTTGGGTATTTTGTCCCAGCAAAGAGGGAAAAGTGAGACACCAAAGAATTTATTTCGAACTAGAGTGAGTCAATCCTGTACTGATATCATTGGGGTGTATTTTATTTCTTCCATGTACTATAAGTTTTTCTAGTGCCATGACCAAATTGAAATTTGAATTTCTCTAAAAACAATTTGAATTTGATGAAAAGTTTCAGAGGGCACACAAAAAAGGCAATGTAAAAAATGAGAGAAAATGAGAACAGAACTCAAAGAAGTGTAAGACAAATACTGGCAAATAACAGGATTCAGTAACATGAGGATTCAGGTTAAAAAACTTATTATCAGGTGCCACTTTACAAAGCAAGTGGAAAACCTATCAGGGTTGCACTGAAATTATACTTCATGAGTACTACATGGTTTCTATGAAACTCCATTTCACTCAGTACATAACATACAACACATCAAGACACATGTGTAAACCCTTTATTTGAGGGTTATCAAACAAAGAAATTTATAGCAGAGATGAGAATTTTAAAAACTTCTTACGAAAATAGCTCCTTTTATAACTACCTCTTAACTCTATTGATGTTCTGCAGAGACTGGGATTGGAAGAACCACAAAGATCTATAAAATAATTAAACGTTTTTCAGCAAAAGAAGGGGTACAGATGTTGTGCAAAGACCTCTCATCCTCAGACCACTCGGTGTTCTCATTAGCTGAGTATTTCTACGGTTCTACTGAACCTTTTTACTGAAAACATAGGTGAAGTGTGGAAACCTCTCAGTTATATACTTTTCTATTGGCCTGCTTTTCCCTTTGACAGTGCTCCTGGGTCCAAAGAATTCTACAGGACTGTGAAAGGCAGCTCAGCAGTGAGGATCACACTGCACACTGGGTATACACCAATGAATGAAAAGATATTAACACAATCAAATGTTCTGCCTATCAATTAATTTACAACTAAAATATAACTCCTCCTGATAAGGATTATCCAGAGCTAATGAGTAAGCATAATCTCAGATATGGAACAGGCTTTCCTTTTCCAGTTCAATTCATTTTTTTAAATATAAAAAAAGATATACATAGAATGTAAGTCACTTAAGATCACAATTAGTGAAAGAATTAAAATTAAAACCTGGGTCTGTGGAGTGCTAGTTACATGAGTTCTTTATCCATATAGAAAAAAAAATCTCTGTAATACATATTGAGAGCACATGGGTTTTTTTCTATCAATCTATAATTACAGATGCATGCAATTACTTCTTTAACTGTCTGTCTCCCAGATGAATAATAAGTCACAAGAAGGAAAGAATCCTCATGGAAAAGAGCCAGGCCACTTTGCCTCACCATTATTTTACCACACTAAGTGGTATTTGGTTCTGGTGAATTCTCTAATAAACACATACTGAATGTTCAAGATATTTCCAAGGACAAGACACTTGCATAAAAATTTCTGCCAGATTCATTTAAAGATTCCTCTGACAAAGCTTCAACATACTAAAGTACTTAATACTTTAAATCAGTTTATAAACAAAGAAAAAAAAAAAAGCTCTGCATCAACGTATGATAAAGTTAAAATTCAAGTCACAGATGAAAATCTGAGCAAAATCAAATGAATTTGGTTTTGGTAGAAACTGACTGTATAACTGATAGCATAAACACATTTTAGTGACTTCTCTTAGTCATTTATCTTACCTGAAGAGCAAAATCTACAACTTATCCTTGCCTTTGTCTAATTACTAAGATTATAAATATATGATAAACCTTTCATATCACTTTCTTGATACCTGAGATTTACCAAATTATTATTAAAACAGCCATTAAAGATCCTTAATACAAATTTGAGTTTCTATTACATAAGATATAAGGCTACACCCCAAAAATAAAACCTCCCCTAAATTCTGATTATTAACTAGGTAATTTCACAGTCATCAAACAGTTCAATTTAGCTTCAAAATACACTTAACCATTCAGGTAAAGTGACTTCTTTCCCAATTTCTTAGCTAAGTAACTTCTAAAGTCTCACTCAATAACTCTAACTGGCTCAAAATTAATCTTATGGAGGAATAAAGATACCACAAACATTTCTAACTTTACACAGGATTTACTCTTCAGCAGATGACTTTGACAACCAAGGACATAGAGGATGATACTATTCTAAGCCACTGCTAATTAAGCCTGACATTTCTTCATGCTTCACTATTTAACTTTTAAAGATTCAGGCTTATTTGTAAGTAAAATATAAGATCTTAACTAAGTACATACAGGTAACTTCTTTTCCAGATGAAATCTTTCCATAATAATTCTTGCTTCTGGTAATGTAATGCAGTAAGTCCCTTGAAGATTCCAGGGACAGTGAGTGCACATCTGATTTAGGTCACTGTGCTTTGCAGAGACAAATTCTTCTAAGTTACTTTTATGGTACAGCCAATCACTGTCTTCTAAGTTACCTAATCTTCCAAGCTAATAACTACAACTTACACAGGGTCATGGCACTGGCTGATCTGTAAAGTAACACAAGACACACATTTAGAAATACTAAACGAAGAATGCAACAGTCAGTACAAAAGAGAACATACACTACAAAAACAGAGCTGTATATTCAGAGATGAGTGTATCCATGTATGTAATAACTTTCAACAACATGGTTTAAATCTAGTTCTTTAATCTATGAAAGAACCCAAAATGATTTCACCTGAAGAGAAATTTGCCTTTTTTTATATTATCAAATTTATGCAAACCAACCTGTAACTATATTATTAATGGGATTAATAAATTATATTATGGTTTATAATTATCATTTTTAACCACAGCGTTTACACAGACAACAGTTAGGATGGAAAATGAGAGGCACCCCTTTACCTTTCGGACTGGGAATTCATTTACATTCTTAATTACTATGGACACCCAAGGGCCTGAGCATATAAAACCTATGTATGCCTAGATTTTCCACGTCAGAATTAAAATGAAGAAAACCTTTTTTAGGATCACTTTTAAAAAATCAAAACATGACATGCAATATGCGTAACATGTGAATGAAAAGTTAAATAGTTTCAAAATTAAAATCTAAGTGAAAAGAATGACTTTTTTTGTAAATCTCTTCACAAATCATATGACAAGTGACTACAACATACAACTACTAGGTTTTCACTTCACACCTACTTGTACAGTCACCCTGGTTTGACTACTTGGTTCAAGTCAATTTAAAAAGCCAAGTGCAAGCAGATATTCTGTGCTTTTTTAGGGTCTTATTTGATTCTTCACCAAACTCAACTGAGCAAGTATGGATAGAAAAGCAGAGGTAAAAATAGGAAAAAAAACCTACATAATCTGGACAAAAATGATAAGGTATACAGGGAAAAAAATTAATTGAAAACTAAAATGTTGGGCCAGCAAGATAGCTCAGAGGACTAAGCACCTGCTTAGGAAAGCGTAGGGATTACAGTTCGATCCTGGGCACCACATGTAGCACCGGCCCTGCCCCCAGGGCGGCGGAGCCAGCAACAGAGTGTGGGCGTTGGGGCACACACCTAGAATCCCAGCCCTGGGGAGGCTGAAAACAGGACGATCACCACGAGTCTGAGCTGTGTGGTGAGACCCTGTAACAACCAAATACATTTTTAAAAAAGAAAGAAAAATAAACTAAAATTTTGCTGAAGAACATTGTATTCTTCTGGGTAGATAGACTAAAATATACGAACTAGCAAAAATAATAAAACTTTCAGTTATTATAAAAATTTACAAAGTGATTCAAAATTCCAAGAGTGTTTTTAATTAACCAAATGACTGAAATTTCCAGAAAAACTAGAATAAAATCATGGAAAACGAAATGAAAAGAGCCCACATAGTTTAACAAATACTAAAAATACATTTAGTATTTGTTAATATCAAGAAAAAAACTATCAAGCAAAACTATCAAGGAAAAAATAATAACTATCAAGGAAACAGTATAAACTGTTTTCTCTAGTATCAAACAGAATTAGAGAAATAAATAATAAATGTTCACTCCAATCCAGGAAGACTGATTACTAAACAAAAGGGTTCACTTGGCTTAAAAGTAATCAATGCCCACGTAAAAAATACAGTCCCAGGGCCGGCCGGACAGCTCAGCGGACTAAAGCACCTCCGGAGGCAGGCGCAGGGATCAGGGTATGATCGCTGACATGCCTTACCAGCCCGGCCTCTGGCGTGCACTGAGACAGCGACAGACTGGGAGTGGTGGCACACACCTGTAATCCCAGCGCTTGGGAGGCTGACAACAGGAGAATCACTAGGAGTCCAATCTACATAGTGAGACCCTATAGATCCATAATCTAATGTACTAAATACATTAAAAAATAATAAGACAGTTCCACTACATCCTACATTTGGCTGATAGACAAGTAAATTATTTAACTGTACTGTCTCCTGAATAAAATGAAATGCCCAGGTTTCTTAAACCAACTGGCAGAAGACATCTGCAAACTGATGAGCTCCAAACTTACTTATTTTCTTTTTCTTTTTTCTTTTTATGGAACCGGAGATTGAACTCAGGCTCTTGTGCTTGCCAGGCAAGTGCTTATTCTACTGAGCCATCTCCCTGGCCTTTTCTTTTCATGGTACCAGGGATTGAACTCAGAACCCTGAACATGCCAAGCAAGTGCTTATTCTACTGAGCCATCTCCCTGGCCTTTTCTTTTCTGTGGTACCAGGGATTGAACTCAGGACCCTGAACTTGCCAACCAAGTGCTTATTCTACTGAGCTATTTCCCCGGCCCCTTCCAAACTTTCTTTGAGCACGTTTCCATGATCACTCCACTTTAATCACTTTTTTGGCTCAAGAGAACTACATATATTGCAGATATGAACTGAACTATTATGCCTCAACTAGGGATGAAGTATTAGGAGACTATTAAAACAACATGTTTCTAGGGATTCTAGTAAAGATGATGAATATTAAAATGTAATTCCAGACAAGATTTGCAGGGCCTAATCCTTCCTTTTACACACCATAATCTAACATTTTCAAAAGATACACTTGGTACAGCATTAGCCACTCTAGGTTTATACCTCACAGAAATAAAAACACTGAAATATAAATTCAGGAATGTGTACTGCTCAAACAGGCAAAACACAGAAGACAACATGAAAGCACATGAAGCAACAGCTGATTGCCACTCAATAGTCTAAAAAACTGCACAATGACACATCCAACAGATGTCAGTAGTGTATTATAAAAAGGCAACTCCATGTTTAATATGGCATTTATACTTTACAAAAGATAAAACATTTGTGAATGTATATATGTCCAAAGACAAAGCATAGAAAAATACATACATTGTCTTCTGCATTTCCACAAAGATCAAGTTACTCTAAATATGTTAACACCTATTAATTCAGCTGCATACAGTAGTGCACATCTGTAGCACTAGTTAGTAGAGAGGCCAAGGCAGGAACTAGATGTTCACAAGTCTAAGGCCAGCTGGGCAACTCTGTAAGATCCTTCCTCAGATTAAAAACCTAAAAAGGGCTGAGGATGTAACTTTTCACTCCCTGGGTTCAACCCCCAGTACTGCAATAGTAATAGTAATAGTAATAATTCCACATGTATTATTTAATATAAAATATAACCAATGTCACTATGGTGAAGTATCAGTGACAGACTTTCAAAAATAAGATAATTCTTTTTTTTTAACAAGACACAATCTTGAGAGAGAGAGAGAGAGGAGGGGGGGGTGCTGGGGACTGAACCTAGGGCCTCAGTCATGCTAGGAAAGCAGCTCTCCCACTGAGCTACATCTCAGCCCCCTTTTTATTTCAATGCAAGGCCTCAAACTTTTGATCCTCCTGCCCCAACCTCTCAAGTAGTTAGGATTACCGGCGGGAGTCCCCATGTCTGGCTACTTACTGTAACATACTTTAAATCCTACTAATTCACTATCAGCTAGTAAAACTGAAGTGATTACCATAAGAAGCAAAACATAAAACATTAGATCAGCATAAATAGGGAGATTTTTATCTCAATTCAGTTTTCACAGATACATTTGAAGCAAATAGTCAAGGAAAGATAAAGTAAAAGCTCCCGTGAAACAAACAGAAATCTTATCTCACTTAAAAATATGTTTCAGCAAAGAACACAGCCAGTCCACTTCCTTCACAAGCGTGTCACTGCTGAGTGCACATGGCTTAATTTGGACAACCATTTCAGCTGTCACCACCACTAAAGCTTAGGCTTCACCGTGTGATTGCCACCTAGTGGCTGTGATGAAAAGCAGAAGGCCTAACTGCTCTAAGCAAAGAAAGCCTGCAAATGTCTTCTGCCAGCTGTTTTAAGACACCTGGACATTTCATTTCATTCAGGAGACAATAGAGAAGGCCAGTACAATTAAATCATTTACTTGTCTATCAGCCAAATGTAGGATACAGTGGAATTGTGTTTTTATATGGGCATTTTACATGTAACACTGAGTAACCAATGTACATGTGTCAAAGCGAAGTAGATTTACAGCCAGTTTTTGAAAATTCCTTTCAAATATCCTTGCCACTCCAAGAATTTTTTCACCATAGTTTGAAGTGCAATTTGGTATTCACTAAATAGTTGAAAAATGTACTTCACAAATGAAATGCAATACAGTCAGGACAAAAATGTTATTAAAACCTTTGCAGAAACATGATAAATAACTGTATTTGGTAAAGTATCATTAAGTCTGTGAGCAGTTCAAGAGTGGAACCAGGACCTGACACAGGCTGTTGGAGCCCTCTACCGAGGGAGCCACAGCAGGAGTCTGTCTCTCTTAAGAATACAATTTCAGGGCCCAGGCAAAGCTCTGGGGTAAAAACACTTGCCAAGGAAGTTAGTATAAGCCCTGGACTCAAATCCCAGCACCAAAAACAACGATTCTTCAGATTTAAATGCGAGGGACAAAGATGATGTTCAGTTATATCTGCCCTGCCAAAATGTTAATTTATAATATTCATAAATGTTTATTACAAACATATAGGTCTCATCTTGAACTACAGTTAGCTAAACAATTTTAAGAAATTTAAAAATCTGATTGGTAAGAATTACAATACAATTTAAACACTTAAGTGTGAAATTACCAAAGTCAAATTATGGTTTCATGTATTAACTCATATTTAAACTCAGGTTTTCAGTAGAATTATGTTTTTTCTCACTTCCTCTAAGGCATTCAACAAATGAAGAGTCACTTGTCTAACTACAAAAACATATTCTTGGTCTTCTCCATTTTGAAACGTAGCTTTCTGTTCTACGCTCCTTAAAGTTAACCCTTCAGACAGCCTCAGGCGGCACTCATAACACTGTGGACTACACACTCCTTTAATGTACAGGAATGTAGGGGCAGCCCCTCCCCCACCAAGAATCCCTGCTTCAGAAATAGCCAGACGCCACTACTGGTTTTTAGGTCTCTTGTTTTCTTTTTATAGTGCTTTTTATAGTGGATTGAACCCAGGGCCAACACATGCTAGGAAGGTGCCCTTCAACTGAGTTACACCTCCAGCCTCTCACTTTTAGTACTAGCAAGATCTGTGAAGAGAAATTAAAAATTTACCAGGTTCTCCCTCAAAAGTGAGTACATAGATACATACAGGTAAACATAAACTAAGCTTCTACACTTTAAAAGTTGAACTCTGCATTCTGCACAAGTATGTGCTTAGCCTGTTTCACAGAAAGCAAGAGGCAGACACAGAAGAACAGGGCCTGGGAACAGGGCCTGCAAGCAGGCCCGAGACAGCAGCAGCATCCAGGCGGAAAGGACACGGAGGGCTGGGCTGTCTCTGAGGCCCTTGTCTCCCTCTGTCTAAAGCTGTGTTCAGCTTTTCCCAGATACCAGGAGAACTGCAATTACAAAAAGAAGCCAGTGTGTTTAAATGAAGTTTGTGACTATAGATGACACAAAAGAACCCTGCCTAGAACTGTCTCAAACTCTGGAACAGCTACTTCTCCTAGTGTTTACTTACTAAGGTAAGAATTGTCAATTATGAAATGGTAGTAGGTTGGAAATTTAGATTAAAATATTGCCAAATTTATTATGCAGGTCAACAAGCATGTCTGTATTAATTACAACTGCTTGTTGACATTTACTCTTGATAGTTTTAAAGGTTTAAGAAAATTTCTATTTCTCAAATATTTATATATGAATGAAAGTTGCATCACAGGGCAATTATCTTCATACTCAATGAAACATAATCTAAAATTTAAGCTTTATTAAAGTACTTCAAAAAAACTTTGGTATTTTATTTAGCATTTTCCCATCTTCAAAAATACCAAACATAACCCTAATATTTTTTGTTTGCTCTCCAACAAGAGAAACTATTTTATGTGGATAAAAACAGAAACATTTCCTACTAATAGTAATCAAATTAATGCTTAAAGATGTCAGAGAGTGGAAAACTAAGACAGCAGACAGAGAAAGGAAACTTGGAGGTAGGTCCTCAAGATAAATGTAAGAGATGGATCAAAGATTGAGGCCTGAATTTCTTTCTCCTCTCAATACTCATTAAGATGACAGGAAAGTTATCTTCAGAATGGGGCCAGGGATGTAGCTCAGCAACTCAGTGCCTGCCTGGCAAGCACACAGTCCTGAGTTCGGTCCCCCATACCAAAACAAACAGAAAAAAGAAACTGTAATTGATCTAAGCGATAAATGAAGCAGGGTGTGGTGATGCACACCTGTAATTCCAGAAATTTGGAAGGATGAGAGAGGAGGAGGCAAGAAGATCACAAGCTCAAAGTCAACCTGGGTATCCCAGTGAGATCCTGTCTCAAATAAAAAAAAAAAAAAAAAGTAGCTCACTGGTTGAACACTTGCCTATTACGTATGAGGCCCTGAGTTCAATCCATAGCACTAAAAAGACAAGGAGTAGGAGAGAAAACTGTAACAAGAAATTTCATAAAATCTTTGGAAGTATAAAGTAAATGTATAAAATGAAGGATTATCTCACTTGGAAAATCAACAGTAACTTTAAAGCAGATGGCTGTTTCTGCTAAGAAACAAAGGAGAATTCAAAAAGCTAAAACTTGGGCTGGTGAGATGGCTCAGTGGTCTAAAGCACCTACTTAGAACAAGCTTAGCAAAGCACAGGGACCGCGGTTCAATCCCCCAGCACCACATGCCAGCCAGCCGCGCCCCCTGGTGGGCTGAGCTGGCCACACACACACACACACACACACACATAAATAAATTAAAAAAATTTAAAAAAATAAATTTAAAAAAACAAAAAGCTAAAACTTGTTACTGAGACAAAAAGCCTGACTGCTGACTGCTGAAGGTTAAAAGAAATAAAAAGAAAAGCAGACTGTCCCCCAAGATAAGTACTTAGGATACTAAACCCACTGGATTTGGTGTTTAAATAAAAAGAAAAAGAAGTCAAGGATAATACTCCCATTTCAACCATGATAGTGGCTGAACAAATGATAGTGGATTTTACTTACTGAGATAAATACAAAAATAGGGCTGGTGACAGAATACACACATGTTCAGGGATTTGAGCCCCAGCGGCAAGGGGAAGCAAAAAAAGGAAAAGAATGTACAAAGAAGAAAAGGTTTGTTAAGTGGGGTTTAAGACAGAACAATAAAGCAACTTCCTTCTGTAGCTTCAACTGCCTCTGAAAGTAGGCAAAATATTTATTAGGGTTGAGAAATAAAAAGATACAACCTGCCAAGAGCAGAGAACACTTATTATGCTCATTGTAAAGAACAGGGTAACTTAAAAGAACTATACCCATATTTATAATATTGTGGCGTAAATAAATAATATTGTGGTGTGACATAAAAACATAAGTCCAGAGGGGCACAAATCTACGATGCTATATAACTTAACTTTGGACACAGATGAATAAAATGATTAAGACCCTCAAATAAAGAGAGGGGTTGGAGATATAGGCTATGTATGGATTCTAAAGTGCTGAAGGACAGAAGTGGAGGTGAGGAGAGGAAGCAGAGAGGGCTGGAGGGTGACTAGGGACTCTTAAAGTTCTCCAAATAAGAATTACATTTTCAGGTGTGGGGGCAAATCCTCGTAACCCCAGCATTCTGAGAGGCTGAGACAGGAGGGTCCCAAGTTTGAGCCTAACCTCGGCAATTTAGCAACTCAGTAATGCCTGTGCCAAAATAAAAAATGAAAAAGGGTTCTCAATGTAAATAGCTCTGTGTGAAGGCCCTGAGTTTGATTTCCAGTACTTGAAAATAAACAGAGTAGTAGAGTAAGAGAGTATAAAAGAGAATCCAGACAGAGCCATGCATGGTGGCATGCACCTATACTTCCCACTATTCAAGAGACTGAGGCAGGAGCTCAAGACATGCCTGAGCAACAAAACAATGCCTTATCTCAAAAACAAAAGAAATTAAGATATAGAAGAGTCTGCGGAATTAAGACCATTCCATTACAGGATGGAAATAAGAATCCTGAGAGGATAAAAATCAAAGATAAGAAGGCAGGTGGATCTCTCAGGAGTATCCATACACAGCCCGAGCTCACAGGCTTTAGCCAGGGAAGCCTCTGGATACAAGTCAGAATGTATCCAGCACTTCTAGCTCACAATCTAGAGTGAGCATTAGTACTTACAGGGAAAAAAGATAAAATGTACAAGAGACCCACAAAGTCCTAACGCTGGATCCACTGAAGACTCCTCTAACAGAAGTTAAAAGACCCCAAGACACTGAGTTATGATCTGAAAACCTCTTACAGGGACTCAAGTATAGAATATCACAAGTTATTAAAAGGATTTCTGGTTAAGTTGATGGCAATGATTAAAAACACTTAAAATTTTTTCAAGAACCTAAATTTCAATTTTATGATTTCACTACAACCACTTTACAGTCAAAAATTAAAACACATACATCAATAACTAAAGCCATTATGGAGGTGCTAACATGGTGATTCAATTGATAAGTGTCAGAAATTATTCATTCCCTGAAACAAGATTTAACTCTTTTTTAAATAATCATTCTAATAACATCTGAATACTAATGGACAACTTCAGACATTTAAAACTATTCTTTTCTTTTCTGGTCTTTTTGACACAGGATTTTGCTATATAGTTCCAGCTGGCCTCAAACTCACTTATGTGGCCCAGTACAGCCTTGAACACACAGCAATCCTACCACCTCAGCCTCCTAAATGTTGGGATTATAGGTATGTGCCACATGGCATAGCTTAAAAAAATTCTTAGTATAAAAGTACATGCTTGCTGTAAAAGTCTCAAAAACTAAAATATAGTAGACCAACCTACTCTTCAATTTTTACATCTAAGAAATTCATGTTTTCTCAATATTCCAAGTAATATTCAATACTAAATTTCAATTCATTAAAATACATAAAAGGAAATCAGCTGTAGTAACACATTCTTGTAATCCCTGCACTCTAGGAACTTAGGGCAGGAGTATCACAGGCCCAGTCTGGGCGATTTACTAAAACCATATCTCAAAATAAAAAAATGAAGGGCCGGGATGGGGTTCATAGTGAAGGTCCTGGCTCAAGTTCCAGGGCCAAAAAACAAACAAGAAAGAAAAAGATCAATGAAAGAAAAACTTTCCTCTTTAGATTCTTCTCTCAAAAAGTCTCTCTCAGGATTATCCTACACAATAAATAATACTTGTCTCCTCTAAGCCTGCTTTAACCATATATTCACACAGACATAAAACCTAAGAATTACAGTCCACAGTAGTTCAGCACTCCATGCATCTCACTGCTCCTCTTAAGGCATCTGAGATACACTAAAAGACAATTCACAGCCTTACCCTGGCAAGGCTCTGTCTAGAGTTTTCCATACCTCCTCTAAATAATTACACCATCACATAAAGGTTCTGTAATGCACTATGTCAGATGCTTCAGAGCTTCGGTACAGTCCTGATACCTGCAGATGGCACGCTGCCTGAAGCAGCTGAAGGCGGCTTGAGATTGATGGAGGATGCTCTGCTGGCACTTCTTTCTCCTCACTACACTGTTTACTATTCATGGAACAAGGTCTTAATAAAATATAAAGTTGAAATTTCAAATATAAAAACTTTTTTTTGAGACTTTAGATTGAATGCAGGGCCACTGACCTGCAGCCCTAGCCCTAAAAACTGTGACAGAATATTAACTTATGTCAAGCCAGGCATGATGACACGTAGATCTGTGCCATCCATGGTACTCAGGAAACTTAGGGAGGATGATCAAATATTCAAGGCTAGCCTGGGACAACTTAGTGAGACTCTATCCCAAAACCAAAATAAACAAATAAATAAAGAAGGAGTGGGGTATAGCTCAGTGGTACAGTAGTTGCCTAACAGGTGATACTAGGTTCAATACTCACCAAAAAATAAGTGTACACACACACACACACACACACACACACACATACATATATATTTAGAGAGAGAGAGAGAGAGAGAAAGAAGTATAGATGGCAAGTAACAATATTTAGTATAAATACCTACTTGGATATATTAAGACTTTACCGAAAAAATTCACATATGTATCATTCTTAAAATAATCAAATTTTTATAGCAATGATGTTTCAACATTTTCTTAAAAGCACATTCTATAAACACATTTTGTATCACAACCCAGTATGTATGTATCTGTTTACACGTGTATATATGCAGAACACATCTCACCCAGCAAGATCCCCTTAACCCTTGATAAACATTCTTTCATTACATATTTGCCTCCTTTCTCCTTTCTCCTCATAATGCTGTTTAAAATCCACTAATAACCAGTCATAACCGACTG
>NW_004524635.1:7802497-7814819 GCF_000260255.1 Octodon degus
TGGGTTTCTTTCATTTGACAGTAATTACTGCGCAAGGTGAAAAGTTAAGGGGAGGATAGTGTTAACTCCACAGATACACTGAACTGTGGGGAACACGGTCAGAGGAGGCAAAGATAAAACTGAAGATCTCCAAAGTTTAAAAATTCTGGTTAAACTCCTACACTAAGTGATGATTAAATTCCTAGATTTATATCTGTAAACTGTAAATCAAGTTAATTTAGTTGAGATGTAAACTAAAGTAAACGCTGTGACACTGAATTCAAGGCATTACCCAGTACATGACCCCTTCTCAACAGGCCTAACCAAATATGTCTACTAATGCTCACTCATTACAATTTGGGTGCCCTTCTCTTAAGGCAGATTATAAAACGAAGCTGGAAATGTTATTGCTTTTTCTTTCTACAAAATTGCTCTCAATAAATAGGCTTTACTCCTCCAATCAGATTCTTCTACTTATTTAGATCTCAAACTGCTCAACTATTTGAAGTTTACAACATGACAAAGGAAGCAACTGTGGTGTTAAGCATAAAACAACCCCTTATGACTAACACATTCAATATGCATTACTTAACCTTTTAAAGTCACTTACTGCTAACTCAATGTAACTATGAAATGATAGCAAAATAAATTTTCATCAAAAATTTAAACAATGGGGATGGGGAGATGGCCCTGTCAAGTGCAAGGGCCTGAGTTCAATCCCCGGTTCCACAAAAATAAAAATTAAGCAATGATGTAAACTTGTGTATCTTACTTTTCAGCTGTGATCTGAAATGACATTTCATCTACAAATCCTTTCGCCCAATCTCATCACAAGCTTCTAATACACACAGTGGCACACACCGTAACCCCGGTGCTTCACGTTCATGGGTAGCATCACACACAGCTCGAGTCCTGTGGGACAGACAGAACTGGATCACTCATGGCAAAGCACGTGCATCACGGTGGCATTCCCGATCCTCCAGTCCTCGGGGGAAGTATACAGCCACATGGGGAGGGGCTATGCCCAGAGTGGATGCGCATCACACCTAAAGACCTTGAATTTAGAAAACTCCAATCTCAGAAGAGGGCTGCTATCAAATCTACCCTCCCTTTACCCTACAGGTATTCTGTTTTGTTTTACCCACTGCCTAGAAACAAATCTTACTTTTTCTACCAGCCAAGACTGTTTTCTAGAAAAAGCTGATACAGGATACACAGAATGCCTAAAAGTCTAGCTTAGGCAACTTCATGACTTAGCACGAGCCTGTCTCACTATACAAAATTTTTAAAAAGGCTGGAGATACTTTCTATGGGATCATTATATTGAAATACTTTGTTTGGGTTCCTCATCACTAAAGTACTATAATTTTTACTTATTTCTATCTTCTATGAAAGTTGTTTTTATTTATTTATTTATTTTGCAGTACCAGGCATCAAGCTCAGGACCTTGCTAGTGAGCTATCTCCCAGGCCTGAAAGTTGTTTTTTAAAAGAGTTGACAAAGCTTTAAAGATACAATAAGAAAACACCTACCTCAAGAAAATGCCCCTAAGTCCAGAGTACAACATCTTTAATATAAACTGAAAATTGTGATAATAACCTCCTTAAGAAATCACATTTTTTAGGAGAGCCAGAAGATAGCGGCATTGACTTAAGTGCCTGTCTTTGGCAAGCACAGGGACCAGGGTTCAATCCCCAGTCCTTCATGACGTGCCGGTCCCACCCCTGGGACATGCGGAATTGGGGCACAAGTCTAGGCATGGTCACACATGCCTGTAATCCCAGAGCTGGGGAGGCTATAAACAAGAATCACAAGTCTGAGCTGCATAGTGAGACCCTGTACCAAATGCATTAGTTAAAAAAAAAAAAAGTAAGAAATCACATTTTTCAAACTAGAAAAGGGATCTACTTTCACTTCATAATATTCAATACTACACAGGCCTTAATCTGAAAAGGACTAAATAACTCTAAATTGCTTAATTATCCCATGATCCTAATGATTCAGACATATATGTATAAAATCATGAGCATGTGTGTATGTGTATGTAAATTCATACAAAATTCAAAGAACATCCCTTTGCCCAGTAAATTCCATGCAAATTTTTATTTCTGATCACACACTCACATACAAAAAAAAAAAGGTATCTTTAATATGAAACTGTGAACCCTTTTACAAAGTAGATTATTATGATCACACCTCAGCAGAAGTGCTATTAGGAGCTAACTACTCTTCTGTCCCATAATTCCTTGTACACTAAATTCTAAAGGCTTGCTTCAAAGCCCGGTAAAGCCAGGTGTGATGGTGTGGATCTGTCATACTAGCACACAAGAGGCTGAGGGAAGGAGATCTCAACAAAATAGCAATAAACTTTCTAGTAATCTTAGCTACCTACAAGCCAAGAATCAAAAGGCAACTTTAGGGCCTGCAGACTTAGTGACAGTCATCGCTTATTGCAGATATACTGAATGACCAAAGAAAAATAGTTGAACCAGGCAGATAGCTCAGCGGATTAAAGCACCTGCTTAAGCAGATGCAGAGGCTAGGGGTTAGATCTCCAGCCTGCCTTGCTGGCCCCACCCCGGGGCATGCTAAGAGGATGACTGAGACTGGGCATGGTGGCACGTGCCTTTAATCCCAGAAAATGGGAGGCTTAAAAACACGAGGATCGCTACAAGTCCAATCTGTGTAGTGAGACCCTACAAATCCTGTACTAAATACATAAAAAGTTAAACTAAGGTTAAAAACCATCTAAAATCAATTAATGACCAGCACCCTGTATTTTCAAGAGGAAAGATATATGTAGTATCTTAAGCATTTTGTCAAAATTGTATTATTTAAAAGAAAAACAATTCTAAAGAAAATAATTATCAAACCCCTGCCCAAAGTTATTCACAAAATATTTCAATACCAGGATTTAAAGACAGTCAAGGCTATCTGTATCTTCTTAATCTGTACAACATTTCTTTACAATTCTGTCATGAACATACCCCATAAGAACACAAGATTATTATTAATAGCAAGTTCCAAGAGACACTTTTTAATTTATACACAGTATGTGTTTTTCCTTGATAATGGAAAAGCCCTATGAGCTAAGGACAATGACCTCAATTTTATAGATGACAAAAGTGATATTCAAAGATGTTAAGGTGCCCAAAGCCAGCTGGAAGCAGATGAGAGGGAACAAAAGTGTCGGTATCCAAACCACACTCCTTGTATCAAGGTTATACCACCTGCAAATTTTGCTTCTTTGAAAAATCAGGGATTAAGCTGTGGTTATTGAATTTCCTATGACTGAATAAAGACAGCTCAGAAAATAAATAAAGGACAAGTGAAGCTGGGAGTGCCGGTGCATGACTATAATCCTAGTACTAGGGAGGTTGAGGCAGGATTGCTGAGAGTTCAAGGACAGCCTGGGCTACAAAGTGAGTTCAAAGGTAACCTGAACTGTACAATGAGACCCCGTTTCAAAAAGACAAGAAAAAAACAAGGCTGAGTGAAGATCACTTGTAGTCTAAACACATCCCTTAATCCTAACAAAGAGATTAACTTGCCCAGATACAACGCAGCTCGTGACAGAAACTTCCATGAGGCCACCACTAATGGCATTCACAAAAAATAAAATGGATAAGGAAGCTCCGCCTGGACACAACCTTGAGCAAAAGTCATAGAAACAAATAAAAAAGTACTAAAGAATATACTGAGTCAGAGCATTGGCCAGTCACAGCACCTGTGCAAATACTTCTGCATGGACAGGGAACAGGGTCCAGGAAGAAAGCGGGTCTACAAAGCTCAGTTACCAAATGAAGAATAGATGTAAGTAATAATTCTAAAGAACAGGAATAACAGAATTTCAACCCAATACCTGTACCAGCTGATAGGGACTTGAAATCTCTTTTCTTGTCATTGGTACTCCTATACATTGAAAGTCACTACTGAATGCAAAAAACAGATATGTTGGTAAATATACATGTGTGAAACACTCATTGTTTTCTAACAACTCAAATGCATTTAAAATTGGTGAAAATAATTTTTCATTTTACTAGTGCTTACCACTTGCCCAAAATCTTCCTCCAAGTTTAAAGCAATGTTAAATACTCTTACGTGATGCTGAGGTGTTGCTTAGTGGGAGAACACTTGTCTAACATAAAAGCAGCCTTGGGTTCAATCCCTAGCAATGCCCAAGGAAAACCAAACACCCTCTTACTTTGGAATCAATCCAAACTATGTCACTGTATATACTCAGTACCCCCCCCTCAAGGCAAGGAATACTCTCTTTTACTGGCAGTTATATCAAAACAAAGAATTTTTTTCCATAAGGGTTGACATCACAAACAAAAATTAAGAAATTTATTATTTAGCTGATTAAACAACTGGGGAGTCTACTCAATTTCAAATCATATCCATGATATTATTCTAACATTCTTTCACCAAAAAAATTGTGACTTCCTATATGATAAGTCCAAGAATTGTACTAATTAAGAATTTAGCAATGACCCAGGGAAAATTTATCTGTAGGCCTGTAGGACTCTGGAGTCAGAGAGGAAAATCTCATAGATATTAAATTTCTATAATATTAGCAATTTAATTCATAAACATTATAGTACTCAATACTTATGGAGTGAGCAGGGGTGTAATTCAGTGCTAGAATGCTTCCCTAGCATGCATGAGGCCTTAGGTTCGATCCTCAGCACTGAAAAACTAAAATAAATAGACACACACGAAAACATTTACAGTTAACATGGAATTATCTGAGGCAAACAGAGCTTTCAAGTATCATATAAATAAAATCATCTAGCATGCTACCGCCACAATGAGAAATGGAAGATAAAGGGCCATGCAGGGATGTGGCATTAACTATGAATTCAAATCTCAGCTTAGCCTCTAACTGTAAAGCAGGACCTGCAAAGTGAGAATCCCTCTGCGCATGACTTCACATCTGTACCAGGTATCTAAATCAGATACCTGATAAATGCAAGACTCACTGTAAAGCTGGCTGTCCTTACAACATCAGTTACCTAGTCTTCATTGACTTGCACTACAGCAAAAGACAGAATCATAAACCCTAGATAGGATTTGCATCAATGTGAGGAAGGTGTCATACCTCCTGCTCAGGGCTAGAACTCAGGGAGTGCAGTAGGATGCTAAGTAGGGCTCATTTCATCCAGGAGACTCTACAGTTTCTAAATGCCACTCAGCATTATACTCACAACACAACTGTGGTTTCAGGGGAAGGCCAAATATTACCATATATTTCCCTGCAAATACTAGCTCCTAGAAATTTGCAAAATACAAGTCATTGCTGTAGGCTTATTTCTAATTTTTTAAAATGAAGTGGGCTGGCCAAATATCTCAGTGGATTAAAGCACTTGGGGTTTGATTCCTAGGCCTGCTGTGCCAGGCTCTGCCCTCAGTGCACATTGAGAAGCCAATTGAGACTGGTCATGGTGGAACGCACCTGTAATCCCAGCTCTTGGGAGGCTGTAAACAGGCGGATCACTACAAGTCTGACCTAGCAATGAGACCCCGAACACCCTGTAGACCCTTCCCTAAAATACAAAAAATAAAAAACAAAATAAAATGAAGTGATAGACATTACACACAGTATATGTACACTCAGTAATCCATAACTGCAGAACATTAGTAATGGTACCACTGAGGTGTACAACCACTCACACGAACGCAGGTAAGGAGGTCTTCTGGAGCAAAACCAGGAAAATAATGTCGCTTAGGACAGTGCCACAGAAACTTCAACAAATGTAAATAATCTGAATAAACTTTGAAAATATTCACGATCCTCAGTCAAAGCTAAGTGCAAAGATCACAAGTGAGAACTACACAGCACGCCTGTAAGTCTAGCACTTCGGAGGCTAAAGTGGGAGGATCAAGGGTTCAAGGCCAGCTTGGACTACATACTGAGGCCCTGTCTCCAAACTACAACAGAAGTACATGACCAGCACTTATTTCTTTATGTCTAAGGCACTGCATTTACAAAACAGCACCCTAGTCCCTTCCCACACCCTGCCTTCCCTTTACAAGTCACCAACCTAAATCCCTGGACAGATACGGGTTTGCCAGGAGAAGCAGAACATTAGTAAAATGACAAGAGAATCAGAACATTAGTAACATGCCAATGCAAAACTTTTAAAAGAATCATGCATGCAATATGTAATTTAATTAAGTATATACTACATAATTTTACATATATATAACGTGGCACCTTTATAACAAGAAAAATCAGGTCGTTCATACACACTGGACTATTAACAGTCATCCACTTCACTTGTATGAAATAACTGGTACGTCAAACCATGACATAAAGCAGTGTAAAAAGCCATCTATTTTACTTACCAGGTAATACATTTCCATGGCTCAAAAACGAAACCATGGTGTGTCATGAAGCTCCCACTCTTGTCATAATCCTTGTCCTTACTCACCCTCTATGGCAACATCTTGATTAATTTTCTATTTATCTTAGAGAGCATTTATATACTGGTAAATATAAACAGATATTCTCATTCCATTACAGAGAAGGCACTGCACAGTATACTATGATCTGTACCATGCTTTGTTTTTAGTCAATTAAGCTTAATTATTTCTCCCTTCCTGTGCAGAAATCATCCACATAACTACCATACTACCACGCAATAGGAATACATCATAACTAAGTAAACCACTGCCCCACCTGGTTGTTTCATAGCACCTTCTTCTTTCATATTTTACAAATCTCTCCTATAATGTGAGTTCTACTTTATAAAGAAAAGAGTGGATCTTAAATAGGTTTACAGTCAGTATCTCCTTTCCCAGACGTCTATCACTGGAATATCTGTGATCTGCTGTTTATATTTTCTGAGAAGCGTCAGGAATCACCACCTCACATCAGTATATTCTTCATCAAATAATTAAGAAAAATTACTATGAGATGGGTTATCTGGGATTGTGGTCTGATTTTCTATGCAGGTGTCTTATATTTTCTATAAATTGGATACTTATAGGATTAAGAAAGTTGGTTTCTAAATCCTTTTATATAATACAAAATCAAGATTTTTTGTTTTCCCTAAAACTGGCTTTTAATGTGTTGTCCAGGCTGGCCTGGAATTCCTGGGCTCAAAGAAGCCTCCTGTCTCAGCCTATCTAGCTGGGATTATAGTCTTGCACCACAGCACCTGGATTCAAGGATTTATTTTTTTTAAGAAAGTAATAATTTCACACTTGACAGCAGCAGCTACTAGGAAAACAATTTTGTTTCAAATTTGAATGTCACACTGTGAATTCACAGAAAAGAAAAATAAAAGTCTGAGTTTTGGGTCAGTGGTCTAAAGCGCCTGCTTTGGCAAGCTTAGGGAAGCACAGGGACTGTGATTCCATCCCTGGCACCACATGCCACACTGCCCCCAGGGAGGGCTGAGCCAGCCACCAAAATAAAAAGTAAAAAACAAATTAAAAAACAAAGTCTGAGTTTTAAAGGAAAGTCAAAGAAATCTCAGGCATGATTACATCTGGGCCTACAAATAAGTACCACGTTCTGCACAAGAAGCTTCGTGCTAATTTGCATCTGTCTAAAGATGGCATCTGTAGTCAGTCATATTCTCACGCTCCCAGTCTGTCACATCTCTTGTCCCTCACACAATGTCCCCAAGCCTGACTAGCTCCTGCCACCCACACCAAGTATTAAAAAGTGCTCAAATTCTGAAAGATGATTTCTAGGCCAAGACACTATCTCAACAGACAAGATATAGTGCAAAATTATATTATCAAAAATGTGTTTCTTTGAGCATTTTTAATAATGGAAACATCGGTAGTTCTAACACGGTATTCAATGAGAAGACTGCACTGAACATAATTTATTTTTTGTTAAATACGTCAATTCCTAAGAGGATTTCTGTATGTTTTCTGTATTTTTCCACAAGAACAGTATCAAATTGAAATTATTCTGTATATAAAATAACGTGCACACTAAGTACAAACACAGTGTGTAGACATGCCAAGTTGTAGGAGAAAAAGACTGCGTCATCTTTTCTTTTCATACTTACAGATGGTTTAGAAACCATTCATGGAGTGGGATAGAACTTGGTGGTAGCTCCCTTGCTTTGCATGATCAAAGCCCTAGAGAAGGAGAGAAGAACCAATTCCTTTTTCCCTTCTAATAAAATAGGATATAGACAAAGACATACCTATTTCTCAAGTTCTTAGAGAGAATATACAACTCACAGCTTGTCCAAACTGAGAACCTGACAGAAAATAAGCAACACAGTCCTGGAATACAGAAAGAGGGTGGGATCCGTACTGCCTGAGATGTGCATAGAACAAGAACCAAATGACCCTAGTCCACATAAGATTCTCTGCAAAAGAAATAAAGAAGGACACTCAAAATATCAATCCATCTTTTCTGTTTCATTATGAAAGGTGCATTGTGTTGTACCCTTCACTTTGGTAGTGCTTACAACAGCTTCTGTGGGTAACCCCAGCTACTCAGGAAGCTACAGCCATTGCAAGTTTGAGGCCAGCCCACACACCTTAATAAGACTGCATCTCAAAATTTAAAAATTAAAAGGGCTTGGGATATAGGTGAGTGGTACAGTGGCCCTGGGTTTGATCCCCAGTAGAAAAAAAATACTGCTTAAGTAAACTAAACTAAATTACAACTTAAGGAAAATTAAAGTTTTAGAGGTTTTTGGGTACTGGGAATTGAACTCAGGATCTTGTGCTTGCCAGGCAGGCACTATAGCTATATCCTCAGTCACAAGAAAATTAGAACTTTTTTAAAACTCTGTCTTTGAAGGAAATTTGATAATCTGCTTACAACAGCACAAACAGAACCTGTCTATTCTGGTACATCACTTACTGCCCAGACACAATACAAATCTTTGTTAGGTGTAAGGTACACTTCTATAATCCCAGCTACCTGGGAAACTGAGGCAGAAGGATCTCAAAGTACACCATCTCAAAGTAAAGTGTATTTATCACAGGGCTAGGGATGTGGTTCCGTGGCACAGTGCTTGTCCAGCACGCAGGAAGCTCTGGGGGATTCAATCCTCAGTATGAACCACCCCCCAATAAAGGAAATTTGAGAGGACATGTTTGCCCACTATCTTCTTCTAACACTCTGAAGATGTGCAATCCATAGAGATTAAAAAAAAAACAAACCACTAATTTCAGGAATTTAGCACTACTTTACTCAGCTAGCCCTCTGCCCTCGAAAGACTGCTAACAGCACTATTAAAACCCTGTAACACAATGTCAACCACAGACTTTTGGAAGATTTATCATCATACTTACAAATAACCCTAACCTTTCCCAAACTGTGCTTGCTAAACAAAAACAAATGCAAATTTCATCCTAAACTAGAATGTTAGGATAGATTCATTACTGATACACATTTATTGCAAAACTAAAAATGTTGAATACACGAAATAGTGACTAGGAGAGAAACCATTATCTGCAAAGGGAAACTATGACATAAGTCAAAGATCTACATGGATCTATGACTAGCCTGTAATATGAACTGATGGAACACCTGTATGTTCCTTTTATATAAACAACCCATTTTGTCAGTTGCAGATCCTATCTACTTTAAGATCATATTTGTGGTAAGACATAGAAGGGGAAAGGAAAGAGGAAGAAAAACAACCTATCACAGGATGTTGACAAGCGTAACTACTACATTTTAGAATATATTGGTTAGCACACATCACCACATACCACTAAAATATATACTAGGTTCATCTAACATTGGGCTACTACTTTGGCTTTCAATTTCACTTCTCAACTAACAGGAATCTGGTTTAACAAAATACCCTTTTTCTTACCCTAATTCTCTTAGAACAAAACCTGTGTACACAGACCAACAATTTTCCAATCCAATGATCAGCAAAACATTCTGCAATACAACTCACTGTCCTACACTTTCATTTGGACTGATAAAAGATTTGCTGCCTCTCCCTATTATTACAACTCCAAGGACCGTGGCCCAAAGATACTACAGAAAATGTAACAAAATCCTGGTAATATATCTAGGATGCCACATTTCTGGAGTTATTGTCCAACCAGTCCCCAAAGAGAAAGCTTACTTACACACACAGAAAAAATTTCTATCTACCCATCACCAACAAATTCCAACCTGGTTAATATCTTCCACTTATGCTAAGGACTACTTACTGAAAAAGTATTTCCACTAGACCTATGAAATGTTTTAACTGTTATTCCCAAATAGAATACAATCATTGTGTTGTCCATTCCATACGCCAAAATAAACTCAATGAAGGCAGGCCTCTACCTTGTCTATATGCTCAACGTCTAGCACCCATGAGATTTTCAATATTCTTAAGTCATTTAACACATTTTGTGAAATAGTACCAAAATTTCAGGCATAACAACTGTGCTAAATCACATACTGCCTAATAGAAAGTAGATCATTTTTTAAAACTTGGGAATTTTCTAAACAGTGCTCTTTGCTATAACAGAATGTAACCTGTACTACAAGACTATCAAGTTCAATCAATTCTAAATGACACTACATCAAGTTTCTTACAAAAACTGCATGTTGGTAAGATGAATGGCTTATCTCCCTAATGCCGTGATTAGTGAAAAGTAAAAATCCTGGGAGATAGGATCTCTGTGCAATACAGGTTGGCTTCCACTCACAATTCTTCTGCCTCAGCCTCCTAAGTGCTTGGATTATAGGTGCACATCACCACATCCTTTACATGCAGAATTTCAGAAGGAAACTTAAGGCTAAATTATGAAACAGATGGGATCTAACTTATTCAAATTTTTGCCTAGCTAAAAGCCTAAAATTATATTTTATGGATATTAATTTTATTCTACTTTTTTGGCAGTCTTCTAAGCAGCCTGCTGTGAATTAACTGGCTGACAAATATAATCTCTCACTTTTAGGGTTTTCATTTACCAAAAAAAAAAATTGATGAGAAAAGATTTGCCAATGCCAATACTCTTTTTTTCAAAGGCTTCAAATCTGAATTCTCTACACCTTCCACGTTTTCCTGACCCATTTTTTTTAGATTGACAGATTACTATACGTGATTTCTATTGCTGAACTGTACTGGTTTGCTACAGCCAAGACCTATATTCTCAAAGATTTAGAAAACACAAATTTCCTGCCATGCCACTAAATACGGTGTGGAGAAGACTGTGCTATTTGTCTGCATATAGCTGAATATACTTTCTATTAGGTTAAAACTGATTCGACTTTGCTGAACACTACAAAACAGATTCTAAATAAACATTATTACATGCTATGAAAGACCTGGAGGGCAACGGCCTTGCATGCTCCTTCTACTAGCCAAGTAGACAGTATGTGAGAACACATCATACTTTCTAGAGTTTATGAAAACTTAAAGAGGCTCTTTACTGCGGAACTGCAAAACTGCAAATAAAAATAGACAACGGTGTATTTGATATACACTATTAGAAAAGCTGCTATATAACAGTTTATTCAAAGACTGCCCAAAGAATTACAGACGATTCCTTAGGAGTTTCCAGTATTCTATTACCATCCCTGTGAGAGATCTTCCCAATAACCACTGCTAAATGACTTCACTGTCTGGAGACCAGCTTTTCTTCTATGTTTAGAGAAATTTATAAATAAACATAATGAAATAATGAATGACTACTCTCCAAGGTCTTGAGGACAGCCTTAAAATTAAGAGGGCGGGAGGGGAGTTGGATGGTTACTTGAGTAACAACACGTGAAAAGTGATTTTCCTGTTAGCTGTACAGACTGGAAAATTTTCCCTGCAACCTTTCTTCCTTCACTGGTGAGACTAAAAACTGGACGTAGGAAAATTTCTAACACGCTCATCTCTTTTGAGTCACAAACTAGAAGGGAGAAGAGAGCCGCCGCGGTGGGGGCGCAAGTACCCCACGGGAACTCTGGGGGTCTGCTTCTCGAGGATGGGTACTCGTCCATCGCCCCAACCCGGGGCTCCGGCCTTCGGGAAGCGCACCCTTCACCCCCTGCCCCGGCAGCCAAGCCAGTCCCCTCGGGAAACGTGATTTCTCGCTAAGTTGATGAAGCCGCCCGGCACCGCTCCGCTCCAGGGCGTCCCGCGGCTGGCTGCGGCGCGGGGATCCTCCTCGGCCGGGCCACAGGCGGCGGCAGACCCGGCGGACGCCAGCGCCGAGCAGCCCGGCCGCGCAGGAGGCGGATCGTCCACGCGGCCAGCGGGCGCCCGAACAAAGCACGCTGGACCGGCCGGGAGACTGGGGAGGAGGAGAGCGCCCCGGCTGCTCGCCTCACGGCGCCCGGGGCGACGGACAGGTGGAGCCGCCGACTTCCTCGCGCTCTCGGGAGCTCCCGCGAACCCGGCGCCCAGGCCCCCGGGGT
>NW_004524635.1:7815534-7821623 GCF_000260255.1 Octodon degus
AGGCCACCCGGAGGTGGGACGGAGGAGCGGGCGACGGACATCTGCTCCAGCCAATCCGCGGCTCGCAGGATTCTGCACGCCTCCCACGCCCCGCCCTCTGAAGGCCCCGCCCCTCTTTGTAGAAGCTTAATTGACCGAGGCTGAAGCGTCAACTCGGTTTTTAGGATCGGAAGTTCCCTGAGGTTCGGAAGTGGGAAGAGGGTCACCACCTCCCCCGGCTGCACACCACGTGTTTTACAGGCAGAAGGGAAGGAGCTGCCTGCCGTTGTCGAGGGACTAAGAGGTCTCAGGACAAGTTGCAGGAACTCCTACTTGAGGCCGGTGAAAGAGAAGGGACACGTGACCGGGATCCTCAGGTGCTCCCCTCTGGCCTTGCACCGTGGTGGCTCCTGTTCCTGCAGTCTAGCCAGCCCTTGTCTGTAGCGTCTCTCGAGGATCTGTCCATACCTGGAGATGATGAATGTACCTTTCTTACAGGGTCACGGAAGGGTGAAGCAGATTAGTGTGTGCTCTGCTCATAACATGCTTCTTGTTGCTGACAAGGTTTTCTTGCTATTTAAGTGAAATGGCAAAAGATTTAGGAAGAGCAGAGTCTGGCTATGAAAGGAAATACATGCATTAGAATGTCTGGAGTTCCTGTCCTATCTGTCTCTAAAATGGTATCAGAAAAGCCCTTGGTCACCCATAGCCAGCAAAGTGTGCAGGACTGACATTTTGCAAGCATGCAGCATTTCTAAAACAACACTTCGAGATATGTTTGCCATGCTTTGAATGTGCCCCCAGAAAAGCCTGTTTTGGAAATTGAATCTCCTGTTCAACAGTGTTAGGAGGAAGGGCCTAAGGAGAGGTGTTTGGTGTTTTAGGTCCTACGGTGCTCCGGTTCATGAGTGGATTAAAGGGCTTGAATCTATAAATACAATTCCTTGCTCTCACTGCGGTCTTTTGCCCTTTTGCTTTCAGACAAAGCCCTGTTGCATGCCGCTCAGGGCTTTCACCCGATTCAACCTTAAACTTCTCAGCTTTTGTAGCACTGTGAAAAAACAAATTCCTCTTCTTCCTACATTTCCAAGCCTACGGTATTCTGTTACAGCAACACAGAAGAGACTAAGACAATTTTGAATCCCCATCTTACAGGTGAACAAGCTGAGGTTCACAGAAATAACAGGTTTTAGGCTTTAGTATGGGGAATTCATTGTATCATACTATTGAAATGCCTCATAAGTTAAGCTGAACAATAGGAAAAGAAAAGATGAAGCAAAAATGTCCGACAGCCAACTGGAGAGAAAAAAATACCTCCTACAATTGATGAAGACATCAGTCACTTGTGCCTATCCCCTCAGTCTCAAAGGTCAATATCATTTATATCAAAGAATTTGTCCTAGGCTCTCTCACAAAGCCGCCCCACCCACAGAACTCTAATTAGTATATACACAACACCACTGCTCCCCTCTCTTTACTGTATGTGTCCACATAGCACCAGTTTCCTTGTAGCATTCCGTATATTTTATTTTTTATTTGATACCCTCTGTCTACACAGACACAGGTGAGCACCCCACGGGAGTTTTTTCTTTGTTGTATTTGCTTTTGTATCCCTAGCACCTACAGGAGCGTGTGGCCCTTGTCTCAGAACCTGTGTGGGGCACAGTGTCGGCCTTCCTGAGACCTAAGAGCACCTACAGTAACAAAGAGTTGTACAGGAACCATGACCCTTGGTGCCAGGGTTGAAAGCACTAAGTGATGAATTTCAAATAAAAATATATCCTTGCCAGAGTTTGCTAAAAAATGAGAGTTTCTCTTCATTTATCTTGTGGGGGGGGGGAGAGGGGAGACACACCTTGGTTTATTTAACCTACAAACATTTTTATAAATGTATTTTGTACAAGGTCTTGCTACACAGCTTGGACTCATAGTTGATTCTCCTATTTTTAGCCTCCCCAGCACCGGGATTACAGGCGTGCACCACCATGCCTGCTCTAACTTACAAACAATTTTGATGACTTCTGTGCTGTCTTGTACTTCTCCCACTCTTGGAGTCAGAGTCCTCCCACCTCCTAGAAGAATGATGCAGTAATGGTCCAGCTTATACAATTTATTACTCACCATTACCCACATAATTCAGGACCAGCTAAAATTTGCCCTGAGGCGCCGGTAAACTGAGTAAAAAAGATAATGTGTTAAAATCGCTTTGTGCAAATGGAGGTGGCTGTAAAGAGTTTTCAAGGTAAAGTGTTTGTGAGGCAAATGGTTCTCTTAAGTATTGTAAATATAAGAAATGTAGCACGAAGGAATATTTGCTCAACAAGGATGAATGTGAAGCTAAACTTACCCCTAAAAATGAATTGGCAGTGCTTCAATTTAATGTTTTAGCTACAGCCTAAATTCAAAACTTTTCTGGGTTTCTGGAGCAATAGGTAATTGTAGCAGGGACTGGGATGCAACCCCTCGACAAGATCTTCATCCCGCGGCGCCTACAGTCCTCCTGCAAACAGTCTTCTGTAGCCAGGGCATATTTTGCAAAGACAAGCAGCAGCTGCTTTGTCATCACAAATCCTGAAACTACCTTTAACCTTTAACAGAGGATCCTCTCATAGTTAGTCCTGTCCTCATTGACTCTTCTTAGAGTTTAAATATTCTCAGTCAACTGAGAATATAACGCTTTCTGCCCTCTAAAGTTTTTTTTTTCAACAGAAGATCAAGGCCAGAATCTTCTCACTGAACTATATCTCCAGCCCTTTTCACATTTTTTATTTTGTGACAAGGTCTTGTTAAATTACCCAAGTTGGATTCAAACTAATGATTCTCCTACCTCAGCCTCCCTGAGTGCTGGGATTATGGGAGTGACCATCCATGTCCAACTACCTGAAACTTTTGACAGTTGAGCTTGTTAAAGAGAGAGGAGACAGATTAGCAAGAAGAAAAAACATTTTACACTCCTATGCACAGAGGCTTGCAAACATAAGACCTAAAGAAGTACCCAGTGAGCCACCCCCTCCACCTGCCACAGCCCAGCCCCCAACCAAGCCCCCCACTGATGGTGCATGCCTATAATCACAGCACCCTGAAGCTGAAACAGGAAGATCAACCACAGATACAAACCCAACCCAGGCAACTTAGTGACTTCAGAAGACCCTGCCTGTCTCAAATTTTTAAAAACTTTAAAAGGCTGGAGATGTAGTTATGCGGGAAAGTGTGGAGGCCCTGGATTTAACTTATAGTACTGCAAAGGGAAGAAAGAAACCAGATGATTGAAATTTTTCTATCATCCTCAACTACAGAAATAAGGAGTTGGGGCTTTTGTGAGGATGATGGCAGGAGATATATAATGAAGAAAGTTTGTCTTATTATTGCAATAAAGAGTCTCCCAGGTAATGAGATTCAGAATTAGAGAAACCCTCCAAAAAACAGTAAGTCTATGACATCACTTACTAAGGGTGTGGTATAAGGACTTACTGTGATATAGGTTACCTACCCTCATTCACAAGAAGGACTAAGAGCAATACAAGTTCCTTCAGGAAAGATCTATCTTCAGACCGATAAGAAAACTTCAGAAAAGGGGCCAGAGACAGGAGGGCAGAGGAAGGTAAGAGAGACCTAGGTTCTGAGGCTGCTTCGGAGGACTTCCGCAGCTCTTAGTTCAAAGTACTCAAAGTGCCAACAAGACTGGAAATACCATTTTCTGACATCCATAAAGGAAAACTAAGATTGCTGAAATAGTGATTTCTAGAAGAACCTCAATGGAGAAAGACAAAATGAAGATGTTTTAAGTGATCATTGTTCTTTTTGCCATAGGTTAGGCATACAGATACATTTTCAAACAGTAAACTGAAACAGAAACAGACTTAACCCCAAGCTCATGGAGTTCAGAGTGGAAGACACTAATACATAAACCAGCATCAATAATGCAGTGTGTAACTGTTTTGTGGCTCCAGGGACCTCAGGGACAGAAAACAGGATGAACTTTGCTGGGTGTAGAAGGGAATGAGGCTGCCCACTATGGGGCAAGGGGGAGGTGTATAAAACATGTTTAGAAAAGCTGCAAAGAAATATAGTAGATTTAAACTGATCCATGAATGACAATGGTGTAGCATGGGTAGTACAATGTATTTGATTTTTGTACCTGCTTCCTGTCACAAGGCTCCTAAAACTTTTAGCCTTTCTTGAGTTGTATCAGTGTCTTTTGTTATTCACTGTGAATCCTTGGCTTGGTTATAGTAGTGCAAGCCTGCAGTCCCAGCACTCAGGAGGCCAAAGCAGGAGGGGGGCTTGTTGGAGGTCAGAGTGGACAATTTAGCAAGGGGTGAAGCCATAGTTCCACAGCAAAAACCTTGCCTACCATGTGGGAGATCTCGGTTCAATCCCTAGAACCACAAAGGGAAAGTGAAAACTCCGAACAAGAAAATATAAGTTTCCAGGTTGCTGTTGCCAAATATGTGGCAGTTCCCAGAGAGACCAAAGCAACTCTGAGTTCCCACCCGCATACCTTGCCCTATTATCTGGCTTTCAGTGTACCTTTTGTACTGGTAGCTGCAGGTAAGGGTTTCACTGAGTTCTCTGGGCTTTCCTAACCCATTATCAAACCCAAGGATGGCTCCATGGGAACGCTTGCTAGAAGCATTTGATGGGAAGTATGAGCTATAACCCACTACTCGGATGATGGGCTTCTGAAGTGTGGGCTATCTTGGAAGATGGGGTGCTCCACCTATGGAACTGGACACTCTCCAGGGAGTGTCAGGACCTCATCAAATTAGAGGACCCAATTAGTGTCCAGAGATTACTTAGCATGTAGGAACACACACACACACACACACACACACACACACACACACATCTAATCTCAAAAGTGTTATGTTTTACTATAAGAGGAGAGAGGAAGAAAAGGTTTTATTACAGTATCACTTCATTAAACAAATGCAAAAGAGAAAGGAAAGAAGAGCATCACCGGCAAAGGTCACAGCAAGGTCAGTGGCATTGATCTGGAAGTATGGGACAGCTTGATGACAAAGCCTGGCAGCTCTGGAGGCAGTCTGCTTGGAGCTGGTTCCCTTTGGGCTTGTAGCTCACCTCGCCTTAACAGCCTTTTTCTTTTTTCTTTCTCTTTTTCTTTTGGTTGATACTAGGGATTAAAACTGAGCCTTTGACCTGAGCTGATATTCCCAGCCCCTTTTTAATTTTTTTCTTTTGAGATAGTCTCACTAAATGGCTACATTTTCCTGGCTATGCTCCAGTTTGCCATCCTCCTGCCTCAGGCTCCCAAATTGTGGGATTCTAGGCTTGTGTCACCTGACATCTTTGGAAGGAATTTTAGTGATACTTAGCTCATGCACTGCAATAAAGATCAATGAAAGCATCAATGCGCCAGCCCTGCCCCCAGGGGTGCACTGAGATGGCAATTGAGACTGGACGTGGTGGTGCGGGCCTATAATCCCAGCTCTTGGGAGGCTGTAGACAGGCAGATCACTACGAGTCCAATCTAGTAGTGAGACCCTGAAAACCCTGTAGACCCTTCCCTAAAATACAAAAAAAAAAAAAAAAGTGAAAGCATCAAGTACAACACTTGCATATAAGCCACAGTCAATGCTTGTTACCATTATCTGATTGGAAACCGTGAGGTAGGACTAAAGGGGGACTCATTCACATAAAGGGAAGGGATTCACGTTGCAGGCTCCTAGGGAGCTTATGCTCCTATCACGATGCCAACTCAAGTGCAGCAGCTGTATCTAACTTGTTACTGGTGCCTCCCAGTGTGCCCGGCATAGAGTAGACCTGAAAAGAGTTTGAATAACAGTGAAGGTGATAGGCAGCTCCTTCAAAAGCTCTCCTTGACAGTTACTTTTGTTTCACCTTCTCTTTTAATTTCTTTTTATTTTGTATTGATTGATTGAGTGATCCATACAGGGTCTTGATATGCAGTTTGGATTCCTACTGATCCTCCTGTGTCAGCCTTTCCACTGCTGGGATTACAGGCGTGTGCCACCACGCCAGGTTTTAGGGCCAGCACAACATGTGGTATAGGGCATAGAAGTCAGGACCTTGTGCTTGCCAGGCAGACACTTAGATCACTGAGCTCTCTCCCCAGCCCTGTTTCCCCT
>NW_004524635.1:7821723-7858000 GCF_000260255.1 Octodon degus
TTTTTTCCAGCCAAGTTTACTGTCCCCTCCCTTTTGCTCAGCAGATGCCCCAGATAGGTGCTGTGGCTCATGTAATCCCAGCAGTTGGGGGACTGAAGCAGGAGCATCTTGAGATTAAGGTCAGTCCGACCTACATAGCAAGTTCAAGGCCAGGCTGGACTACATTAGATCTTATCTCAAAAATCTTGAATATGTACACATATGCATATATACCCTACCTAAATGGTTGCAATATTAGGTGATAGTGAAATAGATTTATAGGAATATAAAGACCTTTGTAATGCCCCTCTTTCATCCTCAGTTCTGTAAATTATTGTGACATACAGAAAAGCAGTACATTTGTTGTAGGAAAATCCAGTGATCGGCTACAGGAGGTCAAGATCCAGATGGTGCTGTTCTGCCAGACAAGAAAGGAGACAAGACCTTGGAGGATGAAGATCTAACTTAGCACATGGTTTTCATACTCTGTTCTTCCTTTCTCTCCCTGTTTTGGGTTGCTGGACCAGCCCACTCCATGAGGGAACATTAAAGATGACCCCTCTAATTTGTCAAGATCACCGCCCTAACTATACCTGATTCCTTACTCTCTTGCCTTGCGAATAGCCTGGACCTTAGCCCAGCATATAAACACCAAAGAAATAATGTTTTCCCAACACAAAAATGCAGATCCAAAGAACTTTGAGGAGGGAAGTTATTTAGAGTATGACTAGCCTTAATAGAAAAAAGTCAAAGTTGAGAAAGATTTAATATAAACATAAAGAAAGTAATATTTTAGTCATCATAGATTAGTTGCATAGTGAAATGGTAATATTTTGGATATATTGGGGTAAGTAACTTTAGAATTAAGTTCAGGTATTTCTTTTGATGTTATTAATGTGTCTACTAGAACACTTAAGCTACATGTTTGGAAGCCAGGCATGGTGGTGACTGCCTGTGATCCCTTCACTTGAGAGGCTGAGGCAGGAGGACCAAAAGTTTATGGCCAGCCTGGACAACTTAGTGAGAGCCTTTCTTAAAATAAAAATAAAAAAGTCTGGGGAATATAGCTCAGTGGTAGAGCACTCGCTCCTCATGAATGAAATCAATCTTCAACACCATAAGAAAAAAAACTTTACATATAAGGCTCACATCATTTTATTGGATGGTATTGGGTTATAGAGCATAAATTCAAGCAATACTAAAAAAATTAAGAAATGGAAAGTATAAGCAATAGTTTGGAAGTCAAACTGATAGAATACAGTAACTTCTTAGATACGGGTACTGCAGAAGGGACAATCAGAGATGGCCAAGTTGTAAACATTTTGAATTTTATATCTTCAGGAACATCGAGTGAGAGATAGAAAATAGGTCTGGAGCTACAGGCTGAGCTCTAGGCTGGAGGTATGGAGTCCAAGAAACTTTCTTGTCCGCACTAAAGCAACTTACTCCATAGACGAGAGGACTCCCAGGTACTTTGGGGCAATTCTTACCCAAAGAGTCACCCAGAGAGAGAAGGAGGCAGATGGCTAAGATCACGCTACATAGGACATGAAATCTCTATAGAAATGCAGTTCAGCTGGAATGTGACACCACTATTTCTAGAAACATCTGTTTCTTTTTTATACTTATGAAGTATTTTCATCTGTTCCTACTAATTGAAAGGCATGGATAGAACAGGTGTTCAGGTATGGTCACTAACACATCTATAATAGAAAAAAAATGACAGTCATCAATAAGGAAACATGCTAAATATATTTTGCTATTCTAAATGATAAATTGCAATTAAACATCAAAAAGAAAAAAAAATTAGTTTGTCGTGGTAGCACAAACCTATAACCCCAGCACTCAGGAGACCCAAGCAAGAAGATAAAAAGGCCAGCATGTAATGTGACCCTATCTCAAAAAAAAAGAAAGGAAGGAAGGAAGGCAAGCAAGCAAGCTGGGTGTGCAGGTGTGTCTGTAATCACAGCATTCTGGCAGGCTGAACCACGAGTTTTGCAAGTTTGAGCCTGGCCTGGGTAGTTTAGTGACTAAGAAAGACCCTGACTCAGAATAAAAATTACAGAGGGCTGAAGACGTATCTCGGTGAGAAGGCCCTCGGATACATTACAGCATCCTTAGAAAAGAATTTTAGCATTTCAATTAGTCTTTTCTTCTCAGTTATTTTTGTTTCAGGTTAATATACACAAAACTATTTGTGGAGCTTATTTGTGATTCCTTCATACACATATATATTCAGAAGGAACTATGCTGACCAAAGCTGCAAACTACAAGTGCTACCCTGGTTAAATAACAGGAGTAAGGAAGGCAACTGAACCATGTACAGGCTGACATTTTGTCCAGTTTCTTTTCCAGTGCTGATTTTTTTTTTTTTTCAATTTGGTTGGAAGTCATTGATCCTCTAGCTTTGTCAGGCACCAGGCCAGAATGCTGTCATTTGCCACCGCATAACAGGTGGCATACAGGCACGAAACCATGTACACTGCCACTCCAAATGTGCCAACAAACTTCCTGTAAAGATTGGCCCATGTTTTGATTTAGATGATTTTCTTTAAAAGTCACAGCCTGCTCTGGCCACAGCTAAGTACACCTTGGTGTGCTTTCTATTTCAGAATTCTGCTCCTTTTGGGCTGGGCAAGATTAGATCCCGATTGCTCATGTGATAGAAGGAGGCCACACTTTCCATCCAACTAAACAGCAGTAAGTACTCCTTTTATGAAAGTGATCCTTTCAGCCAAACCCACAATTAGGACTGTGATGCATTTTAGAAAAGAATACATTTAAATCAAAAAGAAAATCTGAAATTCCAAGGTTCCATTTTGAGAAACGCAGAGACTTAATAGACTTTCTGGAAGCCAAAAATAGAAGAAAAGATTTCTTGCCATGGAATCAAACGTCTCAACGGATTATCATGCATTCATGTTAAAATAATTGCTTGAATTAGTTTACATCATCATGGAAATTTATACTCATTTTACTTTAAGATAATCTAAAATTGGTGGGAAAGAAGAGCTGTGGGCTCTATATAACATTGCACAAATCACTTAATGCCTCCAGATTTGTTTCCTCTTGCAAGAACCTGGACTAATCCAGACCACAATCCTGTCTCAACTGCGAATTCAGAGCTCTGAAAGGCTATTTTGTTTGTGTTTGTATTTTGGGTGCTGGGCATCAAACCCAGGTCCTTGAACATCTTGTCAATCAATCTACCTCTGAGGTACACCTCCAGCCCCAGAAGAGATTTACAAACAAGCCAGTTTGGGAAACCCTGGCATCACAGAATGTAAAACAAAGACTAAAGTTATAGCTTCCAACCAAACAGTAATTGGAGATGCTTTCATTCTGAAAAGAATTCTTCCTGAAGGGCTTGGATATTTGTTGTAATAATTGACAGAAATCTTCCAATTCAAATTTGTGTTTGCTAGTGCTGGTGACCTATGGACTTCAATGCCACTTCTATGAAACCCTTACAGGTTGCTAAGCAACAGCTTACTTTGCCAGCTAGGTTACATACACATAAGACTTTCAAAGTCACTTGCAGTTTATTTCTTCTTTGTTCAGATATCCTTCTTGTTTCCCTATGGAGAAAAAGATGCAATGGAGAATGCACTATTCTCTCTCACAGCTTTGCAGTTTTATTTTTTTTATTTTTTGCGGAACTGGGGATTGAACTCAGGACCTTGCGCTTGCCAGGCAAGCGCTTATTCTACTGAGCCATCTCCCCAGCCCCTGCAGTTTTCTTTTGGACTCTGAAAGCATACTCAAAAGTCCTCCAAAGACTCAAATTAATCTATTTAGCTTTTGAATGGACCTCAAGAGGGAAGCTGTCATTATTATCAACTTATAAATATCCTTGTACTGCAATGACACTTGTTATAGTTACTTTTAATGCATCTGGATGTTTCAAAGTAATATTTAAGGTGAAGTTCAGCCAGAAGGGTTGGTAGAGGGAAAGAAAAGAAAAAAGAAAGGATAGAAGAAAATAAAATTGGTACTTCAAATGTTTTAGATAATTCGTACGGGGGAGTATGTTGATTGAACTCAGGGAACATGAGCTACATATGTAGTTCTTTATACTTTATTTTTTTGTTTCAAGACAGGGTCTCACTAAGTTGCCCAGACTGGCTTTCAACTTTCAGTCCTCCTGCCTAGCTTCCCAGACTGCCATGACTACAGGTATGTACCACCACACATCCTTAAAGTATGCACAGCACCCTTAACTTGCCAAGTATTTCCTTATCTGTTATCTCATTGGATTTTGTAATCGGATTTTGTAACATCTTTAAAATAAATGGAATAAGCATTAATGGCTCTGCAGTTCTCTGTTTGAAACCCTTAAGGCCATGCATTTGAAAGTTGGATTACTTGTGAAATGTATGATTCCCTAGAATATTATGATTCTGTGATGGGACAAAAGAACCTGTAACTTGAGAGAGTCCCAGGTGATTCATATCAGCAGCAAGTTCAAGAAACATTGTTATAAACTGGGTGTAGTGATGCATGCGTGTAATCTCAGTATGCTGAGAGGCTGAGAAAAGAGGCTTGCAAGCCTAAGCCCATCCTGGCAGGTAGGTGACTTATCAAGACCCTGTCTTAAAGAAAATGAAAAAGGCCTGGGGATGTAGCTCACTATAAATGTCCAGGGTTCTATCCTTAGTACAAAACCCACCCACCGCCCTCCACACCTACCACATACCACCACCAACTACAACAACAGAAAGTATTATTATAAACTGTCATTTCCTTTCTAACAATTCTTGCTAATTGTAGTTATATGCTATTCTTACCTGTCAGATGACTTTTTTTTTTTTTTTTTTTTGGTGCAGGGTCTCACTGCACAACTTGGACTCATAGTGATCCTCCTGATTTCTGCCTCCCTAGTGCTGGGATTACAGGCTTTTGCAACCATGCCCAGACTTCATTGCTGACTCAGTGCGCCCAGGAGCAGGGCCAGTGCAGCATGCGGTGCCAGGCATTGAACCCTGGCCCCTGCGCTTACCTAAGCAAGCACTTAGTCTGCTGAGCTATATTTCCAGTCCTTAGATGACTTCTTTAATATCTTCCTCTACTACCTAAAAGCCAATTCTATGAATTCAGTGATGGTGCCTATTCTTCTTTAAATTTTTATTATTACACGTTTGCAGTACCTGATGTTTACATGTATGGTGGGGAGTTGGTACATGTACATAAGGAGTAGTGTGCTATCTGTCATATGTCTGGATACAAGCTTAATATAGAGTATCTAGTATTGTGATGTAAGAAATAGATACTTGGACTGTTACTGTCATTCCTTGCTCAGAGCTCTGAAAATAAATGAAATCTCTTGAATGGCAGGGGTGAGAGATACAATTTTGTTCTAATAGCTGGCCTTTGACCTTGATTCCTTACACAGAGTACATAATCTCTTAGATTTATTAGGTGATAGAAGCATCGTTTGTTCTAATGATGTGACTGGGGGTGGACTCCATAGGAGCTGGTCACCAAGAAGACCAAGGCTTAATTAGAAGCTTGGTATTTTCCATCTCACCCCCTATTCTCTAGAACAGACAACAAGGCTAGAAATTAAGCTAATAATAGATCACGCCTAAGGATGATTCCATAGAAATTGTTTCCATAGAAATCCTTGATTATTAGGTTCAGACAACTTCTGTGTAGGGAAACACTTTTGTGTGCCAGAAGTATGGTGCACTCCAACTTTAAAGAGACAGAGATCCTGTGCTCAAGATGTTATCTATGTATCTCTTCACCTGGCTGTTCACCAGTATCCTTATTGTATCTGTCATTAGTGTAAAGTCACCACTCAGAATCCAGACACCCAAGCCCAGGGGTGTTCAAACTCGCATTTTTTGCATGTAACATATGCACAAACTCCCACACACATTAAATTATCCCTACTTACTTATATCCCTAACACAGAAGCAATTTTTTCAAGTATTTTTGATTGTGTATAACTGAAGCTGGCTGCCAAGGGCCAGCTACAATAACCTGGGAAGCATGGTGTTTCTGTGAAACCTGAGGCCACTTCAGTAAATTGACCCATCTGAGAGAGGACTGTGGGAGCCCCTAGACTATAATCAGGTTGCATGGAAGTTGGGAACTTCTACCTTCACGGATAGAAATTGGTAGCTATCCTATGGGACAGTCTTGTGGGTCTGAGCGCTTCACCAGTTTAGGTAGTGTTTCTAGTTAGGGTCAGAATTGAGTCAAAGAACAGAGTCGGTGCTCTCCATCAGATAACTGCTTGATGGCAAGGTGTGTGGAAATCACACACCCCTAATATCTGAAGTGTAGCCTTGGGTGTGAGACAGTAAAAGGAATAAACAGTTTATTATTTCTTCATAAAGTCCACTGACACTATCTGTGAATGACCAATTGAAATATATGAAAAAAGTTAACAATAAAATAATAGAAAAGAAATAGACCAAACTATTAACATTAACATATCTCTTGAACTAGTCAGTGGATGATCAAAGAAAACAATGTAATATCTAAAGCCAGTTTATGTCTGGGTCATCCAGAGGAATGGAGGAAATGCTCCACATTTGGAAACCACAAAGTGTGTGTAGAATGCCTTCACTCAGGCAAAGAATTTTTGTTACCTTAAGGAGGATGCCTTGCAAAACTGGAAGGAGATTACGAAAGAGGACAGGCTGACTGCCAGGTGCAGAACAACAGCAAACTCTTTGAGAAAATAAATATCCTGTCCATAACTACTTAGCTATCTATTACGTGGGCAAGCATATTGCATGATAATCTGATAGAAGGAAAAAAAGGATATAAGGCTTAAGTTTCTGGCTTCTTTGACGCTGGTCTTGAGGGAAATGATCCCTAAACAGGGTAGCAGTCAAGATAGGAAGTGAAGGGCTGGAAAGATGGCTTAGTAGAGTAAGCACTTCCCTGGCAAGTGCAAAGGCCTGAGTTCAATCCCCGGTTCCAAAAAAAAAAAAAAAAAAGATAGGAAGTGAACACAGTTGCAGTTTCTGCTAATAATTAAGGTCATCAAATATTCTAAGGCCACCAGAATGTGGAAGTAGAGTGCTATGGGAAACTAAGGCAGAAAGATCACAAATTCTAGCCTAGCCTGGGTAACTTGGCAACTTGAGGAATCCTTGTCTCAAAATAAAAATTAAAGAAGGGCTGGAGATACAGCTCAATGTGGAGAGCCTGGGCTCAATCCCCAGTAGCACACATATGCACACACACACACACACACACACACACACACACACACATCTGTTAGGGCAAAGAATGTTACATCATGAAAATCAGGGGCCTGCAACCACCACTCCCCCAAATAAAACTTTCATTTTAAAAGATTAAACAAGAGATGACACCTAAATATTAGCTGGCTGAGTTCAGGTCTCATATAGGCACATAGAGTATAAGATGAACCTGCAGTGGAGCTTCTATTACCTTTGCTTATCCAGGCTCTGAGTATCTGTTTAGAAAATGCTCACTGAATTACTTGGCTAGGAGAAAAGGGATTCAGCAAAGTGGATCTCATGGTGTTATCTCCCTGTTCTCCGGTTACAGTCTGCTCCTCTAAGTTCACTAGCCAGCTGCTCTGTGCATAGATCTATTAACTCTGGCCTCACTTTTGGCCGTCCTATCTGTGGACACGATTTACCACTGTGTCCTAAGCTTCTGCTGACTAAGGTCACTGGTGCTGTCTTAACCAGCCATCTACAATCACACTCAAGTCAAAAAAGGCCTTATCAAGGGTCTGTGGAAGCCCATACTAAATCTGACCAGCTGTTTTGTAACTGAAGTTTTATCAGAATACAGCTATTGCCATTCATTTGTGTTTTGTCTAGGCTGACTTTGGCATTAACAATGGCACTGCTGTGTAGTTGTGACAGAGGTCATATGACCCACAAGCCTAAAATACCTACTACTTGTCCTCTTAGAGCAAAGGTTTGCCTACCACTCAGCTAGAGAGCCAGATAATAACTATTGTAATAAAGTTCTTAGGTGTTATTTACCATATGCCAGGAAGTAGTCTAAATTCTTTGTATATATGAATTCTTTGGTTCCCCTGCAGTCCAGACTGTAATTCTATGAAGTTAACATAATGCAGCTAAGTGGCTAACTTAGAAAGGCAATAAATTTCAAAGCAAATAGGTTACCATAAAGATTTTTTAAATGAGGGAAAAAGCATAATTTGGAAGATCTAATAGAGCAACAAAAAAGTCAAGGTAAAAATTAGGAGAATAATGTGACCATGGAAATAGGTGATTAGCAGTAACCACATTCTGATCACCTGAAGACTCAGGTGTGGGATTTTGTGTATGGGATTAGATGAAAAGGTAATAGATAAAAAAAAAAGAATTTTAAGAATAAAAATAACAAGATTGAAAAATAGAAATTACCCGAAAAGCTTTTTTAAAAACGTATTTACTCTAAAACTCCCACCTTTAAAATAAAACTTCTTAAAAGATAGTTACTTTGGGATAACTTTTTGAAATATTTTTAAAACTCTTTTGTTTTTTTGCGTTGTTCTTTTCCTTTTTGAGGCAGGGTCTCACTGTGTAGTTCACACGGAGCTTGAACTCGCTGCATAGTCCAGGCTGACATGCTGCCTCGGCCTCTCGAGTGCTGGGGTTACAGTGTGTGCCAGCACCCCCAGGTCTAAAGCTTATCATTGCAAATTATCTTCAGATCCAGTCCACTTACATAAGAATCCCAATATTTTCAACTTATGACTCCGTAATTATATTCTCAAGTTATGTTTTTTTATGTCATTTAACTTTATATATTACACATGGCCCCCAAAGACTTTTTCAAAAAGTAAATCCTTCCCCCCCGCAGGAGTCACTCCAAAGATAGATTTTTCCAGTCTTATATGAATAAATAATGATTATACACAAGAAACTAGCAATAGCAAGTACTTAGAAAATAGTGATTCAATGAAAGAGTTAAATTCTCAAAAAGAACTTTCAAAAGTTTAGGGAGGACTGCTGTGAAAGAACAAACATGCGTTTGCTTCACCAAATGACTTGGATTCGCCTCCTCAACAAGCGCTGAGTGCTGAGGGCAGCCACACAATGTGAAGGGTCCTTCGGAAAATGGATACGCAGGGCACTTTGTTCAGAAAGCATGGGGAAAGTGGTTTCCTTTTGTCTGTGGTCTCCTCCACAGATAGGCACAAGTATTCCACATTTACCCAGCTGGGTTGTGGGGAGGGGAGCAGCATCGATCAGTGTACAGGCAGGGGAGTATTAGGGAGATTGGACCGGGCTGAAACCTGCACTCCAAGCCTGGGTATGCTCCGTAGTTCCACTGGATTTCACTTACAGAACACAAATTCGAAGATAAATCATTAAGAAGTAAAGACAGCACCTGCCAAGTGTTAAACTCCAAGCACACAGCTCCCTTCTAAGTGCTCATGAAACCGGCCCTATTGAGAACCGACTGTGCGCTCCACCATGTGGGCACTACACAAATGAGACAAAGGCGGTCCTTGTCTGTTGAAGCTTTTTGCCTGACTGAGAGCTCAGACACAGATATGGGGAAATACTCTGTAGTAAGTGAAAGCACTGATGGGAGTAGAGCCTGGTAGCTTCAGAACAGAATGCAAGGGAAAGTGCCAAAGATAGACACTGTTCGTAAGACCTAATGTATAAGGAGGAATAAAACCAGAGGCATTGTGCAGATTGAAAACAGTGGGCAATGAGGAGGCATGTGGAAAGGTGTTAGATGGAGTAACTTGCATTTCTTGGTGTTCATGTAAGACCACTCCCATTGCAACTGGAGAATGACAGTTCCAAAGGACAAGGCAGGAAATTGTGATATGGAGACTTGTTATCATCATAGGAGCAGAAGAAAGGACCAGATTTGGGGTGTACAGGAGACATCAGATACCGCGGGTGCCCCCACTGGGAAAAGAAAGGGCTAAGATATTAAAGATGGAGCAATGTAGCCTTAATTTCAACATTCAACTGTTAGGGCAGGGTATGCTGGATTGATTAGGTTTCCTTGGGAATTCTAGGCTAGATTGTTCTTAATATTCATTGTTCTAAGTTTCTTACACAGCACTGAGGCTTAATCTTCATTACAGCCAGCATTCAGTTTCACACCCTTCTTAGCAACAGCACTTACACGCAAAGCAACTATGATAACTAACTGTGAGTAAATGTTAACTGAGAAATCCTAGGGACAGACCAGAAGCACATATGAGGACACATTTCATTCCCTTGTTCCAAAAAGCAAAGATGCACCCGTGTTTGCTCATGAGGCCAGTGCATATGGTATATCATCACAGCGTGGTAAGTGTTGGAAAGGCAATGTACCAACACGTTCAATTTTTCCTACTAGTTTTTGAACATATGTAATGTCTACCACAGAATAAGAACTCCCTACCTAGTTTACCAAGTGATCGATGACTTCAAAATTAAGTTTTCAATCATGGACCTTCAGATATTTGTTAAGCAGTGCACTGAGAGCTGTAAAAGACAAAATAACTCATCAGAGGACCAACTGTCTGGGCATGTGGGACCTTGCTGGGGATGGAGAATCGTGGGCGTTTATATGTACTTAAGTCTGAGAAGCTCTTCTCTGAGTATCTAAATAAATCACTGAGGGCAAGATTTTAAAAATTGCTGAATGGTGTGTTGTGAAATAGAAGGGCCATAAGAGCTAATGAGGGAAGGTTATGAGCGTCATTAATGTTTTCATGGGATATCAGCATATTAATTCCATTTTTGTTAGATTATAATTAGTTGCTTACATGCCTTCTGTGTTGAATGTTGTTACATTCGGTAATGATTAGAAACCTGACCTGTGCATCTCTTGGTATCAGATACACAGTACAAAAGGTACATGAAGAATAGGGTGTGGTGGCACATACCTGTAATCCTAGTACTCTGGGAAGCTAAAGCAGAAGGATCCTAGGCTTAAGTCTAGTCTGGACAACTTAGTGACTTAACAAGACCCTGTCTCAAAAATAAAAAATACAAAAAGGGGTTAGGATGAAGGTTAGTGCAAAGGCTTGAGGTTTGATGCCCATAAAGATTTCTTATCAATGAATTAAATATTTATCTATGATAATATCATCCAGGCTGATTTCTTTTCTGCAGAAGAAAATTTGGGAGATTTTCTTAGGGAAAGCATAAGCGAATGTTTGAAGTCAGGATATTTCTTGCTCTAGTTTTTGTTTCATGCATTAGGAAGCCCAGAATGACTCTCAGACAGCTCTCTATGGGAAGGGGCAAAGTTTGTCCCTTTACTGTACCATATTAATCTAAGTCATGGATGTGAGAGAAGCCCTCCAAGAAGTGAGTTGACCAAAATGTTATTTTTCAGGTATGAGGTTAATAATAAAATTCAGTAAAAGGCTCAAAACACTTTTACATTCTTACGTTCCCTAGAATGGTAGAAATCATTGGTGCCATATGATAAAAATAAACAAAGACTATGAGAATTTTTTTTCTCATTCTTCCCCACTGTGATGTCTCATCTTTCACACCTTATACATAACGTGACCTGAAAATCAGCAAAAGAACTTTTTTTCTTCTGAGGTTTGGTAAATACCAGCTGGGCCTTTGTGAGCAGTCAGTGATGTAGCTGGCAGAGAAGCAAGGTGATTACCACCTGAAAACTTCCCAAACTCTGCTCTTACTCTCCAGAAAGAATAGAAGAAATTGCTATGGGTTCTCACACACAGGACTTTTCCCAGAGCACTGACAATTTTCAGGTTTTCTTGTGCTTATTCTGGGCTGAATCTCAGAGTGACCTTGTTTTTTGGCATGCACATAGGTTCTTTCTCCCGTCCACAATTTGGGATATTCTCAGGTGGTAGACACTAACTTAAACATTGAAACAAGCAAAATATACCTAGATTTGGCAGTGCAAGACAAGTTACGAGAAACAAGTCCTCACGCTTATTCCTTAGCTTTTACCTGCTGGCTTCCAACCATTTGTGTCTAGTTGCCTCTCCATTCTTGACGCCATTTCCCTAAGTTTAGGTAGACTTTGCAAGCTGTACATGAAGCAAGCCTGAAGTTCAAGAAAATAACTACACCCAGGGTGTGCCAAGACCAATGATCAGTAATCCTCGGGAATGGATAATCCAACTTCTTCACTTCTGTGTCCAGATAATTCTAAACTGTGTTTCTTAATTTTGCAACTGAGTCAAGATCCTACCATCCCCTTGACTGGCTGCTTTTGCTACTCCTGTATTGTGTATTTCTCTACCATTCTGATGGCTTCCAAATAAACTACTAGTTTTTGAATTGTGTCTCAGAACCTGCTTCTGTGGGAACACAAGCTCAGATGGTAACAAAAAATTATTACAGTGGATTCCAAAGCCAAATATACATAATTTTAATCCTCCTAAGAATTGCTAAACGCTGGCAATTAAGAATTACAACTAGATCAAAATTAGGGGTAAATAAAAGCATTCTATTAAAAAGTTGGCAGTTTGTAGCTAAGCCAAGACTCAAATTTGCCAAAGTATCTTCCCTCATCAAATCAATATTCATCTTACTGTTTCTTCATGTTCTGAGGTGATTTTCTGATTCATTGATTCCTGCTGGTAAATGGTTTCACAGAATGAATTTACAGTCATTTCCACTGGGCTTTGAAAGTTACGGCATAAGGCTCTGAACCATGATTCATAGGTGCTTGCTGTAACTGTAATTCACAGGTACTAGGTGATCTTGGGCTACTCTAAGGCCTATATTCAACCAGAATGCACTGTGCTAAATAACCAGAGTCCATGCCTAACAAACATAAATGTAGTGTTTATGCTTTACTTATTTTATACTACTTTCTTGATAGTTCTCTTTGCTCCACATATTGATCTGTTGTTTTTTCTCTTCCCTTTTTATGGAAATTCTTATTTATTTCTATCTTTTTTAAAGCAATGTGAGTCAGTCTCTACTAGTATAAACAGTGAACATGATGTTCATATCAACTCCTAAATCAAGAAAACTACTCTCTTATCTGTTGCAGTTTGGGTACTGACAGCTCACAATTCAGTTCCTTTTTAGGAATTATCCTAGAGCAAGCTACCTTGTCCAAAGTTACGCGCCTTCCTGGGGACACTGGTATTCTGACACTTCTCCTCAATTTGGGACAATTATGAAGGGCTACCAGCTCCAAAACTCAGTCTATGAACCACTGAGGCCTCTTTTTCAATTACATTCATCCCAATTTCTTGTTTCTGGTTCTACTTTCTTTACTTTTTTTTATAAGTGCTGTTCCTGAGAGCACAGGCCAATAAACATTCTCCAAGAAAATCTCTAGCTCTACTTGTTTCCCAGGAAGTTCTAAGGAACATCTAAATAAAATCAGAAGACAAAGAAAAGATAAGAATGGGCTAGAAGTACAGCTCAGGGGTGGAGTTCTTGCCTAACATATGCAAGGCCCTGAGTTCCGTCTTCAGTATACAAAAGCAGAGAGACAGCTGGGGAGATAGCTCAGTGGTCTAAAGCACCTGCCTGGCGAGTGCAAGGACCCGGGTTCAATCCCCGGCACCACATGCCATACTGGCCCCAGAACCCCGACCATGCCGTGCAACCCACCAAAACCTGGCACACACCTGCAACCCTAGTGAAGGGGAAGCTGAGACAGGAGGATCCCTATGAGTCCAAACTGTGTAGCAAGACCTTGTACCAAATAAATAAATAAATACATACATACATACATACATACATACATACATAAAGGGGGGGCAAAGAAAGAAGTGTACTTGTAGCTTAGTGGTACAGTGTGTTCTGAGGTCCTGAGTTTGAGTCCTAGCATCACTAGCACACCCAGGGCACTCGCTTTCATCTACTATCACCCGTGTGCTGCACTAGTGGCACAGAAGGTGACGTCACACAAACTTAGACCATACAAGTAGGCATTGATGTGTCGGTTTAAAAATAAAAAAAGTATGTAAAAAACAAAGTGTGTAACTTTGATGCAACAACAGACAGCAAATATAACATCCCCTAACACGTGAAAGGAATTCAGTAAATGTTTCCTGAATTTTTGACTTCGCTTTCTTTCCAATATAGTATGAGTTGCACGTGTCTCATAATTTAGTATTTTGAAGATTATATCTGAAATTCTAAAACATCTTCATATTTTAATCTATAGGTAAATAAAACCATTTCTTTGTAGAAATTGTCAGATCAATTTCATTAAGTGAGTACTCTAAATCAGTTTTTCTTTTTTATTGGAACTCTCCCTAAATTCCTAAATAAAACTATATATCATAAAATCAAAATTCTTAAGAAACATCAAAGAAAAAGACTACAAACAAGATGGGCAGCTGGACAAGTGATCAGTGGTGGCACCCACCTATAATCTCAACACCTGGGAGGTTCAGGGAAGAGGATCATCTTGAATTCAAGAGCTACATAGTGAGTTCAAGGCCAGCCTGAACTACATAACAAGACTGTGTCTCAACACATCCCCCCAAAGACATTTACATTATTTAGGTTAATGTTATATCTATACTTACTTTTTAAAAAAAATGTATTTAGGGGGCTAGGAAGATAGCTCAGTGGAATAAGTGCTTGCCTGGCATCCACAAGGTCCTGAGTTCAATCCCTGGTAACCCCCCAAAAAAATGTATTTAGTACAGGGTTTACAGGATTTCACTACACAGATTAGACTCATAGTATCCTCCTATTTTCAGCCTCTAAAGTGCTGGGATTATAGGTGCATGCCACCTTGCCCTGTATCAGTCACTGTCTCAGTGTGTCCCAGAGGTGGGGCCAGCGCAGCACACCAGCGATAGAACCCCTGTGCCTGAGCCTGCCTAAACAGGCGTTTTAATCTGCTGAGCTATCTGGTCGGCCCTATACTTTCTTTTTGATAGTTGAACAAACAGATGGAATATAAACTATGCTTATTTTCTTGAACAAAAGTTTTGAAACTTAACATACCTGAAAACAGATCCATCCTTGTCCCAAAGACATAGCTGTCTCTGAATCACCATCATAGTAATGGGAACAATTCCAAAGTCTGGAATATGCCTTAGGCTCTTCTGCTAATACGCCACACAGCTGACCAACACCCCATAGCACTCCCAGTTGCATCTACCAATTATTGTGTGAATCCTTCCTAGTGACTTCTTCTAAACTCAATCATATTTGCAGTTTGTGAGATGAGGGAGAAGCTTTGAAGACAATAAAATGCTACAAACAAAAAAATAGGGATCCAATTATAAAACAAAATGGAAAATAAAATGAAGAAAAGATAAAAATTATTATGCTTCTGAGATGGAAAGGCATTTCCACTAGCACTACTTCCTTTAATTCCTAGCTAACCTAAGCACTAGGAGGTTAGGGTACTGTGGCCAGATCACTCCTGCCCTATTGGGAAGTGGGACCAATGGGAGGTGATTAGGTCCAGGGGCATAGCCATCATGAATGGGATTGGTGTTCTTACAAAGCAATCTTGAGAAAGCTCCATTGCCCCCTGCACCATAGGAACTTTCAGAGAAATGAGTAGAGTCTGTGATTGTAGTGCAGCCCCACACCAGACACTGAACCAGTTGGTGCTTTTGTCTTGGACCCCCAGCCTCCAGAACTGTGAGAAATAAATCTCTCTTGTTTATAAGCCTCCCAGCCCATGGTAATTTGTTATGGCACCTCAGATGGAGTAAGACATAGGATTGGGCTGGCAGCCATACGAATTAGACCTCGAGGTACATATAATACTGAAACATCACATCTGCAGTTAAGAGTGTTTTTTCCTGACTGGCGGATGGGGCTCCTTCTCACTAGGCCCCCTTTTGCTAATTTTATCATGTAGCTCTCTTCCCAAAAGGCTCACTGTCATCTGCATCTAGCCAATGAAAAAATGACAGAAAAAGAAACAATTGTGCATATTTCTCAAAAGCTTTCACCCACAAATGTCATAAGTCACTGCACATTCCATTGCATAGATTTCAGTTGGATGGCCTCAACTCATGACCAGGCAATGTGTCCAGGAAAAAACAAATGTATTTTTGGTAAACAGTTAACTGACGCAGTCAGAGGCCTTGGGCAGCACACTAAGAGCAAGCTTTTCATTCCTTATTAGAAGAGGCTCAAGGGTGCCAGCTGGCTGACTGCTAGAACTGGTCAACAGCAGAGCCATGTCTGAAGGAGCCTTACTCAGCTGCCCTTGGAGTGTGCACCACTTAAGATCCCAAAGCAAGCTGAAACATTGAACCATAGTCATTCCAATACACCAAAATAGGCCCAAGTGTAAAGTCCATTTTTTTTTTTTTTGAGATGGTCTCACTTTGCAGCCCAGGCTAACCTCAAACTTGCAGCAATCCTGCCTCAACCTCCCAAGTGCTGGGATTACAGGCATGCACCACCAGGTTTGGCCTAAAGTCCTTTTTTTACTCTAAGACAAGACAGATAGTCTCAGAAATGGACTGAGGAATTAAATCATCCTCTTTTCCCCTTCTCTCTTCTAATAAAACAGCCACATTGTCTGTGAACTTTCTGAGATCACTATCTGAATGCCTTTCCTGTCCTACACCGCTACTTTGGGAGCTAGAATTTCAACCTTGTAGACTAGAAATCAATTCACTTTCTTAACACTTCGTTAACCAATGGAGTAAACTTCTCCTAAAAGAAAAAAAAAGTCAAAAAGAAGTTCTCCTGACCTATTTACACAAGAAAAAACAGTGAATCTTTCAACCTTCACCCTTAAGATGAGAACTTTATGTGGTGATGAAAACTTTGAGGTTAACGATATTCTTTCTGTACTTACTCTTGTAGATCAATGGCAGAGAATAATTAACCATTCTGAAGAGGGCTTCCCAAGAGAACTTCCAAGCCATGCTACATTTTTAAAATTTAGTTCAAAAAGGGCATTCTTGAGCGTAAATACCTTCAGGTTTGTGAGTCGAGTGGAACTGCCTGAGAAGGAGGCTTTCATTTGGTAGCCTAAAAGGTTAGCTGAGGCATGTCTACACACAGAACAGTCAAGGGATAATTAGGACATGTCAGCGAACACCAGCACACTAGATATTATCAGTGTTTACCCATAGTGTCTGCTCATGTTTACAAATCACTTAATAAGGCTCATGAAAGTACCCTGCCTCGATTATTCAATTTCAACTAGTTGTACCTTGTGGGTGAATAATCTCTTTCCCTCCTCCCCCTCGCCCCTCATCCTTTTCTCCCCCTCCCTTTCTTTGTCTCCTCCCCCTCTTCCTCCGCCTCCTCCTTCCTCTTCTTTTTCTTTTCTTTAAATGCTAATTATACCCAACCATATAATTACAGCTGTTTAACTTTAAAGAAATACCAACCTGAAAAATCCCTTCCTTTTCACTGAAGAAACCCAGAAAGTACTTAATTCTTATTTTTTAAAAAAACCTTTAAAATATGAGTATATGTATTTCGTTTCCACAGCACAACCATTTGAGAGAAAGATGCAAATAGACAAAGATGTGGGAAATAGAAGGAGGAAAGAGAAACACGGGGGAATGAGTATAAAAAAGGAAAATAGGGGAAAACGAATGCAGGAGAAGCAAAATAGAGCCAAAGAAAGGGCAGCAGGATTTTTTTCCTGCAGAAATGAGGGATATTTGGGCAAAGTGAAGGGAAGTGGGGGAAAGGATTTCTGGAGTCCTATAGCAACAGTGATCAGAAGAAATGAGTCCAGTTAGGCCTGGCTGTGGGTCAGGTTTTCCACTCTTGCTGTAGACTCTGCAAAGCAATGTTTCTCCAGCCAGAAAGGTATTCTGTATTGGTCAAGATTTTTGCAAATAGAAACGATTATGCCACGATCACTAGTAATTAGTTCAAGAATTTTTTATTTTTTTTTTTTGGTGGAACTGGGGATTGAACTCAGGCCTCTGCACTTGCCAGGCGAGTGCTTATTCCACTGAACCATTAACGGGCCAGCCTGATAGCTCAGTGGACTAAAGCACCTGTTTAGGCAGAGTAGAGCAGCCGGGCTTTGATCTCTGGTGCGCCTTGCCGGCCCCACCTCAGGGCATGTTGAGATGGCAAATGAGACTGGGCATGGTGGCATGCGCCTGTAATCCCAGTGCTTAGGAGGCTGAAAATAGGAAGATTATTACAAGTCCGATTTACATAGTGAGACCCTGAAAACCCTTTAGCCCCTGTCCTAAATACAGGAAAAAAAAAAAAAAGAAAAAGAAAGAAAAGAATATTTTTAACATCCCTAAAAGAAATCGCATTTCTATGAGCACTAACTCTCTATTTCCCTCCTCCTACCAGCCCCTAGAAAGCAATATTCTCTTTCTTTTCTGTTTTCTTGTAAAAACAAAACAAAACAAAACACCCCCACACACACTCAAAAAAATACAAATGCAGAACATCCAGGTATAGTGGACCTGGAATCACAGTACTTGGGAGGTTGAAGCAGAAAGAGTGCCTGTCTGGGCTGCACAGTGAGCTCAAGACCCGTATGCACTACATAGTGAGCCGTCTCTCCAAAGAGAACAAAGAGGGGGGTGTGATTTACTGAAAGCTAACTCTGATGAAATGGAGAGGTCCGCTGTCCTCAAATCAACATCTTCCCTCGTACAGGTGGGAAAGGGTCCTTTCCACCAAGGAACATAATCACACTGGTAATCTTCACAGTTGCTTCATTGCTTCCAGCACTCTTCAGGTCAGGAGAAGGGGAGCAGAGAGATAATGCAGAGCTCTGCACACGTTTATCACTCCCAGGCATCCTTGATGCTTTTTTAATGAAACTGTGTTGGTACATGTTTGCGGGACACAATGATTACATTCCTTGTGGGAAATTGGGACATGTCTATTACCTTTTCAATTAGTTTTTCCCTTTTTCTCCACCTTGTGTATTTTTCTACTTGCACCAAACTTATTAATATGTTTTATGAATCGTGTGTGTGTGTGTGTGTGTGTGTGTGTGTGTGTGTGGTACTGGGGATCAAACTCAGGACCTTGTGCTTGCCAGGCAGGCTGTTATGCTGAGCTATCTTTCTAGCCCTATAAATCTTACCAAGTTAGTTCATAAACATGATTAACAGATAAACTAACAAGCCAAAAGCATGTACAACACACAAAACAATTATACTAAATCAAAGCAGTTTTAGATTCACTGGCCATGCTGGGTTACAATGGTTTTTTTCCTTGCTTTTTTCCCTACTGGTTTTTTTTTTTTTAATTTTATCTATATATTGGGTTTCTCATATAAAATAAACCATGCACTATTTAAGCTTTTGAATCTGATTATTTCACTTAACATGATCTCAATTTGCATTGCCTCAAATTTATTCTTCTTTATGGTAAAGTAGTACTCCCTTGTGTATAAATACCATCTGTTGTCCTTTATCCATTCATCTATTGTCAGACGCATAGGCTACCTCCAAGAGTTAGCTGTTACGAATTGTGCTGCTGCGATCATTGGCGTGCACACATCACTGCAATGGACGGCCTTAACTCTGGGGAAGATGCCTGGAAGGGAAATAGCTGGAATGTCTACTTTTAGTTCGTTGATGGATCTCCATACTGATAACTGCAGTTGTTGAACCAGTTTACTCTCCCGCCAGCAAGGAAAAGGGATCTTCCCCTTTCAGTCTCTCCAGCATTTGTGATTGTTTGGTTTCTTGAAGGTGGCCGTGGTTTCTAAGATAAGATGGAATCTCAGAGTTTTCCTTTGCATTTCTTGGGGGGCTAGTGATGCTGAACATTTTCCGTGTGTTTACTGACCATTTATATTTCTTTGTCTGAGAAGAAGTATAACTCATTTTAGATGTCTGTTTTTAATTGGGTCATTAAATGTGAAGGATTTAATTTTTTTTATTTTTTTAATATATATTCTGGATATTAATCCTTTGAGGAGTAATTGGCAAATTTTTTTTCCCTTTCTATATGTTGTCTATTCACTATTTTGATTGTTTCTTTGCTATACAGATGCTTTTTAATTTGATGTGACTTCATATGTTGTTTCTTGGTATTATTTCTTATACAACCAGGTTCAGAAAGTCTTTACCTATATGTATATCTTCAAGAGATTTAACTATTCTGCCTTCTGGGAAATTAAGTGCTTCTGTTTTAGTATTTAGCTCTTTGATCCATTTTGATTTTAGTTCAGTGCATAGTGAAAGATGTAGATCTAGGTTCTATCCTTGTCATATGGATAGCTAGTTCTCCCCCACACCACTGGTTAAAAAGGCTTTCTTTTCTCCACCAAAAGTATTTGCCCTCTTTATAAAACACAAGGTATCTGAGTGTACCTGCAGTAGCTTTTGTTCCATTGATTCACAAGAGTGTAATTTGTTTGTTTTTGTCAATAACATGGTATGTTTGTTTTTAGTCACTGTAGCTTTTTAGTACAATTTGCAGTCTGAGATTGTGATACCCCGTGACCTTGCCCTTGTCTCCCAGAATTGCTTTTGCTGATTTAGGCCTCTTCTAGTTCCACATGAACTTTAGGATTCCTTTTTCTAGTTCTATGAGGAATGTTATTGATATTTTGATTAGGCGTGTATTAAATCTATATAAAACTTTTGAAAGTATGGCCATTTTGACTTTATTGGGTCTGCCTATCCCGGAACAAGGGGTATAGTTCCATTTTCTGACATCCTTTTCTATCTTTTTTTTTTTTTTTTTCAGATTATTGTCATGTTCATTGCAGAGATCTTTCACTTCTTTGGTTAGGTTAATACCTAAGTAATTCATTTTTCTTGATGTTATTGTGAAAGATATTGTTTTACTAATTTTACTTTTGAGTTTACTGTTAGTATACAGGAATACCACTGATTTTTTTAGTGTTGACTTTGTATTCTGCTACACTACCGAGTTTAGCTATTAATTCTAAAATTCTCCTGGTAGAGTGTTGGATGTCTTAGGCAGAGCAACATGTCATCTGAAATAATGATAATTTAATTTATTCCTTTCCTATCAGTATTTCTTTTATTTCTTTCTCTTTTCTAAGCAGTTGGGTCAATGTTTTGAGAACTACATTGAACAGGAGTGGTGATAGTAGACAGTCTTGTCTTGTTCCTAATTTTAGAGGGAAAAGTTTCAGTTTCTTTCCATGTAGTACCATGTTGGCTATTCATTTGTCATAGATGGCTTTTATCAGATTGAGATCAAGTCTTTTGTACTGATTTTCTTTAGGGTTTTTTATTATAAAATTAATTAAAATTAATTTTTCTGTATCTGCTGAGATAATCATGTGATTTTTCTTCTTGCTTCTGCTTAAGTAATGCATTCCTAGAATGAATCCTACTTGGTTGTGATATATGATCTTTTTTACTACTTGCTACATTCTGTTTGATATTATACCATACTTAGGATTTTGGCATCTATATTCATTAAAGAGATTGGCCTGTAATTCTCTTTTTGATCCTATTCAGATTTTTTTTAAACTTTTTTAAAAATCTTTTTAAGACAAGGTGTCACTATGCGGTTTATGTTGGCCTTGGGCTCACTTTGTAGGTCAGGTTGGTCTCGAAATTGCAACAGTCCTTCTGCCTCAGCCTCACAAATACTGTATCACAGGCATGTGCCACCAAGCCTGACTTCTGCCAGGTTTTAGAATTAGGGTATTTCTTGCTTCCAGGAATGATTTTGGGAAAACTGCTTGCATTTCTATTTCATTACAGAGTTTGAGGACTACTGGCATTAGCTCTTCTATGAAGTTCTTATAGAATTTGGTAGCAAATTCATTGGGTCCTGGGATTTTCTTACTTGGGAGTATTTTTTTATTACTTCAATTCCATTGCTGATATTGGATTATTCAGGATTATTAGATTATTACGGTCTTGGTTCAGTATGGTAGTTCATGTTTATCTAGGAATCTATCCATTTCATTAGCATTTTCCATTTAAGTAGTGTACAGATTCTCAAAGTATTACCAATGATCTTCTAGATTTCAGCTGATTCCATTGTGATTTTGCCTTTTTCATTTTTAAATTCATATATTTGAGGCTTTACTTATTTTAGTAAGATTAGCTAAGTGCATCTATTTTGTTTAATCTTTCCAAAGAAGCTTTGTTTTGTTTTTGGTGGTACCAGGGATTGAACTTGGGACCCTGTGCCTACCAGGCAGGCTCTTATTCTATTGAGCTATCTCCCCAGATCCAAGGAAGCTTTGATTCATTGATTCTTTGTATTTTTTTAGTCCAAATTTCATAGATTTATGCTTTGATCTTTATAATTTCCTTCCTCAACATCATTTTGGTTATTACTTACATTATTTGTTTTATTTTTAAGTTTTTTATTTTTTGAAGAGAGTATCTGTTTAGTTATATCTTCTTTTTTTTTTTAGTTATATCTTCTGTGATGTTGCCAAATACTTCTTTGATTTGCTTTCTGACTTCCTCTGTTATTTTTTTTTTTTTAGTAATTTGAGTGGTTGGTTTATTCCATCTCCCCTTCAGCACCCCATGGGTCAGCTACAGCAGAGTTGGGAATTTTAAGAGGCATTTTATTGCCTCGTCTTCTCATGCTTTTATTGTTTGATTTCTTTTGTTTTGTGCTGCTGATTATTGATCGTCATAACGAAAGACTTTGTTGCAAGCATACACATCTCTTTAATTAGTTACTTTTTTTGGTGATGTGCTTTGGGTGTGTTTAACTATAATCCTGCCTTAACCCCAAGATCCAATACTTTGATTATTTGGGAAGGGAAAATTCATTGCAATTGGCCCAATATCAAATTATCTGCTAATATATTCTAATATTGTTAATGTCACAAAAGTAATCTGAGTGTTCACTTACAGAGAAAACTGTTAAAATGAGATGACAGTAACATCACATAAATCAGCTACAGTAGCATCATCCAGTAACATCATCCTAATTATGGTTCAAACACTAAGATAAGCCAGGTATTATGCAACTAATATGTACTAAATATGACAGCTACAACTCACCTAACAGGAGAAAAGAAATCAATAGTAATTGTATGGTAACTGTATAAGGATTAATAAAACTTTATGGTTATGCCATTAAAGATACAGGGAGTTGGTAATGGGAGAATGAAAAAGGAAAAATTTGAAACCTTGAACTCTGACATGAGGACCAAGAAGTACGGTCCTGTTAGAGAGTGGTATTTACTAGAATTCTAGAATTTGGTAAAGGTAAGAGAAAACACTGATGAGACAAGGAAGATAAAGGAAAAAGAGGGAGAAAAAAAATATAGAGGGTGTAAAAATAAGAAAAAATAAAGGGAGAAAAAATCAATGAAGCAAGAAAAGGGGCCAGCGATATAGCTCAGTAGACTAAGCACTTGCTTCGGTAAGTGCAAGAGCTAGGGTTTGATTCCTGCCACGGCATGCCATGCCTTCCCCTCCTCTGGGCACCCTGAGTCAGTGATGGAGTCTGCATGTGGTGTCGCATGCCTGTAATCCCAGCACTCAGGAGGCAGAAATCAGGAAGATCACTACGAGTCCAAGCTATGTAGTGAGACCCTGCGCAAAAAAAAAAAAAAAAAGGGGGGGGGAGCTAAGCAAGAAAAAGGACAAAGGGAAAATTCTCTAAATCCAAAAAATGCAGGGGAAGAAAGGAGAAAAGGAAAGAAGGTAAAAGAAAAAGAAAAAAGAAAAAAACATCATACTCACAAAATAAGAAAGAAAAAAATTCCTCTGTGGGCCAATGAGATAGCTCAGTGGACTAAAGCACCTGCTTAGGCAAGCTTGGGCAAACACAGGGACCATGGTTCAATCCCCAGCCTCATCTGCCACACCAGCCCTGTCCCCAGGGTGGGCTGAGCCAGCCAGAGTCTGGGCATAGTGATGCATGCCTATAATCCCATCACTGAGAAGGCTGAAAACAGGAGGATTGCCAGGAATCTGAGCTGTGTAGTGAGACTCTGCAACAACCAAATACATTTTTTTAAAAAGGAATTCTGTTGTGACTTTGAATATGTGCTTTGGTTCAAAGATCTTCAGTTTTGGAGCAGAGTTCAAGTCAAGACATCTCTCTCTCAATCTGGTAGATAAAGAGGGCAAAACCCACATTAGGGCTGGATGCAGGCCCAGTGGACAGTAGGATTAGGGTCTGGGTGCCAGTGCTGCAACTTTCAAATCCAAAGCAACTCAAGTGAACCATGGCCTCTGGCCATGGGGCTGAGTCCTTTAGCTCAAAGCCCCCAGAGGGTCTCTTTCCAGAGCACTCCCTGAGCATGGCTGTCTCCCTTGAGTGCCTCTCACCCAGGCTTCCTGTGGGAAGGTAACATGGGGAGCCTTGAAGTGAAGTTGTCCCCTGCTGCTCTGAGTTCAAACCACCAACCCTTGCCTGGAATGGGATCAAAGCAGCCATGCACCCTCCCCAGGGACTTGGTGGGTGCTGGGACTCCTGTCAGGCACCAACCACGACCTGTTGAAGGAGCCACGTGGGAACAGAACCCCATGCTCTCTCTGTAGATTGCACCACACACCTCTCCTTCCCACCACAGCATTGTGCCCCACAGCCCTCTGGAGTCTCGTTTTACTCTCTCTAGATTCAGTTTCCCTTTCCTGCAAACCATGGGCTCAGACAGGAGGAGAAAGTGTAGTTTGTCCCTTCCTTTTTCCACACTGTGTTCTGTCCCTTCATCTTTCTGTAGGTTTTACTTTCCCTATCAGAGCTTTCCTGGTTTTTAGAGATTTACTGTTCTCTCTCTCTTTTTTTTTTTGTCTTTTTCCCCTGTTGGTATTTTCCAGTGTCTGGATTCTGAGCCTCAGAGAAGGTGAGTTGCAGCTTACCTGGGAGATAAAGAGGCACACATGCCACGCTGTCATTTTCATCTTTGATTTTTTTCCCTCTTTTTTGTGGAAAGACACCTAGGCTCTGCCTTCTGAAAGCCAATAATCTCTTTTCTACCTCTAGCTTTGAATATTCTGGCAATTTTATATAAATGCAGTCACAATAAGTGGCCTTCTTGGGTATGTTTTCTTTCACATTCATATTTTTAAAAGTTAATCCATGTTTTAATATATATCCCCATCTCAATCCTTTTTATAGCTTAATATTATCCTATTAGATGGATATATCATTATCTTCTTTTTCCTTGACATTAGTTTCCACTTTTAGTTTATTACAAATATTGTTTTTCTGGACATTTCTGTATAAGATTAATGTTTTTAATTTGGATAGATGACTGGGAATGAAATTGTACATTTAACTTTCTTTGCACCTAAAATTTGTTTATTTGTGCACATTGCAACTTGAACCCAGGACCTCCAACATGCTAAATATGCTCAGCACTCTACCACTGGGCTAGTTATACCTGCAGCCCTTGTGTTTAACCTTTTGATAGAACTACAAGAATATTTTCCCAAGCAGTTACATCATTTTACTTTAGACTATTATCTACAGATATTTCACATTCTCTACAACTTTACCAATAATTCTTATTTTCCAAATCTTTGAGTATAGCCATCCCATGTGTGTGAATTGGTCTGTATAGTAGTTTCATTAATCTCTGAGCATGACCATCTTTTATGTGTTTCTCAAAGATGAAAGGAGGACATGTGTACCCTACTTTAGGGGACAAAGGGGAAGACACAGGATTCCTCCTCATTCTGCAGTTTCTTCCTTGCCTTCAGCTCAAAATAACGCTATGTCAGAATGGCAGATATTGGCACAGCAAATCCTGACCCTCTTCAACTCCTCTCCAGATGTGATTTGCAAATATTTTCTCTCAATCTGTGGGATGTGTTTCTCTGTGTGTGTGTGTGTCTCTCTCTGCCCCCCCCCCCTTGTATTTTGGGGCTTGAGGGAGCAAACCCAGAGGAGCACATATGCGAGGCAAGAGCTCTACCACTGAGCCATATACCCCAGCCCCATTTTTCACTTTCTTATTACACAAAACTTTTCAATTTTAAAGAGGCCTGACTTGCTTTCCCTTCCTCCTCCCCTTCACTTCCCCCTTCTCTTTCTCTTTCTTTTCACTGTTTTCTTGTCATATCTAAGAAACCAATGCCTAAGTCAAACCCATGAAGATTTATAACTACACATTCTCTAAGAGTTTTACAACTCAAATTTTACATTAGATATTTAATCCATTTGTATGCAAAAAAATTAATATGGTTTGAGGTAAATATTAAATTCCATTCTTTTGTATGTGAATATCAATTGTGCCAACAAAATTTAAACTAGATTATTCTTGCCTCATAAAATTTTCTTGGCACCTTGGTCAAAAAACACCTGGCTACAAAGGTGAGGATTTCTAGGCTGGACTTGATTTTTTTTTTTTTTTTTTTTCTGGAACCAGGGATTCAACTCAGCATCTTACACTTGCCAGGCAGGCACTTACGCTGCTAAGCCATCTCCCCGGGCCCTTGGTTCTGTTCTTATGTTAGTATGTTTGCTATTTGTCTTCATTTTAGCAGCTTTATAGTAACTTGAAATGAACACATTTATATCTTCTAAGTCTGTTATTTTTCAAGTTTGCTTTGTTTAATCTTATTTCCTTCTGAATTTTCATGCAAAATTTAGGATCAATTTATTAATTTCTGCAAAGAAGCCAGGTGGGGATTTGATAAAGATCACATTGCATTTTTAAACTAAGAATTATTGCCTCTTATATATATTTTTTCTGATCCATAAGCTATTTTTTCATTTAAGTCATTTTTCAATGTTCTGTAATTTTCACAGTATACGTTGTACATTCCTTTAGTTTAGCTTATTCCTGAATATCTTATTATTCCATATGAGTGCAAGTAGAATTTTTTTATTAGTTTCATTTTCTTAGACTCCATATTGCTACTATATGGAAGTATAATTAATTTTTATATATTGAACTTATGTTGCATAAACTTACTGAGTTCATTTATTCACACTGAGTAACTGTTTAATGCTTTATTTCCTGTTTAGTTACTCCAGGTAGGTCCTCTGGAAAATGTACCATAGAGATAACAAGAGTGGTCATCTTCTTTTGTTAGTGACTTCTATTTGCTTTGGGTCTACTGGAATTCTTTATTTTTAATCAGTCTGCTATTTTATATTTTTCCAAAAATATGCCAGTTTGTCTAGGTTATCATTGGGGTGAGAGTTGTTCATAAGATCTGCTCATAATCATTTTAATTTTTATAAAGTATTGGGCCAGGGAGATAGCTTGGTGATCTAAGTGCCGCCTGACAAGCACAGGGAACTGGGTTTGATCCCCTATACTGATCCTGGGTACTACGTGCCATTCCTGGCCTTGTGCTGGACCAGCCACTGAAACTGGGAGTGGTGATGCAGGCCTGTAATCCCAGTGCTGGTGACGCTGAGACAGGAGAATCACTATGAGTCCCATCAGTGCAGTGAGACCCCATGCCAAATCAATTAAGCTATGTATCTATCTATCTATCTATCTATCTATCTATCTATCTATCTATCTTTTTTAAAAACTGTTGGTAGCATTGTTACAATTTTCTTTCCTGGTTTTAGTATCTTCAATGTTCTTCCCTTTTTTTTTAGCTAAATGTTGTCAATTTTGCTGATCTTCTTTGTCAGAGAACCAGCTGCAGGCTTTATTGATATTCTCCATTTTTCTTTTCTTTTTTCTTTCTTTCTTTTTTTTTTTTTGGAACCGAGGATTGAACTCAGGCCCTTGTGCTTGCCAGGGAAGCGCTTATTCTACTGAGCCATCTCCCCGGCCCCTCCATTTTTCTTTTTTTAAGACACTGAAATGGCAAGTTCCTTTTTTGAGACAAGACTTCACAAGCACCAAAAACAAAAATGAAAATCAACAAATGAGATTACATTAAAATAAAAAGCTTCTGCATGGTAAAGAAATAATCATCAGAGTAAAGAGAAAATTTATGAGATGGGCAAGAATATGTACCACCTCTACATCTGACAAGGAGTTAACATCTGGAATGCACAAGAATTTTTTTTTTAAATTCAACAGTAAAAAATCCACATAATCCAATTTAAAAAATGAGCAGTAGATCTAAACAGACATTCTCCAAAGAAGACAGGTATAGGGCAAAATGTTCAGCATCACTAACCATCAGAGAAATGTAAATCTAAATCACATGAGCTGGCACCTTATTCCAGTAATAATAGCTGTAATAAAAAAGACTAACCATAACAAGTGCTGGGGAAGATGTGGAGAAAAGACAATAATTGTTGGTGGGACATTGGCGCTTCCATGTTTATTGTAGCATTGTTGTATTAATTAAAAGTGCAGTGGTGATTACAAGAGGCTGGTGAGAGTGTGGGAGACGGGAGGATAAAGAAAGGTTGACCATCCCCCATCACACACAAAAAAGAGTACATTCACACAAAAACGTGCAGCTTTACTCATAATGGCAAAAGTCTGGTGGCAACCAAGAAGTCCTCCAGTGGATAATAAAGGGTGGTTTGTGCCAGCTATGGAACCTTGCTCAGGGCTACAAATGAAGACATGGAGAGATAGTACATGCGTTTTACTAAGGGGACAGCCAGCCTGAAAAGGCTGCACAGTGCATGATTTCAACTGTGTGATGTCAGGAAAAGGTGAAACTATAAAGATAATAAAAGGAACAGTGATTTCCAGGAGTTCTAGGGGCAGGAAAGATAAACAGGTAGAGAACAAAAGTTTTTTAAGGCAGTGAAGCCACTCTGGATGGTACTAGAGTAGTGAATATATCTTTATACATTTGTCAAAACCCTTACAATGTCCAGATCAAGAGTGAAGCCTAATTAAGCTACAGACTGACTGATAATGATATGTAAATCAGATGGTAATCAATACACCAAGTGGTAGGGAAGGTTGGTGATGAGGGGCGCTGTGCATGGGGATTTAGGGGTCAAGAGGACAAGAGGAAGCTATACTTTCTACTCAATTTTCTATGAATTGAAACTGCTATAAGAAGTACTGTTTAGTTTTGAAAAATATGACATTAATTTTCATACTTTAACCCAATATATCTAAATATTACTATTTCAATATATGGTCAATACAAAAAAAAAAAAGAAAGAAAGAAAGGTTGACCAGTGGGTACTATGTTCCTGATGGGTGTTGGCCTGGGGTCAGATGTTCTGGGATGTTATTGCATAGTAGGATGACTACAGATAGGGATTGTATATTGTAACTCTCAGAAAACTGGAAGAAAGGATTTTGCATGTTTTCATCAGCAAAAAAAGTGGCATGTATTTGAAGAGATAGATATATTTAACCTGATTACACAATGTACATATGAAATAGTACACCACCAATAATGCGTACAAGTTTTGTATTTTTATGTATCAGTTTAAAAATAAATTTACTTTTAAAATAAAAATATGAACAATTATATTTTGCATTGCATAGAAAGGTAAGGGCTAGGAAGAATGTGAGGCAGGGTTAAAATGCTGAGCATACCATCAGGGCTACCCTTAGATGAGCAGATACCTACATGCAGAGAGGATTAAGGTCAAAAACATCTGCTGGGGTGAGTAAGGTATAGCGAAGAACAAATGCAAAGGCCCCCAGGCAGAAGAGGACCTGGCGTGGTTCTTTTATGACTGGGGAAGAATAAGTAGGCAGAAGACTGGTAAGAAATGAAGTGAGGTAGTCAGTGAGTATACATATCTATTCTTCTAGGACCTTTAGATTTTGTGAGTGAGACAATCACATTGATAGCTTTGTATTTTCAAAGATTCCCTCTGAGTAACATATGGAAAAGAAACCAGGAAAGCATACTCAATGTGGTGGACACACCCTAAGCTGCCCAGGGAGTCAGGGTCTTTGCATGGAACTCTCCCAAGTGCACAAAGAACCTGTGACTTATGTCTAAGATAGCAGACAGACAGCCAAGATGGTGGATGTCCTTTTCATGATTAGCTTATGTTACATAATCCTTCCTTCTGGCCAATTGCAATCAGAGGTTCTCCTGATTACACTGTAAAGCAAACCTCCATGGTATGAACTGTCTGTGGAGAGGCCTGTTTGTCAGGGAACTATGAGAAACCTTTAAAATCTATATGTGCAGCCAAGAACCAGCAAGATGCTGGGCCAGCAGTTATGTATCCAAAAGGCAGTAAATGTTACTAGCAACTTGCATGAGCTTGGAGGTGGATTCCTCCCTGGTTGAACCTCCAGATCAGAACACTGCCTGCTGACAGCTTGTTTACAGACTGTGAGGCTCTGTGAAGCATGTTTTATTAAGACTCCTGATGCATAGATTCTGTGAGATAGCAAATGTGTGTGGTTTTAAGGTATTAAGTTTGGGGTAATTTGTTTCCCAGCAGTAGAGGGGCAAGTAACCAATTAGATGCTTTTACAAAAGTAGTCCAGGTAAGAACTGAAGGTAACTTGGATCAAGCTAGTAACCACAGACATGAAAAGAAAGGATCAAATTTGGGATGTGTTTTGAACACAAAGTTGGTAGATTCTACCAACAGCTGTCATGAAAGTTTTTGTATGGCACGTGCAAAAGGAGAAGAGTCCAAGGCTGTTCACATAAATACTACAAATACCAAGCTTCTGAAATGTACCCAGCTTATAAATACTAATGCCCAACTGATTTGATACCTGGAATAGCAAAAGCAAATTTGGACAACAAGAGCAAGGCTGGAGGCATCAGGTTCCTTAGCTTTAAGTTGTACTCCAAACTGCAGTGATAAAAACAATATGGTAATGTGCAGCAATAACAACAACAACAACAACAACAAAAACAGACTTGTAAATTAATGGACTAGAACAGAGGATGTAGAAAAAATTTCAGGCACACTGCACTAAATTATCTTTGAAAAGGGGGCCAAACATAGTACTAAGCTTTTGTTGGAGGAAAGATAGTCTATTTGACAAATAGTGCTGGGAAAACTGTCTATCCACATGGCAGTGATTGAACCTAGCTGCATACCTCTTACCATGCACTAAAGTCAAAATGGATCAAAGATCTAAATGTTAAAACAGGAAGATTTAATCTCCTGGGAGACAAGCTAGGTAAAACTCTCGAAGGCATAGGCATAGGCAAAGACTTTCTCTTGCAGAAAAGAAATACTAAGAACCAATATATGAGATCACATCAAATTAAAAACACAGCAAAGGAAACCACCAAGAGAGTGAAAAGACAACCCACAGAATGGGAAAAAAAATGCCAACTATTCATCAGACAAAGGATTAATATAAAGGACTAAAAAGTATTAGACTTTCCAGATTTACAGATCGGATAAAAATGGACATCTGGAATGAACTGTGCTTCTTCTCCAATGAAGAAATGCAAATAGTTAATAAATACATGAAGAAACTTTAACATTGCTGGCCATTTGAGAAATGCAAGTTAAAAAATAAAACCTGAAATTCCATCCTACTCCAGAAACAATGGCTATGTTCAAGAAATCTAGCAGCAAATACTGGGGGGGATGAGGTGGGGTGTGCAATCCTTTTTCGTTGTTGGCAGGAGAGAAAACTGGTTCAACCACTATGAAATCAGTGTAGAGATTTCTCGAAAAGCTAAAACTGGAAATTCCATGTGGGTATTCCCCTCCTAGGCACCTTCCCCGGAGTGTTAAAGACATCCTATTACAATGATACATACATACTCATGTTTACAGCAGCACAATTCATAATACCTAAGTGTTGAAGCAACCTATATGTCCATCACCAGACGAATGGATAAAGAAACTGTGTTATTTATACACAATAGAGGGTTACTATGCCAAAAGAGGTACAAACAAGTCATTTGTAGCAAAATGGATACACCTCAGACTATGATGTTCAGTGAGATAAATTGGACACGTGGGCTTAAATATCACATGATTTTTCTTATATTGACAATCCAAAAGTGCAAAATAAAACATCAGCAATATGGATGGGTGTGGCAATGCATGCCTGTAATCCCAGCATTTGGGGGGCTGAGGCAGGAGGATTGTTGTGAGTTCAAGACCAACCTGAGCTACAAAGTGAGCTCACGGCCAACATGACCTGGAGAGTGAAACCCCATCTCAAAAAGATAGGCAATAGGGAATCGCAAGATGGATCTTTGGCATATGGGAAGGGAACTGAGATACAGAGAGGGAGAAGGAAGGGGAGGCAAATGACATTTTTAAAAAGGGGGGCATTGTGAAGTTCTGCATATATGCACCAAGTTCCTCAGAGGACAAGGCGTCCAAAGAGATGCAGGAAGGGAGAGGGAAGGAGTTAAAAAAAAAAAAAAGAAAGAAAAATCATGTACATGTACCAATGCCCACAATGAATATAATCATTATTCATTATAAATGTGTACCAATAATAATGATAATAAAACTAAAAATTAATTTATATTTGGCCCATCTTGGAAATAAAATCTAGTCAATCACCATTGACATGCTATAGCTTTTGAATTTCTACTAAGCCTAGTTACTTCTATTCACACTTCAAGTTTTGGCTGAAGTGTTTCTCTTCTCTGAAGCTGTTTTCGTGAAGGGTATTTGCTTAGCTCTTACTTTATCACATTACTTAAAAATGTCTTATAGCCTTCGACTTGTGAATTGTAAGTTGTACAATCTATTTCCTACACAAGGTAGATACTTTGTATCTTTCATCTTTATATCCCCAGAGTCTACATATGAGTTCTGGGACATCTAGGAAATATTGAAATATTTAATGAATAATTAATTAGAGTCATACTGAAAACATTTGAAATTATCAGAGTAATTGTATATTACCTGATTCTGTTCCTATTTCATTTGCTATATTATAAATTAAATCACACACACTGTGTTCAGATATAACCCATGTAACAGACTGAGTATATGCACAATTTCCAAGTGTTAACTCCATAAATAATATCATACTCACACTGTATAGGTGTGTGCTTGTGAGAGAACTATATAAGCTGAAAAATTTTTTTCAATTTGAGTTGTAAATTCATCATTTTAATTTTACTTTAATTTACTGTTTTCTAGCCTTGTAAAAATATAAAAGTAAAGTTTCATAAAACAATATTGGGGGCCGGCCAGATAGCTCAGTGGATTAAAGCACCTGCTTAGGTAGTCTCAGGGACCAGGGTTTGATCCTTATCATGCAGGACCTGCCCCTGGGGCATGATGAGATGGTGATTGAGACTGAATGTGATGGCACATGCTTATATTCCCATTGCTTGGGAGGCAGAAAATAGAAGGATCACTCTGAGCTTGATCTCTGTTGTGAGGCCCTGTAGACCCTGTATAAAATGCATTTAAAAAAATCAGAGGACTGATATTTCAGCTATTCTAGACAATGAAAAGGGTATGATATAGATTCTGGGTTCCGTTCTTTTTTTCCCTGCCTCAGTCCCTTCAAAGGGCAAGGAATGTCACAATATTAAAAAAGAATATGCTAGTCCTAGGCCATGGTTTGTTCGAATATACTCTTTCCAGGCTTTGATCCAGTGCATTGAGAAGCACTGTTTCTACTCATAAAAATGCCTTGGATGAAAGGATTTAAAAATTATTTATGAGCTTTAATTGTCCAGAGCACAGCAATGTTTGCCATTTAATTTTGTGCCCAGAGGGTGAAACTGCTTTTAAATATGAAACCTAAGGGAGCACTCATTGACTACAGTCACTGCTGATTCTAGAACATGGCATAAGCGCACACACACACACACACACACACACACACACACACACACAGACTCGTGTTCTATTTGTGGTGTATATCCTCAAAGGCCTGGAGGAATCTCTATAGAAATTCATCATTTGCTTTAAAGTGTTCATTTTCCTATTGATATTATTCCAGAACACCCAGGCTCTCTGAAAAAAAAATCACAGATCATAATTTTTATCAGTTGGGAGACTTTTTGGCAAAATGATCTAAATGATCTAAAGCAAGACGGAATTTCTGTCTCAGTAGTTAACAGTGGTGCTCACAACAGCCCATGACTTCAGTTAGGCTAGCTCACAGGTTAGAATCAGGTCTAAAATGCCAACTCCTAAAGAAAGCCAGACCTATAAATACCTGAGAGGGATTTCCATAGACAAAAGAAAAAAGCAGATTGAATTTAGGTTTCTCAAATGTTGCTTAACCTAAACTTGATTTTCAAGCAAGAATGGCATACCGATTGATAATGGTTGATACAAATTTATTAATACCAGTTGAAACCATCCAAGAAACCCTCTAGTCTCAAAATTTGACCTGTTACCTTATTTTCCTCTAGGAACTGTCATTGCTGAAAGTGGTTAGCAATTCAAATTTACTTTAGAAAAACACATTAATTATATTTCTGAAGCTGCTCATAGTTGTATCAGTGACTCCAGTAATGAAGTCAAACAAAGCTATCAACAAATGCCATTTAAAATGCCTACATTCATGAAATGAAAAATACAAAGTAGGCAAATAAATATTTGCTCTATGACTACAAAACCATATTTTATTGGCAGAACACATGGGTAAGACTTTTCTTCTGATGAAAATGAGGCAGCTTTCCAAATAAGATAAAAGATGGGGCCCACCAGATAGCTCAGCAGGCTTCCTGACTGCTTAAGCAAGTGATCCCCTGCTCGCATGCAGCGCTGCCCCCCCCCAGGCACGCTAAGCCAGCCACTGAGACTGGGTGTGGTAGTACGCACCTGTAACCCCAGTGCTGGGTAGGCTGACAACAGGAAGATCACTTAAGTCCAATCTGTGTAGTGTGTACCATGATGGACCCACCCCCAGGGCCGCCTCTCCTCCAGTCTTGAAACCTCCAGTAGCTGTGAGCTAAATAAACCTTTCCTTCCCTCATTTTTAATGTTGGGTATTTGTCTCAGCAATGAAAGAAGAGTAACTAATACAGAATTTGGTACCAGGAGTGGGGTCATTGCTATAGATGATGATTGAGACTGGGCGTGGTGGTGCATACCTGTAATCCCAGCTCTTGGGAGGCTGTAAATAGGTGTATCACTATGAATCCAATCTAGTAGTGAGACTCTCAATACCCTGTAGAACCTTCCCTAAAATACAAAAAAAAAAAAAAATCTGTGTAGTGAGACCCTTTAGCAAACACATTAAATAAATACATGAATGATTTTTTAAAAAAGCAAAAAATTTAGTAATGTAAGTTAAGAACTCAACAATCTTAAATTCTACCAGAAATTTTCATGAAAATGTTTATAAGCAAAAAGTCAACTTTTTTTTTTTCAATATCAAGGAACCAAACCAGTTCTACCACTGAAGTAAATCCCCAGCCCTTTGTTTTTTTTAATTTTGAAATAGTGTCCTGCTAAATTGCCCAGGTAATTTCAAATTTGCCCTCTTTCTGTCTCTTGCTTTTTGAACCTCCCAAATATCTGGGATTATTGGCATGTGCTACCATGTCTGGTTATTACTTTATTTAATTACTCAGCAAACCAGTTTCTAACCTAGCCTTGCTCCAAATTATATATATATTTGTTTTGTTTGTTTGTTATGAGGCAGTATCTCCCTATGTAGTCCAGGCCAGCCTTGAGTTCACTACGTAGTCAAGGTTGAGCTGAACTTTTGAACCTTTTCTCTTAGCCTTCCTAATTGTTATGGTTTGTGTCTACTTGTCCCCCCAAAGCCTGATGTAAGTTATGAGCAGACGTGGCTGGAGGAGCAATGAGTGGTTTGAGGCACAAGGCTAGAGGACCAGGGCAGGGCCTGAAGGGTGGGTCCAGAGAGGTGCAAACCATTAAACTAGCTAGCCTGTGCTTTCTCAGAGGGGTAAAGAGGGTCTTCTTGGACACAGTAGTGCCCCAGCCTCTCCTCCAGTGTCTTGAAACCTCCAGTAGCTGTGAGCTAAATAAACCTTTCCTTCCCTCATTTAATGTCAGGTATTTATCCCAGCAATGAGAGAAGAATAACTGACACAGAATTTGGTACCAGGAGTGAGGTCATTGCTGTAGTGATACCTGACGATGTGGATTACAAGTTTTTGGGAATAGCTTATGGGAAGAGATAGGAAAGGCTTGGAGATGTGGCCTACAAGTGAGCACTGGAACAACTTTTCTGTTCTGTAGGAATGATTCTGGACAGAGCTCAGACCAGAAGACTGATAGAAAGCCTGCTGATAAGGACCAGGCTGAGGAGGATTCTGTTGGGAAGAAGGACCGCATTGATTGTTGGATTTCAGATCATTTGTGTTTTGGCGTGGCAGAAAGTTTGTCTGAATTTTGCCTACATGAATAAAAAAAAGGCTGGGTGCATCTCTCACCTCTAGATTTAATCGCTTGTTCTGGAAAAAATAAAAATGAATAAGTCATAAAATGTACAAGTTTATCCTTCCTTAATGTTCATGAGATGTTTTCTGAGGCAGGAGGATGGCCACAAGTGCCAGGTCAGCCTGGGCTACACAGTGAGTTCAAGGCAGCCTGAACTGAACTACATGGTGAGACCTGGTCTCAAAAAGAAAGATGAGCACAAAGAAAAAAAATTGATATTAAAGAATTAGAAGTGGGGCTGGAGAGATGGCTCAGTGGTCTAAAGCACCTACTTAGCACAGGGACCACGGTTCAATCCTCCAGCACCACATGCCAGCCAGCCATGCCCCCTGGTGGGCTGAGCTGGACACACACACACACACACA